>NC_043023.1:16430054-16537554 GCF_006345805.1 Octopus sinensis
CAGATTGAAATGCAATAGATCGATACTAGGCTCATAATTGTGGGTGACAATTTCATATGACACCGCTAGAAAAAAACTGCCGTTCAAACCGAAAAGATCCGAACCTCTATATTTAGCCCCTTGTGGGCAATACCAAAAACCCCCCCCCAAAAAGTCCCAGGACTACCACGTGTAACTGATATTTTAACTGATTTCGAAATAACCCCAGGTGTGAATTAAAGAATTCTCTAAATGCAGAGTTACTTCCCCATTGTACGTTTTCCCGCAATATTTTTCATTCCCTGCCGTTGATGGACCCTCGCCTACATTATCACCTGTCTCGTTCGTTTAACAGATAATTAGCCAACATTTAATTTAATAGACGTGATTGCTAATTAACAATATCAATAATTTATCTCCTGCATTCTTTACCACGTTGATCTTAATAATATAAATCAGCATTCATGGTAAAACCTAGAATTTCTTACGAAGCCATCATTCGCTTCCTTGGCTAAAGTTCTGACTGCCTCAACGTTCTGCGACTTCGTTGCCGGATCCTATATACCTATTTCTTTACTACCCACCAGGGGCTAAACACATAGGGGACAAACAAGGACAGACAAACGGATTAAGTCGATTACATCGACCCCAGTGCGTAACTGGTACTTATTTAATCGACCCCGAAAGGATGAAAGGCAAAGTCGACCTCGGTTTAATTTCTGACTTGCTTGAACGTACTGCGACTTGTTCCTTGCTGGATCTCTATGTTACCTGCTTACTGTCATTGTCCACCTTGGATTTATTGTGATATCTTCCTCCTCTACACTGGGTCTATTATATAATACGTAAGTGTTATATTTATTCTGTCATTGTCTACCTTGGCTGGGCATCTCTCTCTAGATTTATCATTAATGTGTCAGTATTGCGCAGGAGTGGCTGTGTGGTAAGTAGCTTGCTTACCAACCACATGGTTCCGGGTTCAGTCCCACTGCGTGGCACCTTGGGCAAGTGTCTTCTACTATAGCCTCGAGCCAACCAAATCCTTGTGAGTGGATTTGGTAGACGGAAACTGAAAGAAGCCTGTCGTATAGATGTGTATATATATATGTGTGTGACTGTGTTTGTCCCTCTAGCATTGCTTGACAACCGATGCTGGTGTATATATATGTGTTTGTGTGTCTGTTTGTCCCCACCAAAACCACATGGTTTCGGGTTCAGTCCCACTGCGTGGCACCTTGAGCAAGTGTCTGCTACTATAGCCTTGTCAGTGGATTTGGTAGACGGAAACTGAAAAGAAGCCCGTCGTATATATGTATATATATATATATATATATATACGTGTGTGTTTGTCCTCCTAACATTGCTTGAGAATTGCTGGTGTGTTTATGTCCCCGTTACCTAGCGGTTCGGCAAAAGTGACCGATAGAATAAGTACTGGGCTTACAAAAGAATAAGTCCCGGGGTCGAGTTGCTCGATTAAAGGCTGTGCTCCAGCGTGGCCGCAGTCAAATGACTGGAACAAGTAAAAGAGTAAAGAGAGAGTATTATTCACTTGAATTTTTTGTGTGTGTGTTCAGTAAATTATCGGAAAGAAACTGAAGGAGGAAAATAATTGTTTTAATCCATACACGGAAGGGTCTCACACAATGTAAATGCGAATTTAAAAATTGGAATAACTAAGATGTTGGTACTATTTAAGAAGAGTGGTCCCGGTGCGCGCACTCGCACAAGCTAGTCGTGACTAGTCGATCCTAAAACGACTACCTATCCTATAACAAATGTTCATAAAAATTCGGTTGAAAGTTTTTAGAAGAACGTAAAACGATGTTTTAAGAGTATGATGGGGGTACCAAAAACAGGTACTGTGTGTTGTTCTTATTTAATCTGTTGGATCTTTTCGGTTTGAACGACAGTGTTTTCTAGCAGTGTCATATGAAATTGTCACCCATAATTATGACCCTAGTATCGATCTATTGCATTTCAATCTAATTTAGGGTTAGGGTTGGGGGAAAGGGCATCTTTTTTTCTTTAGAAATGTAAATAAACCCAATCTGTTTCTTAAACGAGGGACATATTCATACGGCACAGAATGGTTTCACCTCAATAGACGTCATTGATTGGTTGAAATTGCAGAAATTGAAGAAAAAAACAACAAATATCTTACAAACTCTAGAATTTTCTCAATAAAACCAAGAGACTGAACCCGGAACCATGTTGTTGGTAAACAAGCTACTTACCACACAGCCACAGACGTTTTCAATTTAATTTGGATTCTTTGCCATCAAATTTGAATTCTTCAATTGGTGCTCAAGCCTTGAAAAAAAAGAGAGTTAAACTACATCAGCCGTAAGGGAATACATGTCTGGATCTTTTCCGTTTGACCGGCAGTTTTTTAAAATAATTTCCACGTAACTAAACACTTTTAAACTTCCTATACTGGTAGAATGTGTTTATAAAACATCTTTTTCTCTTGGCTTTATTGAGAAAATTCTATAGTTTGTAAGATATTTGGGATCTTTTCGGTTTGACCGGCAGTTTTTTAAAATAATTTCCACGTAACTAAACACTTTTAAACTTCGTATACTGGTAGAATGTGTTTATAAAACATCTTTTTCTCTTGGCTTTATTGAGAAAATTCTATAGTTTGTAAGATATTTGGGATCTTTTCCGTTTGACCGGCAGTTTTTTAAAATAATTTCCACGTAACTAAACACTTTAAACTTCGTATACTGGTAGAATGTGTTTATAAAACATCTTTTTCTCTTGGCTTTATTGAGAAAATTCTATAATTTGTAAGATATTTGTCGTTTAATTTGTTAATTTTCGGCAATTTCAACCAATCAATAACATTGATTGGATGTGCCTCTCATTAATTCAATCTAGCTGTTTCTGCTCATCTCGACAGGCAGAAAGTTCTGCTTGATAAAATTAATATATTGATGGACAAGCTAAAATCATTAAAACTTGTGGGTAAACTTTGGGGCAAAAACACCTTTACACCTTATACAAAAGTGGAGGCACATGGCCTGGTGGTTAGAGCAGCAGACTTGCAGTTGAGGGATCGCTGGTTCAAATCTCAGACTGGCCGATGTGTGTGTTTATGAGCGAAACACCTAAGCTCCACGCGGCTCAGGCAGAAGGTAATGGAGAACTTCTGCTGACTCTTTTGCCACAACTTTCTCTCACTTTTTCCTCCTGCATCTTGCAGCTCACCTGCGACGAACCGGCGTCCCGTCCAGGTGGGGAACCTATACGCCAAGGAAACTGGGAAAACGGCCCTTATGAGCCAGGCATGGCTCGAGAAGGGACAAAGAATATATATAATATATATGTGGAGGCACATGGTTAGAGTAGTGGACTCGCGGTCGAGGGATCATGGGTTCAAATATCAGTCTGGGCGATGTGTGTATTTATGAGCGAAACACCTAAGCTCCACGCGGCTCCAGCAGAAGGTAATGGTGAAACTTCTACTCACTCTTTCGCCACATCTTTCTCTCACCCGCTCACCTGCGACGGACCGGTGTCCCGTCCAGGTGGGGAACCTATTCGCCAAGGAAGCTGGGAAACCGGCCCTTATGAGCCAGGCATGGCTCGAGAAGGAACAAACAAACCTTATACAAAGAAATAAATCCTGTTGGTCCAGTACTTACGAAATGATTGAGAGATTCTTCCAACTCTGGCCGTTTTTAGACTCTTTTCAAGGTGATACAAAGCTGCTTGATCATCTGTTGACTCCACTGGGCCATTGCGCCTCCACTTTCTAGGGGTAAGCATGTAGGAAATAACAATTGCTACCAAAGGCCCAAAATCTTGTTATACAATGTTATCTGTTGAAGGCCTTCTACCTCTCTCAAATACAATGTTCATATAAGATTGAGTCTGTATTTTCTGAAGCCTTTTGCCAGATTTTTGATGTGAAATTGTGTGTTGAAACAGACATTGTTGTATTTCGCAATGGTCATTTTGCCAGTTTAGCCAATAAAAACACACGCACTATATATTTGGTGTTACTTTGCTTCAACGTTATTTATTTTTTACATTAATCCTAATCTTTTTTCGGCCAGAGTTCTTTCGTCACACTCCTGTGACCGCATCAGTGGTCCTTTGCTTTCTTCTTTCTTATTTGTGTGTCTCTCCTTACTAACCGTCAGCTGATGAGTGTGACGAAAGAACTCTGGCCAAAATAAGATTAAGATTAATGTAAAAAATAAATAACACTGAAGCAAAGTAACACCAAATATATAGTGTGTGTGTTTTTATTGGCTAAACTGGCAAAATGACCATTCCTAAATACAACAGTGGCAATAAATGTTGTATATAAATGAACACCAAGCCTTTGTCATAACCAAAGCTACACTCTGTCTTAAACTGTTGTTTCTCTATTATTTCAGAATATCAGAGGACATTGGCATGAGAGGAATTTTACTGCAGAAGCGTCATCAATATTTATCATATTTTGAAGATGATGTTACACAGAACTGGATATAAGAACCCTGTTTATGTAAATTAACTGTGAATTACAGTAAAATATTTCTTCTGAGTGACATTATTGGTGAAATTTCTTGGATTCACTCTGAAATGAGTACAACCTAAATTTGAATTCTGAATAAACTTGGATAAATTTAAAAAGACATTTGCAACATCTGAAGATATCAGCAAAGCTTATATTTGATAAAAATATGGCAGTTGTAACATTTGTTAGGAATAAAATATAGAAACAAGAAGAAAGGACATTTCCAGACCATTTTGTTGAAGAAAACAATTACAGAAAGAGGAATTGTGTGAGAATCTTGGAGTTTTGTTAGTTTTAGCTGCAGAGATGCCAAAAGAAAGAGGAAAATCTGTATATGACTGTGATATCTGTGGTAAATCATTCTCTGTGAAAGTTAACTTAGCTACTCACAAATGTACTCATACAGGAGAGAAGCCACATCATTGTGATATCTGTGGTAAATCATATTAAAAATAAACTTAATCTAACTATTAACAGAAATATTCACACACAGCAAAAACTATATCAGTATGATATCTGTGGTAAATCATTCTCTCAAAACTGTCACATAACTAAACACAAACTTACTCATACACGAGAGAAACCATATCATTGTGATATCTGCAGTAAATCATTCATTCGCAGAAGTGCTGTAACTGTACATAAACATATTCATACAGGTGAGAAACCATATCACTGTGATATCTGTGGTAAATCATTCTCCATGAGAGTTAACTTAGCTAAACACAAACTTACTCATACAGGTGAGAAACCTTATCAGTGTGATATTTGTGATAAATCATTCGCTCGAAGAAGTGCTGTAACTGTACATAAACGTATTCATACAGGCGATAAACCATATCATTGTGATATCTGTGGTAAATCATTTTCTAATTGTAGTGGTTTAACATGTCACAGACGTATTCATACAGGAGAGAAACCATATCACTGTGATATCTGTGGTAAATCATTCTCCATGAAATTTAACTTGGATACACACAAACTTACTCACACTGGGGAGAAACCATATCAGTGTGATATCTGCGGTAAATCATTCTCTCGAAATGGTGCCTTAGCTAAACACAGACATACTCATACAGGCAAGAAACCTTATCAGTGTGATATCTGTGGTAAATTATTTTCTTTGAAAGGTAACTTAACTACACACAAACTTATTCATACAGGTGAGAAACCTTATCAGTGTGATATCTGTGGTAAATCATTCTCTGTGAGAGTTAACTTAGTGACACACAAAGTTATTCATACGGGAGAGAAACCTTATCAGTGTGATATCTGTGGTAAATCATTCACTCAAAGAAGTCATGTAACTATACATAAACGTATTCATACAGGAGAGAAACCATATCACTGTGATATCTGTAGTAAATCATTCTCTCGATGTGGTTACTTAGTTACGCACAAACTTACTCATACAGGCGACAAACCTTACCAGTGTGATATCTGCGGTAAATCATTCTCTCGAAATGGTGACTTAGCTAAACACAGACATACTCATACTGGCGAGAAACCCCATCATTGTGATATCTGTGGTAAATCATTCTCCTTGCAATGTAATTTAAGTAAGCACAGACTTACTCATACAGGGGAGAAACCTTACCAGTGTGATATCTGTGGTAAATCCTTCTCTCGAAATAGTGACTTAGCTACCCACAAATTTACTCATACAGGAGAAAAGCCATATTCCTGTGATATCTGTGGTAAATCATTCACTCACAGAAGTGCTGTAACTGTACACAAACGTACTCATACAGGTGAGAAACCATATCAATGTGATATCTGTGATAAATCATTCTCTCAAAGTGGTGACTTATCCACTCACATGTTTATCCATACAGGTGAGAAACCTTACCACTGTGATATCTGTGGGAAATCATTCACTCTAAAGGTTGTCTTAACTAAACACAAACGTACTCATACAGGTGAAAAGCCATATCACTGTGATATCTGCAGTAAATCATTCATTCAAAAGGGACAATTAAGTAGACACAAATGTATTCCTTCAGGAATGAAATCACATCATTGTGACACCTGTGGTGAATCATTCTCTGTAAAAGCTAAATTAACTAATCACAAACTTACTCATACAGGTGAAAAGCCATATTATTGTGATATCTGTGGTAAATCATTCACTCAAAAGAACCATTTAAGTAGACACAAAGGTATTCATTCAGGGGTGAAGTCACATCATTGTGACACCTGTGGTGAATCATTCTCTGAAATAGATCACTTGACCACTCACAGACTCATTCATTAGGAGAGAAACCATGTCATTGTGATATCTGTGGTGAATGGTTCTCTCAAATAAATCTCTTAGATAAACACAGACACACATTGATATGGAAGAGAAGCCATGTAACTGATTCTGTGGTATATCCTTCTCTGAAAAAAGACAATTAACTACAGATATATTTCTCATCATAGAGAAGAGTGACTGTATCAATATCAAAAGTCATTTGTTGAAAGGAATATCTTATATAACAATAAATGTATCCACATGATAAAGAAGATATAACAAAACACTATATTTTTTATTTATCCCCATCAATATCTACCATTCTGATATTTTTAATAAAAGCTGTTTTTCATAATCTCTTATATAAAATCCGTTCTGTCTGTCTGTCTGTGTGTCTTCTCGGATTTCGGGCATCCTCCATCCGATTGCACTTAAATTTGATTTGGAGATACCGACTGTATCAGGGTGTGTATTAGTCTTTGAAAAAATTACAAAAATTGATTCCAGGTGAGAATGCGATCAATAAAGCCGTTTTTGTCCTGCTTTTCTTCCGTCAACCTGTACATAACTGCACCTTCCATTTTTCGTTGTTTTTGTCCTGCTTAAAGGCACGTTTCTTTCCTGCCAAGCTTACTGTTTAAACCATGTTTGTGTTCTCCCAGTCAACAGCCTTATAATTACTGGTACTTTAAACTCTTCGGTTGCATATTTTTGTGAATAAAATCGTTTTTCTTTGGAATAGAAAAAAAGTCTACCTTTATTTCTTCTTTTGCTGGTGTCCCAAATTTAGGTTAAATCAGTGTTTCTCAAAGGGGAGGCCTATGGGACGGTCGGACAAGTTGTTTTGAGAAAATTTGGTTTAAATGTTTGACAACTCAGCACATTCCATTATACGGTGGGGGTGCATTTTGCTCGTGCATATATATATATATATATATAAAGTAGACTGTGTGATTTCGTTGTCTTCCTTCCTTCTACCATATACGGGTTGCAAATACTGTTGTTTGTGGAGACTTCTTTTTGTAGTAATAGTAATAGTAGCCTATTTGGCTGCTATTTCTAATATTTTCGGTATGTGGTTTAAGCAACTTGTTGCAAATAACCCTTTATTATAATTATATATATATTAATGTCCCAGCGGGTTCTCATAAATTTATCATGCTTTTCCATCTAGATTTACCTCCAGCCAACCCATTTGCATGCATCGTTTTTGTCCTGCTTTTCTTTTGTCATAACTGCACCTTCCACTTTTTTGTTGTTTTTGTACTGCTTAAAGGCAGTATGAATATGTCCCTCGTTTAAGAAATAGATTGGGTTTATTTACATTTGTGGAAAAAAAAAGAAAATTACCCTTCCCCCCAACCCTAACCCTAAAACAGATTGAAATGCAATAGATTGATACTAGGGTCATAATTATGGGTGACAATTTCATATGACACCACTAGAAAAAACTGCCGGTCAAACCGAAAAGATCCCTTTTTCTTCAGAAATGTAAATAAACCCAATCTGTTTCTTAAATGAGATTTATCATTGTAGCAGTAAATGTCGCATATAAATGAACCCCAAGCCTTTGTCATAACCAAAGCTACACTCTGTCTTAAACTGTTGTTTCTCTCTTATTTCAGAATATCAGAGGACATTGGCATCAGAGGAAATTTACTGCAGAAGCGTCATCAATATTTATCATATTTTGAAGACGATGTTACACAGAACTGGATATAAGAACCCTGTTTATGTAAATTAACTGTGAATTTCAGTAAAATATTTCTTCTGAGTGACATTATTGGTGAAATTTCTTGGATTCACTCTGAAATGAGTACAACCTAAATTTGGATTCTGAATAAACTTGGATAAATTTACAAAGACATTTGCAACATCTTAAGATATCAGCAAAGCTTATATTTGATAAAAATATGGCAGTTGTAACATTTGTTAGGAATAAAATATAGAAACAAGAAGAAATGAAATTTCCAGACCATTTTGTTGAAGAAAAAAATTACAGAAAGAGGAATTGTGTGAGAATCTTGGAGTTTTGTTAGTTTTAGCTGCAGAGATGCCAAAAGAAAGAGGAAAATCTGTATACGACTGTGATATCTGTGGTAAATCATTCTCCATGAAATTTAACTTGGATACACACAGACTTACTCACACAGGGGAGAAACCATATCAGTGTGATATCTGCGGTAAAACATTTGCTCGAAGAAGTGCTGTAACTGTACATAAACGTATTCATACAGGCGAGAAACCATTTCAGTGTGATATCTGTGGTAAATCATTCTCTCGAGATGGTAACTTAGCTGCTCACAAGGTTATCCATACAGGAGAGAAACCATTTCAGTGTGATATCTGTGGTAAATCATTCACTCACAAAAGTGGTGTAATTGTACATAAACGTACTCATACAGGTGAAAAGCCATATCAATGTGATATCTGTGATAAATCATTCTCTCAAAGTGGTGACTTATCCACTCACAGATTTATCCATACAGGTGAGAAACCATACAACTGTGATATCTGCAGTAAATCTTTCACTCAAAAGGGACATTTAAGTAGACACAAAGGTATTCATTCAGGGGTGAAGTCACATCATTGTGACACCTGTGGTGAATCATTCTCTGAAATAGATCACTTGACCACTCACAGACTCATTCATTAGGAGAGAAACCATGTCATTGTGATATCTGTGGTGAATGGTTCTCTCAAATAAATCTCTTAGATAAACACAGACACACATTGATATGGAAGAGAAACCATCTAACTGATTCTGTGGTATATCCTTCTCTGAAAAAAGACAATTAACTACAGATATCTTTATCATCATAGAGAAGAGTGACTGTATCAATATCAAAAGTCATTTGTTGAAAGGAATATCTTATATAACAATAAATGTATCCAGATGATAAAGAAGATATAACAGCATGTTATAACAACTTACTAACACTATATTTTTATATATCCTTATCAATTCTGATATTTTTAATAAAAGCTGTTCTTTCATAATATTCATATATATATTCCATTTAAGATAATTTCTGAATGAATAAAAAATTCTATTAATGTTTGTCCAATTATTACAAAACTGTTTCTCAGAGTTTCATGTTCTTGTCTGTTGGACAGTTGGAATGAAATGTTTCCATCGCACCTGTCTCTTGAATGCAAACCTGACACTCAGATTAACAGTTTTGTGATAAATTTGCAGCTTTAATAAAAGTATGTATGTATGTATATATATATGGCCGTCCCCATGATAGATCGTTAGCCACTATACACATCTTTTTCCCTCCTTGTTTTTTTCTGTAGAAGAGCGTAGGCTCGAAACGTAAAAGACTTTTTCTATTCCTAAGCATTATACTAATACAACTGTTTGTTTTGTACACCACCTGTCTTCGTCTTTTGATTATTTTCGTAAACTCTCTCTCTATATATATAGATATATATGTGTATATGTGATCACGTGACCAACCAGACCATCAGATGTAGTTGCATATCGCTGGTCACAATGTGTTCGCATTGTTTTAGCCTTCGAAGGACGCCACCCCGCTGGCTAAGCGAGCAGGCCGACAGAAGAGTGGGAGAAAGAGTACAGCAGGGATCACCCCCCCCCCTGCCAGAGCCTCGTGGAGCTTTTAGGTGTTTTCGCTCAATAAACACTCACAACGCCCGGTCTGGGAATCGAAACCGCGGTCCTGCGAGTCCACTAGGCCATTGCGCCTCCACATATATATATAATCAAAATAAGCAACAAGAATGACTCCGGTAATGTGGTACAATTGTTTTGCACTACATCATTTTATTAAATGCTGTAAGTATTACAACAGATTTAAGATGTTGAGTACTCATCAGCCAATTATATAGGTTTTCCATTAATATAAAAATTTTCAAATCAAATGGCAACATTATAGAGAAGGTAGATATACAAAGATGTGGATTTAAATTTTAAGAACATATGAGGTGGTGAAGTCCAACCACTTTTAATAAAATGTTGTAGTGCGAAACAATTGTACCAAATTACCAGAGTCATTCTTGTTGCTTATTTTTGATTATAATCACCCCGCAAATTTTTATGGATAACACCATACAAAATTCTGGTGCATAAGTACCATATTCATTTGAATCTAAATTTTTGCTGAACTTATGTATATATATATATATAATATATTAATAAATAAAATAAAACATATATGTACGTACCTACCTCTACATGTACATATAATATATATATATATGTATACATAAAGACTATGGTCTTTTCCCAAAGGCCCTTCAATTCTAGCCTTGCCTACCACACCTGAAATTTCTCCTTCAGCTTTGGTAGTGACCCAGCTATAAGCGAAGGTCACCAACACAAAGGAGCCCCTAGGGTCAGCTTGTCATGAATTCCTGCTATTGCCCAGAGGACTATAATGAATAAGAGTGGGCTGAGGACTGAACCTTGGTGAACAGCCTACTTCTACCAGGAACTCTCCACTATACTCGTTACCAACCCTCATCTCACCGACAGCATCCCTGCGCATGGCTCATAGTTTTCCACCCATCCCTTTTCTCCCCGAACAAAAATAAAGGGCTTGCAGCATAAAATGGTACTATTTATGAAGAGTGTATTTCTTTATTACCCGTAAGGGTTTACATAGATGGGGACAATACAATGATTTGGGGTCATGTGGATGAAATGGAACTATTTACAGTGAAATCGAATGGATTATTTACAATGAAAATGAAATTGAATGAGTTACAAGAACAAATAAAAAGGGACATATGAAGTGAAAAGAACAGGATAGCCGACCCCATGAGCCCTGTTATTTTAACTGAAACCCTTCGGTAAGGGATCACGGCGTGTTCATGCAAGGCCTCTCACACCTAGCATCCGTCTTTTTTTAAATGCAGACACATTTTCTCCAGCCCCACCACTATTTATGACGAGTGGTCCCTGTGCGCGCACACGCACTAGCTCGTCAAACCGGTCAGAAAAACAAGATATAAAAATAGTGTAAAAACTTCCTCTAAACGAATATGGCAAAAAAAAAAAAAAAAAGGCGCGCTCGCGAAAGGGGTTGGGTGGGGGAGAGGACTCGGAAAATCCACATCGTGAATCTTACGGGTCTAACCCTGGCACAAAAGCCAAAAAAAGTGTAATAGGTGTAAAACAATTCCTATATATATATACATACACCGGAGTAAACACATGTTAAAAAAGGTGGAAAAAAAGCGTACTCAAATATCATATGTAGAGTAATATGCCTTATTTAAAAGCAGCAGAAATTCTAATGCTGCTACCCGGGGCTTTACGCTCCCGTTCGCCGGACAGTCCCTCCGTATTTCAAACAAAACTGTCCGACAAACGGGAACGTGAAACCCCGAGCAGCAGCTTTTGTCAAACATCCGCTGCTTTTAAACAAAGTATGGAATATAAGTAAAAAAAAAAAAACCGTGTCTCATAAAAACATTCTCAAACACACCGGGACCACTCTGCTTAAATAGTACCGCACACCTTGAGGTCAGCGGTTCCTAATACCATACAAAGAGTATTCGTTTAGTGAAAATTATGCGGGTGAAAGAATAAATAATAAAACATTCATTCGGCACCAACACCAAATGACATAGTTTTGACAGATTATAAATCGCAAATATTAAGTCGAGAGAAGACAAATACGCAAAGTGTGAGAGGCCCTGAAAAGGGCCGTTGATACGGATAAAGCCAAAAATGCCACCGAATTAATTTACTTGGAAGCCTTCTGGGTTTTCTTGGGCAGAAGAACAGCCTGAATGTTGGGAAGAACACCACCCTGGGCGATGGTCACTCCGGACAAAAGTTTGTTCAATTCTTCGTCGTTACGGATGGCCAACTGCAAGTGACGGGGAATGATTCTCGATTTCTTGTTATCTCTGGCAGCATTTCCTGCCAATTCCAACACCTCAGCAGCCAAATATTCCATTACAGCGGCCAAGTAGACTGGGGCTCCGGCACCGACACGTTGGGCATAATTTCCCTTACGGAGAAGACGGTGGATACGACCGACAGGGAACTGAAGTCCGGCACGGGACGAACGGGTCTTGCTCTTTCCCTTTACTTTTCCTCCTTTACCACGTCCAGACATATTTCAAAGTTCGACAGTAGTTCTCAGCAAAGAAGAGAGTTGGCGACTAAATACGAGGGCGGCTTTTGGCTTTAAATAGCAGTCAGGAGGCTCCAGCAGTCACAAACTGCCGAGTGAAAAAGGAGCGGGTTTATGTCATGTGATTAGACTGCTGTCAAATTCCACCAATGAAATTGATTGGCGCGAAACGTCAGCAAGGTGCTCGGCTGAGCCTACTTGTCAATTATAAATAGCGTGGACGAGGGTTGATTAGTAGAGCAAGTGACATTATGCCACCAGCACCAGCAACTGCTTCGAAAGGAGCCAAGAAGGCTTCCAAGGCCAAGACCTCTCGCCCTGCCGGGGACAAGAAACGTAAGAAGAAGAGGAAGGAAAGTTATTCCATCTACATCTACAAAGTGATGAAGCAAGTCCACCCGGACACTGGCATCTCCAGCAAAGCTATGTCCATCATGAACAGTTTTGTCAACGATCTGTTCGAAAGAATAGCTTCTGAATCCAGCCGCTTGGCTCACTACAACAAACGTTCGACCATCAGTAGCCGTGAGGTGCAGACTGCTGTCCGTCTTCTCCTTCCTGGTGAGTTGGCCAAACACGCCGTCTCTGAGGGTACCAAGGCCGTCACCAAATACACTAGCAGCAAATAAACCTGCTTCGTTTCTCTTCATCGAGGAATAACGGTCCTTTTCAGGGCCACCCACATTCTCATGAAAGTTGATTCAGATTTTCTGCCGATTTGCGATCCATGTTTTTGGGGTTAATTTCTTTAGGCTTTGCGCAGGAGACAACAGTCATAGAATGGATTGGGGGTGGAAACAATTTGTGTACATCGAAGCACAGGTATTTGTATACTCACTCGAATATATAAACATGTTTGCAAGTTTTTCACGATTTTCTTTTTGAAATTTAAGAAATCCCTCCTCCGACTTCAACTTTGTCTTGTGTCCCCCAGCGCTAACCTTAACCGTAATTACAGGAATGTTTTGAAACTTTTGTCCGAATTTTCCCGCATATTTAGGATAAGTTGATTCCTAAAAGATTTATGTAAAAAATGAAGGAAACGGGTGGTAGTTTAGAAATGTTGATTGTTATTTTTTTTGCCAATTTATTTTGCAGATTCGAATTCACCGTAACCGAAAAAGGGGGTTTGCGTCGAATAAGTTTAAAAAGTGGGCGGTTTTGGGGTGGAGGCGAGCCCATTCATTTATAAATATTTAATTCTATAAATTAAAACAAAACAGAAAACAGGCAAATTATTGATTGTTTTTAATTGCTCTCTCAGGGCTTGTAACTAACAACCGTCTGATACCTTCCTTATTTTCATATTTTAGTCATCAATAAGCAAGTAAACAGGGCTAACTGGTGTACGAAGACCTGTGTGTAGTATTAAAGGCGCCATCGTACCTCTTCCGTGTCCCCAAAAGAAGTCGCTGGGTTGGCGGTGAGTTGGCCCGTATGAATAATAACCGAGTGTGAGAAAAAGGTATTCATTGTGAAATTTCAATAAAGGTTTTGTCTTGAGGTGAAAACGCGTGCATTCAGCAGCTGGGGTGTTTCTTAACAATACAATAAAACCTGGAGTAGAAACAGTACTATATATATATATTTACTACTTGAATATGTCATGTTTTCCAATTTTATTAAAATAAACACACAAAAGTTCTCGTTTAAAGGCAAAAAAGTAAGCCAAGTTTTCGTTTGTCATATTACAACTAAATTTTTAAGTCTCATAACATTCTCTGTAATTGTCTGTCTTGTGTCCCGATCTATGTAAGATCGCATGATTATAATACAGATTTTATACTAATATGAATGCAAAACATCACGGGGGAATAGTAATCTTTAAATAGCGACGAGGGACTGACTACTGTGCCCTGAATATCGCCTGCTTTTCACGATCATGTGTCAGTGAAAGCAGGCACTCGCACACACCCCATTATCTCTTATACGTAAAGGCGGCGAGCTGGCAGAAACGTTAGCACGCTGGGCGAAATGCGAAGCCGTATTTCGTCTGCCGCTACGTTCTGGGTTCAAATTCCGCCGAGGTCGACCTAGCCTTTCATCCTTTCGGGGTCGATAAATTAAGTACCAGTTACACACTGTATTCAGCAGCTGGGGTGTTTCTCACAATACAATAAAACCCGAAGTAGAAACCACTATATATATTTTCTAATTTTATTAAACAAAAATCACACAAAGTTCTCGTAAAGGCAAAAGTAAGCCAAGTTTTCGTTTCTGTCATATTACAACTAAATTTTTAAGTCTCATAACATTCTCTGTAATTGTCTATCTATGTAAGATCGCATGATTTTATATATGTATATACACATGTATGTATATATATACATGTATATACACATCTTTAATTAAACTATTGACCGCCTTAAAACGGATTTCAACAGACAAATATTACTATAATGGATAATATAAGCATAACTACTTATACCACATACACACACACACGTGTGTATGTGATCGCGGTGGTGGTCATTTGTGTAGATTTGGTGTGATTTCCTTTTTAAAAACAAAATAATGAATAATGCAAGTATATATTTATTTATAAGGTTTAAACAGAACATGGAATGAAATGTTTTAAACTGAACTAATAACCGACTGAGAATTTATTAAGTTATTTATGTGAAATTTCAATAAAGGTTTTGCCTCGTTGAGGTGTAACGCCTGCAGTTAGCAGCTGGGTTTGTTTGTCATCAGTACAATAATCCCTCCAACACCGAAAATCTGATGAAATACTATATATTTCTTTATTATTTCAATAAACTATTTCTAAATGCAAACCACCACGGAGGAATCGTTAGCTTAAATAACTGATATAGCGACGAGGGACTACTGCTGTACATTGAATATCGTTTGCTTCTCACGATGTGTCAGTGAAAGCACACACCCATTACCTTTTATACGTAAAGATGTATTTACAGTAATACCTTAATAAGCTTAACACACAGCCACCAAAACAAAAAATCTTATAGCGGTAAAAAGTGTATATTTCTTTATTATCCATACGGATTAACATAGATGGGGACAATACAATGTTTGGGGTCAACATGGAACTTTTTACAATGAAATCGGATGAGTTATTTATAAAGGAATGAAATTACAATGAAAATTAAATAGGGAAAAGTAAACAATGAAGATAAAAAGCGGTAAAAAGTGTAGACAGATTCAACCCTGCACCCGGATTAAAGTATTGCAGTCTCCAAATGCGGCCAGAGTTCTGACAGAAGCACGTAGCAAAACCGCCAACTTTTCCCACTTTTATGAAATTTCCTAACATTTCCGATTGTCTTCAGCACAATGGAACGATTATGCAATAACAAAGCTCATTAACGATATTAGCAGAGACAGCCGTCCGATCCCATGAATATCGGAGGGAAATATGGGTACTACTTAAGAAGCGTGGTCCTGGTGCGCGCACTCGCAATTAGTCGATCCTTATTTTGTATGTTTTTTATTTACTTTGTGTAAAAAAAATTATTTTACCTTGCTAGGTAGTCGTCGTAGGATCGACTATTCACGATTAGCTAACGCGAGTGCGCGCGCACCGGGATCTTCTTGAGTAGTACCGAAATACGTAGCCAAAAACTAACTCCAACCGCATTAAGAGGCTGCAGATTTTCACCACTGAACAATCGATTATAGTTAGCAAAGTACATCTTGTCTATTAGATTGGTGACCGGGTACTAAACTTAATGTAACCAAAGTTACGGCTACCAATAATGCTCCTAAGTGTTACTAGACTTTCTAAAGAGAAATCTACAAGTCTCTGTGAATCAGCAATCGCATCCAAGTGTTTGCACAGAATATTCTGCACTAGGGCGATGCAAGTGTCCCGAAATATCTGATTTAACGATAAGAAAACGCAGATGGTCTGGGGGCAAATACTTCGTGCAGCCGATCCCCTAACCGTGACGTGTATTTGCCATTTAAATATGGCTAACCCCTAAGGGTGGATGCTACTGTAGTTTGTAGCCACAGGAGGACACCTCCGGTTGGCTTTAGACACTCTCTGTGCCCTATCAGTATTTGCAAAGGCAAGCCACCCTTCCAGTCTTCTACTTATGATACACACGGACTAGAGCTTACCCCTAACGCTTTCCCGAAAAGGCGTAACTTCGGAAGAAGTACCGGATACATTTCAACAAACTGTATTTATATATATAGGGGATTCAAGGTTGGTGGGAGTAAAGGGTTTATCTTCAGAAATGTAACAAAGCCACTTACGGTAGTTATACCGAAAGATCGCCCCCGAAAAGTGTGGACCGAATCACACCACCAAAGTAAATATTTCGTAACGGGTCGTACACCGGTGTGAAATAATTTTTTTCCCCAAAAGGGTGTGAACAAAGTTTTCCCACCAAGGGGCGCGTTAAATACCAGTAGTTGCAAAATAACAATAAACACAGAAGAAGCACATCGCGATTTCAGAGAGTTGACTTAAATCAAAAAGTGGGTGGCCCTGAAAAGGGCCGGTATGTTCTTGAATAAGCTTAGGAATGTTCACTTAACCTCCAAATCCGTACAGAGTTCTGCCTTGTCTCTTCAGGGCATAGACGACATCCATAGCGGTGACAGTCTTCCTCTTGGCATGCTCGGTGTAGGTGACGGCATCACGGATGACATTCTCCAGAAATACCTTCAATACACCACGGGTCTCTTCGTAGATCAGGCCAGAGATACGTTTGACACCACCTCGACGGGCAAGACGACGGATAGCGGGCTTGGTGATACCCTGGATGTTATCTCTCAACACCTTCCTGTGACGCTTGGCGCCTCCTTTTCCCAATCCTTTTCCTCCTTTACCACGTCCAGACATGATAACTTCTTGCGAGCGTGAAAATGATGATTTCTGAATCGAGGTAGGAGTATATATTTACACTCAATCGGACGTAGCAGAAAACACCTCGAGAAATAGGTCACGTGCTCTGAAGCCGCGAATGAAAAGGTGTCACATCAGCAGCAGTCGGTTTGGCGGGCAGCTGTCATTTGTAAATCTAAGAAAGCCATCTTCCCGCCCGATCTTTCCTTCTTTAACGGTCACTATATAAAGTGTGACGGTTGGCCCCTATCTATTCTTCGTTGACATATCGACATGGCTCGTACTAAGCAAACTGCTCGTAAATCCACCGGTGGAAAGGCCCCACGTAAGCAACTGGCTACCAAGGCAGCCAGGAAAAGTGCCCCAGCCACTGGCGGTGTGAAAAAACCTCATCGTTACAGGCCTGGTACCGTTGCTCTTCGTGAGATCAGACGTTACCAAAAATCCACCGAACTTCTCATCAGGAAGCTTCCTTTCCAGAGGCTTGTCCGTGAGATCGCCCAGGACTTCAAGACCGATCTTCGTTTCCAGAGTTCTGCTGTGATGGCTCTTCAAGAGGCTAGCGAAGCTTACTTGGTTGGTCTTTTCGAGGATACCAACTTGTGTGCTATCCACGCTAAGAGAGTGACCATCATGCCCAAGGACATCCAGCTTGCTCGTCGTATTCGTGGCGAGAGGGCTTAGGTCGCCGTTGCTTTGTCAGCATATTAAATGGCCCTTTTAGGGCCGCCACGTTATATCCTAAGTATTCTCTTTCGATCGTTGATATGCTAATCGTTTATGTTTGTTCAGTTTCTGTCTTCCCTTAGTTTTTCTTGGTCAATGTTAAGGTCCTCGCTCCTTAGCGAAAACAGGAGAAATTCCAGCCAGCTGGGTGTTAGCAATTGGGATCTTTTCGGTTTGAACGGCAGTTTTTAACATAGTTTCTAGGTAACTAAGAGCTTTTAAACTTCGTATACTGGTAGAATGTGTTTGTAAAACTGACGTCTATTGAGGTAACGGTGTTTCTGTGGCTTTGTTTCAGTTTAAATCGAAGTTCTAAGTTTGTAGAACGATACATAAAATACATATTATTTGAGTAAATTTTTAATATTTACTCTATGCGACCTCATATAGCATCTTTGTCTTATGTTTGTCTTGTATTGTCTCATTTTATATAAAATCGCCATGATCATGATAGAGATACTCTGTTGAGGTAAGGAAACGTTCTGTGCCGTATGAATATGTCCCTCGTTTAAGAAACAGATTGGGTTTATTTACATTTCTGAAGAGAAAATGATATCCTTTACCCACTAACTCTAAAACATTGAAATGCAATAGATCGATATTAGGGTCATAGTTATGGGTAATAATTTCATGACACCGCTAGAAAGAACTGCCGTTTAAACCGAAAAGTTCCAGTAATTGTGTAGAAATCGAATATGAATAGAAAGGATTTGCGCAAACGATCCTGACGGGTGGGGACCGGCATCCGATTTTCCCCTTATAATGCACATTTTCAGTTCCAAAAGCATATGATGTTTTGCGCTGGGTATTTTTTGTTATTTCCGCACTTATTTTTTTGTATCTTTACTTTGTCGTTACTGCGGGAGATTTCTGATAGAAAAATGTGCAAAGGTGAGTGGATTAATTACATGATTTTTTTGTACTGTTATCGCAGTTTTGGAGATTTGGCTGTTATTTCTGGCACGCGGATAGCCTGCTTGTTGCCGACGGGGAATACGAATTTGCAAAAGTAGACATTTCTATTATATAACCCCCACTTATTTCGGCAATCTTTCGTCTCTAGTAGACATTTCCGTAAAATTTTTTTTACATATGGGCTTGCGGGAACTTTTGAAGTAATGAGAGCGAAAGAGACTAAGAGAAAGCGATTTTATGACGAGGGAAGTTCTTTTGAAGTTACCGTGCATGGCAAGCATTGATGTACATGTGTGTTTGATGGGGTGTGGGAGAGAGACAGTATGTTGTGTAAGTGAAGTGCTTCTGTTAGTGTGTGTGAAAGAAAGAGATAACTGGAATTTTTTACTCGGTGTATGTGTATATGTATGTATATTACTTCAAAAGTTCCCGCAAGCCCATATGTAAAAAAAAGATTTTGTTTACGGAAATCGACGGAAAGGTCTACTAGAGACGAAAGATCGCCCATTTCTATTATATAACCCCCACTTATTTCCTTCGTTCTTCACTAATTTTTTTTCAAAATGTGCGGAGATTCTGATTCTGAAAGAGTTTCCAAATGTCTGTAAAATTTGGCATTCCTTCGATCGGGTATTTCCGTGGGTTGTGGAGTTTAGGTGTAACGAAATTATGCCAGCAATGTCTCGTTTTAAACTCGAAGTAAAAATAGCCTTGCATATTTGTTCTTACCCGTTTCATGTGTGTATGAAAAATCCGCAAATTCCCAAGCAGAAAGCAAACTGTAAGATTTTTGAAGGGGTTCATTCCCACTGCGTGGCACCTTGGGCAGGTGTCTTCTGCTATAGCCTCGGGCCGACCAAAGCCTTGTGAGTGGATTTGGTAGAGGCCTGTCGTATATATGTGTGTGTCTTACAAAGAATAAGTCCTGGGGTCGATTTGCTCGACTAACGGCGGTGCTCCGGTATGGCCACGGTCAAGTGGCTGAAACAAGTAAAAGAGTTACGGTGTTAGGGTTAGTGTCGGGGAGAAAAGTCAAAATTGAAGAAGTTGGTGACGGTGGGAATTTCACAATGACGATTTTGGGCAAAAAAAGGGTTACAAAAATAAACAAATTTGGGAGAAGATGGGCTAGGGACGGGTGGAAGTCTTTCTACGTGGCCCGTCCCCAAAACGCTAAACATAGCAGCTGCTATCCCTCACCTGGACGAAGCACTGACACGTCCTGCACTCACGGATTCCCCGATTGAAAAGGGCGCAATCGTACCCTGCTTGTGCGTGCTTCCTCCTCTGCTCAGCTCCCTAACCTATTTCTTTACTGCCCACAAGGGGCTAAGCACAGAGGGGGACAGACAGGTATTAAGTCGATTGCATCGACCCCAGTGCATAACTGGTACTTAATTTACCGATCCCGAAAGGATGAAAGGCAAAGCCGACCTCGGCGGAATTTGAACTCACAACGTAACTGCAGACGAAATACCTATTTTTTTATTACCCACAAGGGGCTAAACATAGAGGGGACAGACATAGGTATTATATCGACCCCAGTGCGGAACTGGTACTTAATTTGTCGACCCCGAAAGGATGAAAGGCAAAGTCAACCTCGGCGGAATTTGAACTCACAACGTAACTGCAGACGAAATACCGCTAAGCATTTCGTCCGGTGTGCTAACGTTTCTGCTAGCTCGACATCATCCCAGAGTTCTGAGTTCATATTCCGTCAGGGTCGATAAAGTAAGTCCCAATTGACTAGACCCCCATCCGCCAAATTTCAGGGCTTGTGCCTCTAGAAGAAGGATATTTTTTAGTAGGAGGGATGGTTTAGTGTGAGAAAATGTTAGTAATTGTACACGGTTGGGTACTACTAGCTAACAGTGGTTCAGGTGCGCGCAAGCTAGACATAAGTAATCGATCCTAAATAATTTTTTAAACTAAGTAAATGAATTATTTTTATAAACAAAGGTTAGGGTTAAAAAGTCGTAGGATCGACTACCTGCGTCTAGCTAGCGCACTGGGACCACTGTTCGCTAGTAGTACCAAGAAAGCAGCTCCATATAATATTCCAAAAAAAAATTCCAGCATTGATTAGAGGAAGGGATTAGATCTGAGAGAAATTTGTGTTGGTATTAATTCATTGAAAGACGATAAGGAAAATTAGTGAGTAAAGGGAGATAAGCAAGGGCATGAGCCTAATTACGGGAAAAAGAAGCATTCGATCTTTAGATGGCTTCATAGGCTTATAACGGTGGTGGATCTCCGTCGTTTCACTAGGAAGAGTCAATCTTTTGGTCAACTGATTTACTTGCACTTCATTGAGTATTTGCTGGTGTACAAGATGCATCCTTACTTTAGCAGAATATTTAGGGCAGAAACCAGATTAATACGTTTCGTCATTCAGCCATTGGAAAACGTTTTAAAGTAGTTTTGTAGAGAAAATGTGTCTGGTGCAATGTAAAAAGCAGTGAAATCTCATAAAGCAAAGCAATAATTTCCCATAGAAGCAATGTTATAAATTGTAATTCATTCCCAGAAAAATATTTTACCAATAAAATTTATAATACTTGTAAATAAATGACAATAAAACAACAGTAGAATGTAAAGAATATTTTATGTAAAGTCAAAAACAATGTCAAGATCATTTAGAATAGATAAAATATTATTATTATAATTGTTTTCAGATATATAGAGAGAAATGGATGGTGATGGAGATTATGAGGACATACACAAAAAGTAGACGTGGTGGGGGAATATTAGTGGTACAGAGGATAGAGGGGGATGTTTCATAGAAGTGTGAGGGGCTTATGAATGTGTGTGTGTGTTACTATATCCTTGCCTTGAGACTGTGTGATAATTGTAAACGAGTGTCACTGTCATACAAGCAGTGTCCATCTCCAATCTGACATAAAAACATGTCTGGTCATGGGGAAATACCTTAGTTTGGCTAGAAGGATATTGAGCTTAACTTGATAAGCAGCTGATCTAGGAAGCGGGGCCTCATATCAGTGAGGGGGAGGGCGGTGCGCATTGATGCCATCGAGAGGTAGGCCCCGAAACGGTGTGCATTCTCTCCTGATGACCCCATACACTTGCTGGCTTCAGGTATACGGAGCTTTTGACTGGTAGCACTTGAATGTGCAAGTTGTTTGCAAGACATCAGGTGAAGGTTGGCCACAGGAGGGACATCAGCCCCAAGAAAATTCACCTCAAAAAATTTCATCATGGAAGAATGTATTTCTTTACAACCCACAAGGGGCTAAACACAGAGGGGACAAAGAAATAGAAATGAACTCTGAACAGCCCTCAGCTTGTTAGCACCTTTCTAACCATCCAAGCCATGCCAGCGTGTAAAATAGACAAAGGTGCTAACAAGCTGAGGGCTGTTCAGGGTTCATTTCTATTTCTTAATTACCCACAAGGGGCTAAACACAGAGGGGACAAAGAAATAGAAATGAACTCTGAACAGCCCTCAGCTTGTTAGCACCTTTCTAACCATCCAAGCCATGCCAGCGTGTAAAATAGACAAAGGTGCTAACAAGCTGAGGGCTGTTCAGGGTTCATTTCTATTTCTTAATTACCGACAAGGGGCTAAACACAGAAGAGACAAACAAGGACGGACATAGGTATTAAGTCGATTATATCGACCCCAGTGCGTAACTGGTACTTAATTCATTGACCCCGAAAGGATAAAAGGCAAAGTCGACCTCGGCGGAATTTGAACTCACAACGTAACGGCAGCCGAAATACATATTTCTTTATTACCCATAAGGGGCTAAACACATAGGGGACAAACAAGGACGGACAAAGGGATTAAGTCGATTACATCGACCTCAGTGCGTAACTGGTACTTATTTGATCGACCCCGGAAGGATGAAAGGCAATGTCGACCTCGGCGGAATTTGAACTCTGAACGTAACGACAGCCGAAATTCCGACCGGCGTGCTAACGATTCTACCAGCCTTACGGGAATGAGATGTATCGACGCTGATATGCTTCGACCAATGGTTAACATTTCAAAGGTTTGCTGTTCCACACGAATTACTAGTTTGTCAACTGATAAACATATTTACAAGTGTCCAGAAAGATAAGGGGTCTTTGATTGCGGCATTTTACTTCATTCTCAACTCCTTTTGATTTCGGTCGAGACGCATGTTCTAGCCTCTTGAATAGTTACTCAGACAGGAGACAAAAGATCAATCTAAAGCAATCTTCCTTTAAATAACGAACGAATATCTTTGTTTTACCGTTTAGTGATCGAGGTAAGAGCCGCGGGTTCGAGTTCCTATTCTTAGCTTATGAAAGAAATCACAGAGCGAGGGCAGCTAAGATTCAGAGTGGTCTCCCTTGTGCCGTTGTGTTTAAAAGTCCAACTATAATACAAAAAGCCGAAGTTGTCTCTGTGTGTGGCAGGTTTGGTAGCCTTCGATTAACACCATCTCCTCCGAGACCCTGCGGCGCAAGTTGACCAAAATTGAGAGTATGATAGAAGAAGGCTCGCTCTTCATTCCGTAGAAGAAAAAATTCAAATCGGATCAAGTTAACAATAAAAATTATTTACATCAAAAAATGCTTTTTTCTATGAAAATCCCTATTTTTTACGATTTTTTCACTGCTGTGTCGCCACTTTTCGGTGTATTTCAACCAGAAAAATGTTCACTTAAAGAGAATAACAAGCTACATAATGCAAAATTTTTACTTTTCAAAAATTCCAATTCTAAAGGGTCGAAACAAACCCGGGCAATAACTGCTAGTATATATATAAAGCTGAAGTTGTCTGTGTGTGGTAGATTTGGTAGCCTTCAACTAACACTATCTCCTCCGAGACCCTGCGACGCAAGTTGACCAAAGTTGAGAGTATGATAGAAGAAGGCTTTTTATTTTCGTTTTGTTTTTCAGAAATTAGAACAGATAAATTTGGTGGGTGGAGCATAATTTTGTACCTGGGAACGTAAGTACAAAATATGCCTATTTATGACAAAACATTCGACAATAAAACTTTTTAAAAGTGTTGGTTAATGTTTATATGTTGACACGGAACTGGAAATCAAAGAGAAAAAAAAGAAAAAGAAAAAATATTCAAATGGATGTAAAACAATGTGTAGGCAACGAATAGGGAACAAAATGCGTGCTACGCAACGGGAGGGTGGGGAGAGGACTTGGGAAAATTCACAAGATCCGAGTTTTTCCATCAACTTTTAGGAAAATGGGGGGATCTTTTCCGTTTACCGGCAGTTTTTTAAAATAATTTCCAACTAACTAAACACTTTTAAACTTCGTATACTGGTAGAATGTGTTTATAAACCATCTTTTTCTCTTGGCTTTATTGAGAAAATTCTATAGTTTGTAAGATATTTGGGATCTTTTCGGTTTGAACGGCAGTTTTTTAAAATAATTTCCTCGTAACTAAACACTTTTAAACTTCGTATACTGGTAGAATGTGTTTATAAAACATCTTTTTCTCTTGGCTTTATTGAGAAAATTCTATGATTTGTAAGATATTTGGGTCTTTTCTGTTTGACCGGCAGTTTTTTAAAATAATTTCCAACTAACTAAACACTTTTAAACTTCGTATACTGGTAGAATGTGTTTATAAAACATCTTTTTCTCTTGGCTTTATTGAGAAAATTCTATGATTTGTAAGATATTTGGGTCTTTTCTGTTTGACCGGCAGTTTTTTTAAATAATTTCCAACTAACTAAACACTTTTAAACTTCGTATACTGGTAGAATGTGTTTATAAAACATCTTTTTCTCTTGGCTTTATTGAGAAAATTCTATAGTATGTAAGATATTTGGGATCTTTTCCGTTTGACCGGCAGTTTTTTAAAATAATTTCCAACTAACTAAACACTTTTAAACTTCGTATACTGGTAGAATGTGTTTATAAAACATCTTTTTCTCTTGGCTTTATTGAGAAAATTCTATAGTTTGTAAGATATTTGGGTCTTTTCGGTTTGAACGGCAGTTTTTTAAAATAATTTCCACGTAACTAAACACTTTTAAAGTTCGTATACTGGTAGAATGTGTTTATAAAACATCTTTTTCTCTTGGCTTTATTGAGAAAATTCTATAATTTGTAAGACATTTGTTGTTTTTCTTTCTTCAATTTCCGCAATTTCAACCAATCAATGGACGTCTATTGAGGTAAAAAACATTGTAACATATTTCGTAATAAATATTGTAACATATTTCGTCTAAAATTTCCTGCATTTCGGCAATTTTAACCAATCAATTACCTCCATTGACGTAAACAACATTCTGTGCATAATGAATATGTCCCTCGTTTAAGAAACAGATTGGGTTTATTTACATTTATGAAGAAAAAAGATACCCTTCCTCCACCCCAAACCCTAACCCTAACTCTAAATCTAAATCTAAAATAGATTGAAATGCAATAGATCGATACTAGGGTTATAATTATGGGTGACAACTTCATACGACACTGCTATAAAAAACTTAGCATTTCAATCTATTTTAGATTTAGGGTTAGGGGTGGGGGGAAGGGTACCTTTTTTTCTTCACAAATGTAACTAAACCCAATCTGTTTCATAAAGAAGGGACATATTCATTATGTACAGAATGTTATTTACCTAAATGGACGCCAGTGATTGGTTAAAATTGCCGAAATGCAAGAAATTAAAGACGAAATATCTTACAACCTATAGAATTTTCTCAATAAAGCCAAGAGAAAAAGATGTTTTATAAACACATTCTACCAGTATACGAAGTTTAAAAGTGTTTAGTTACGTGGAAATTATTTTAAAAAACTGCCGTTCAAACCGAAAAGATCCCAAATATCTTACAAACTATAGAATTTTCTCAATAAAGCCAAGAGAAAAAGATGTTTTATAAACACATTCTACCAGTATACGAAGTTTAAAAGTGTTTAGTTACGTGGAAATTATTTTAAAAAACTGCCGTTCAAACCGAAAAGATCCCAAATATCTTACAAACTATAGAATTTTCTCAAGAAAGCCAAGAGAAAAAGATGTTTTATAAACACATTCTACCAGTATACGAAGTTTAAAAGTGTTTAGTTACGTGGAAATTATTTTAAAAAACTGCCGTTCAAACCGAAAAGATCCCAAATATCTTACAAACTATAGAATTTTCTCAAGAAAGCCAAGAGAAAAAGATGTTTTATAAACACATTCTACCAGTATACGAAGTTTAAAAGTGTTTAGTTACGTGGAAATTATTTTAAAAAACTGCCGTTCAAACCGAAAAGATCCCAAATATCTTACAAACTATAGAATTTTCTCAAGAAAGCCCAGAGAAAAAGATGTTTTATAAACACATTCTACCAGTATACGAAGTTTAAAAGTGTTTAGTTACGTGGAAATTATTTTAAAAAACTGCCGTTCAAACCGAAAAGATCCCAAATATCTTACAAACTATAGAATTTTCTCAATAAAGCCAAGAGAAAATGGTGTTTTATAAACACATTCTACCAGTACAGGAAGTTTAAAACTTTTTAGTTACCTAGAAATTATGTTACAAAGTGCCGTTCAAAAGGAAAAGATCCGATTCCGTGTAATTTCCATAGTGTGTGTGTGCCTGTTCTGTTTTTATCTACAAAATCCACTCACAATGCTTTGGTCGACCCGTGGAAGACACTTGCCCAATGTGTCAAGCAGTGGGAATGAACCCGGAACCATGTGATTGGTAAGCAAGCTACTTACCACACAGCCACTCATGCGCCTTTGGTGAAAGTTTCGTTAAAAAGTATGAACTTCTTGGAAGTTTTGAGGCAACAAAGTCGGTGGGGTATTAAACTGTAGGTATGCCTCTTGTTCAATAAACCTTAACGGTAACTTCCGTTGATTTTCCAAAGAATTAACGAAGTGAACTTTTAGATTAACCGTGCCCACCTCTGTATATATGTATAGGCTTGTATGGGTCCGTATGTATAATAAGTATGTATACGAGTGTCGTACGAGAAGGTACGAGACCTAATGATGTTTATTTTTGAACATAGTACCCCCTCGCCCATACATCCCAACCGTCGAAGCTGCAGTGGTTAATTCTATTGGTGGCGAACTTTGCACTCTTTTTAGTCTTCGACAGCAGATGCTACGTCGTCGTTACTGCAATACTTGTTCTCGGGTAAGTGTTTTTAAATTCCAATGTTGGGCAGGGCCGTCGAGGCCCTAAGCTCTTAAAAGATTTGGGTATCTCCGTAAAAGATTATGTAATTCGAAATATTAAACGAATCTTTTCGGTTTGAATCGGAACAACATTTTCTATGAATTCCTATGATCTCCTAATATGCTATAAAATCCTTTTTCGAGTCCCGAAATCGGGGTGGGGTGAGGTGGAAACCTCAGAAATTTCACCCGCACCCCTATTAAGCTTTTCACCTGCACGATTTTCACCGAGGGAAAAAAACTCCAGCAAAATAATAACAACAAGAACAACAATAATAATAATGGAATTATTGTATACCGTGCTCAGGTGCACCACAACTTGTCAAAACAAAAAACCATTATACATCATCATCATCTTTTAACATCTACTTTCCATGCTGGCATGGGTTGGATGGTTTGATAAAGGACTGTGTGTGTGTGTGTGTGAGCCTGTACATCTGAGAGAAAAGAAAATATTTGTCAACAGAAAAGTTTACAAATTTTGCATCAAAATAAGGGCGATCCTTCGGCATTTCTCTACCGGGTTCAGTTCCACTGCGTGGCATCTTGGGCAAGTGTCTTCTGCTATAGCCCCGGGCCGACCAATGCCTTGTGAGTGGATTTGGTAGACGGAAACTGAAAGAAGCCTGTCGTATATATATATATATATATATATATGTGTGTGTGTGTGTGTGTTTGTGTGCCTGTGTTTGTCCCCCTAGCATTGCTTGACAACCGATGTTGGTGTGTTTACGTCCCCGTCACTTAGCGGTTCGGCAAAAATGAGACCGATAGAATAAGTACTGGGCTTACAAAGAATAAGTCCCGGGGTCGATTTGCTCGACTAAAGGCGGTGCTCCAGCATGGCCGCAGTCAAATGAAACAAGGTAAAGAGAGAGTGCCTGTATTCGGGTGTGTCTGTATTTTAAAACTAGCTGTATCGCCCGGCGTTGCTCAGGTTTGTAAGGGAAATAACTATAAAGCATTTTTAGAGAGTTATAGCCAAAAAATAGCAAAAAAATGGAAAAAAATGATGGTAAATATTTTTTTGAGAGTCAAAAAAGGATGGAGCTGCGTCCCCTAGACAATTTGTGGTTCGTGTTTCTGATTCTCAACCCCATGTCGAATTTATCGATTTTTTTCAGAACTGGGGAAACTTTTCAAAATTTTCGCTGCGTTAGTTTTGAATTATGACATTGGGCTATGTGTGTGTCAAGTTTCATCAGAATCGGTTGAAAGCCGTGGTCGGGGTGAGGGTACAAGCAAACAGACACACAGAAACACGCACAGACAAACTGCCGTTTATATATAGAGAGATACACACACCCATATTCTCTCTCTTTCACCTTCTCCCTCCCTCTATTCCCCATTATACACACACACACACACACTCTCTCTCTCTCTCCACTTCATTTACCAATAATGTAAATACAGAAAACGCACACACCCATATTCCCTCTCTTTCACCTTCTCCATCCCTCTATCTCCCTATCACTCCCTCTGAATCCACAGCATCTAAGCCAGTGCTTTTCAGCCTTTTTGCTGGAGCGGAACCCCAAGGAAGCATTCCACTGGCTCGAGGAACCCCTGTGCAATAATTTAATTGTCTTATTATGCACACATATCTGCACAGGAGAATTAAAAATTACTGTCGATTTTAGCAGTTTTGTAACAGCTTGCGGAACCCCTGGACTGTACTGACGGAAGCCTAAGGTTCCGCGGAACCCTGGTTGAAAACCACAGCATCTAAGCAGTATTCGTTGCATCCATTTTTCTGGAAGTTACGACGCACCAAAGTCGAGGAGGTCACGCATCTGGAGTTACGCCAAATAAAATTACGTATTTTATTTATATAGAAATAGCAAGTAATTCGTACTGGAAACTGAAACTTATGGGCAAAGGCAATGTTTCGTTTGTAGTAGCACGCTTGTAGCACGTTTCCGTCGATTTCCGTAAAAAACTATTATTTTTTTACATATGGGTTTGCGGGAATATTTGAAGTAATGAGAGCGAAAGAGACTAAGAGAAAGCGATTTTATGACGAGGGAAGTTCTTTTGAAGTTACCATCCAGGGGAAGCATTGATGTACATGTGTGTGTGTGTGTGTGTTTGATGGGGTGTGGGAGACAGACAGTATGTTGTGTAAGTGAAGTGCTTCTGTTAGTGTGTGCGAAGAGACAGACATACATATACACATACACCGAGTAAAAAATTACGATGAATCGGCCATACATACACACACACACTTACACACACACACACATACATGCAGACATATACACATACACCGAGTAAAAAATCAGTTATCTCTCTCTTTCACACATTACTCTCTGTCTCTTCGCACACACTAACAGAAGCACTTCACTTACACAACATACTGTCTGTCTCCCACACCCCATCAAACACACACAGGCCGACTTCAAAGAGAAACCTTCTCGTCGTAAAATCGCTTCCTCTTAGTCTCTTTCGCTCTCATTACTTATGTAAAAAAATAAAGGTATTTTACGGAAATCGACGGAAATCGACGGAAATCTGAGCTACGACATACGAAACTTCGCCTAAATTAATTTATCAATTAAGAAAAAAAGACGAAAGGCTAAAAGTAGGGTCAGGGTTAGTGTTAGTGAATGTTTTTAAAACAAAGTCAATAAAACTCAAAGTATGGATCGACTAGTCATGACTAGCTTTGCGGATGCATGACTACACAAGTGCGCGCGCCGTGACGTCTATACTCAAGTAGTCCCGCCCCTTCGTCTGTGCCATAAGAGAAGTTTGTTTCAGTGAATGAGGTCGTTTACCAAAACTGAAGAATTACGTCTGGAAATCTTTCGGCTTTGGCTGCAGAAGCGTCGAATTTGATCAGCGGATTGTTCGTAAATTCCCGTAAAAAATTATTTTATTTTCTTTTATTTTGATGATGAGTGGAAGGCGATATTTGCTTCTGAGAGGAGAAAGTGAAAGATGTGTGTCCCTGTTTATGAAAGATAACGGATGTACGCGCAATCACGCCATATTCAGCTGTATCTACTTGTAGTTAATCACACCCAAACACACATCTACACTCATTATCTTTCATATACATCAGACAGTTTTTGCTCCATACTAGCAAAAACTGTCTCATGAACGGCAACGAGAAACTCAGAGTAACAGATTTTGTTGAATTTTCTGCTGCTTAAAATAAAGCATATTACTCTACCACTGGTATTTGAGTACTCTTTTTTCCACCTTGTTTCACATTTATGTGTTTACTCCGGTATATATATATATATATATATATATATATATATATATATATATATATATATATATATATATATATATATATATATATATAAATTTTAGGGTAGCAAAAAATTCTAGAAAAAAATTCTCCGCTACCAGCAGTCAAGTGAGAGAGAAAACATAGTCAATAGACTCTGTAATATACATTCAAGCATATAAGGGATGGTCATAATAGGACATTCGACTCACTAGAAAGAGCAGTTAAACTCCAAACCACTAATAGTTGTAATTCTGAAATGGAAAGAGAAATAAAAGGGTAAACGTTTTGGCGATCTTTCGTCTCTAGTAGACCTTTCCGTCGATTTCCGTAAAAAAAATTTTTTTTTTACATATGGGCTTGCGGGAACTTTTGAAGTAATATACATACATATACACATACACCGAGTACAAAATTTCAGTTATCTCTTTCTTTCACACATTACTCTCTCTGTCTCTTCACACACACTAACAGAAGCACTTCACTTACACAACATACTGTCTGTCTCACACACCCCATCAAACACACACCCACATGTACATCAATGCTTCGGTAACTTCAAAAGAACTTCCCTCGTCATACAATCGCTTTCTCTTAGTCTCTTTCGCTCTCATTACTTCAAAAGTTCCCGCAAGTCCATATGTAAAAAAAAATTTTTTAAGGAAATCGACGGAAAGGTCTACTAGAGACGAAAGATCGCCAAAACGTTTACCCTTTTATCTCTCTTTCCATTTCAGAATTACAACTATTAGTGGTTTGGAGTTTAACTGCTCTTTCTAGTGAGTCGGATGTCCTATTATGGCCATGCCTTATATGTTTGCAATTATATATATATATAAAACTTAGAACTTAGATATGTTTCGACCAAGGATTGGTCCAGGCCATGTCTAACTTAATAGCACCACCTGATAGGATTATCTAAATCCTGTTTGAGTCAAGTTTTGTTCAAGTAGTGAGTTCTTGTTGGGTGAGTTGTATCCAATTATGGGTGGCTTATCTGGTATTCTTTGAAGGAATCTATCCAGACTCCGTTTAAAGTTGATGGGATCCTTTTCCTCTTTGATCTCCCTCGGGACAATGTTAAATAGGGCAGGGCCTGTTGAGGAAAAGAAATTATGTTGCAGTGTGTATATATATATATATATATTAATTTATCTCCCTCATTATTTATATATATATATCGACTACTTACTTGGACGATGAAACCGTCCAGCACGCTTTTGTACATTGTCGGCAGCTGTCAAGCTTCATAAGTTACGCAGAATACGTGTTATCGCATCTGGGACGAGTACAGCTGTCGGCTGAGTCTATAATTAAGATGATACCTATTTAGTCTATAATTAAGATGATACCTATTTAGTCTATAATTAAGATGATATCTATTTCTTTATTACCCACAAGGGGCTAAACATAGAGGGGACAAACAAGAACAGACATAGGTATTAAGTCGATTACATCGACTCCAGTGCGTAACTGGTACTTAATTTATCGACCCCGAAAGGATGATAGGCAGGCACTAGTCGTGAAGACTGGACCCTGTACGCGCATCCGCGCTAGCTAGTCGCCAAAAAATTATTTACTTTGTTCGACATAAAAGGTCGGAAGTCTAAACACTTCAGCATCATAAATTTCCCAGAACTAAATAATACCACTTGACATTTGAACTGTACCTACTTAATATAGAGTGTAGAATTCACGTACGCATGCTTTTATGTATGTATGCATGCACACACACACACATACACACATTGTGTACGCTCAACCTTAAGGCTAACTTTCCACTAAGATTTCCTTCCAAAAATTCTTGTGGCCAAATATTATGTTATCTATTCTCTTTTACTCTTTTACTTCTTTCGGTCATTTGACTGAGGCCATGCTGGAGCACCGCCTTCAGTTGAGCAAATCGACCCCTGGACTTATTCTTCGTAAGCACAGTACTTATTCTATCGGTCTCTTTTGCTGAACCACTAAGTTACAGGAACATAAACACACCAGCATCGGTTGTCAATCTATGTTGGGGGGACAAACACAGACACACAAACATACACATATATATATATATATATATATATATATATGACGGGCTTCTTTCAGTTTCCGTCTACCAAATCCACTCACAAGGCTTTGGTCAACATGGGGCCACTTGCCCAAGGTGTCACACAGTGGGACTGAACCCGGAACCATGTGGTTGGTAAACAAGCTACTTACCACACAGCCACTCCTACACCTACATATATACGACAGGCTTCTTTCAGTTTCCGTCTACCAAATCCACTCACAAGGCTTTGATCAGCCCGAGGCCATAGTAGAAGACACTTGCCCAAGGTGCCACGCAGTGGGAATGAACCCAGAACCATGTGGCTGGTAAACAAGTTACTTACCACACAGCCACCCCTGCACCTATTCGTGTATGTAGTTTTAATTTAGAATGGATCGCTTGAAATAATTAAGAATAAGACTGTTAATTAGCTTATTTTAATTAAGTAATGTAAACGTTTTATAAAATATATTTATGGTATTTCATTATCGTTATTTCAATCAGTCATCATCATTAATTTTAACAGCTTGAAATAATTAAGAATAAGATTGTTAATTAGGTTTATTTTGAAGCTTATTTCTTTAAGCGATTTAGGATGGCTGTGTGGTAAGAAGCTTGCATTCCAGCCACATTGGTTCGGTCACACTGCGTGGCTCTTAGATCAGGTGTTTGCTACTAAAACCATGGGGCACTCAAAGCCTTGTGAGTGGATTTGGTAGAAAGAAAATGAAAGAAGCCTGTCACAAGTATATGTGTGTATATACATATATATATAGACATATACAAAATAAGAAAAATCAAAATCAAAAATCAAAATCGATCAACATGAATGGAAATTGTAGATGTGATACCAGTGCCGGTGGCACATAAGAGAACCATCCGAACGTGGCTGTTGCCAGCGCCGTCCCGACTGGCCTCTGTGCTGGTGGCACGTAAAAAGCACCATACGATCGTGGCCGTTTGCCAGCCTCGCCTGGCCTCTGTGCCGGTGGCGCGTAAAAAGCACCATCCGATCGTGGCCGTTTGCCAGCCTCGCCTGGCCTCCGTGCCAGTGGCATGTAAAAAGCACCATCCGATCGTGGCCGTTTGCCAGCCGCACTTCGCCTCCGTGCCGGTGGCACGTAAAAAGCACCATCCGATCATGGCCGTTTGCCAGCCTCGCCTCGCTTCCGTGCCAGTGGCACGTAAAAAGCACCCACTACACTCACAGAGTGTTTGGCGTTAGGAAGGGCATCCAGCTGTAGAAACATTGCCAGATCAGACTGGGCCTGGTGCAGCCTTCTGGCTTCCCAGACCCCAGTTGCACCGTCCAACCCATGCCAGCATGGAAAGCGGACGCTAAATGATGATGATGAGGAGGAGGAATAGATTCCTTAGAATCATCATCTTACAGATAATACCAATTCATATAATTTATTAACTAATTAAATAGGAACATCCAAATCCAACAGAGTAAAACAGAATAAAACAATATACATCAATGAGATTATACCATAAAAATAATACATATAAAATGGATCTTACAGCTGTTTCAGCCTGTAGATAAGGGTATCTCATTATGCCCATATTAGTCAGATGTATTGAGGTAATATGCAGTTAAAAATGAGTTACTTATATATATATATCTCAAGGCCTAGGCTGAAACAGCTTTAAGATCCATTTTATGTGTATTATTTTTATGGTATTATCTTACTTATAGATGTATATTGTTTTATTCTGTCTTATTCTGTTGGATTTGGATGTTCCTATTTAATTAGTTAATAAATTATATGAATTGGTATTATCTGGAAGTTGATGATTGAAAGAAATCTATTCCTCCATTTTCTTATTTTGTATTATGAATTTCAGGTAAAACATTTTACCTTCGCCCATATAATACAATAAATGAATTGCATTGCAATTCTTAGCATTTCTGGGTACTTTATTGGCAGTATATTGGATAAATGATATCCCATAGTGGGTTACACTCATAACCCCTATCTCACTCTGTACTATATCTTTATATATAAAAGAGAGGTTGTGTGCTGTCTGTCTCCTATGATTTAGATTCCTAACTACTCCCACATTTTGCGGTGCAGTTTAACCAAAACCGGGTATCTTATAGTCGTGATTCATATCAAGCCCTTCTGGGTATTAGCACGCGTCTACGATTTAAAAAAAAATTTACCATCATTTTTTTCGCTATTATATAAGGGAAGTAACTCTCTAAAAATGTCTACGATGAGTCAACGATTTAAAAAAAAATTTACCATCATTTTTTTTCCATTTTTAATGCATTTTTTGGCTATTTTTTTGGCTATAACTCTCTAAAAATGCTTATATAGTTATTTCCCTTACAAACCCGAGCAACGCCAGGCGATACTGCTAGTATATATATATATATATATATTTACACGATAGGCTCTTTTCAGTTTCTATGTGTGTGTGTGTGTTTATCTTTGGTCTCTGTTTAATCATCCTGTCCCCACTTGTCAGCAGGTGTTGATGTGATAAGGTCCCCCTAATTTAGTGTTTCGGCAAAAAGATATCAATACAATTAGTTCTAGGCTTAAAAATAAGTCCTGGGGTCAATTTGTTTGACTAAATCGCTTTGAGATGACGCTCCAGCATGGCCACAGTCAAATTGCTGAAAGAAGTAAAGGCATATCTACACAAGTTGTGGTGCACCTGAGCACTGTATACAATAATTTCATTATATTTAAGTGCATCCCCCCCCACGTCCATACACCTTTCTTTCCTCATATCGTCCAGAAAAATGAATATTCTTTTAAAGGAAATTTGCAACAAATATGCTTCAGATGTTGTAGATTACAATTATATTGAAATCTATTCTAAAAAAAAAAAAAAATTGATGGGCACAGGAGTGGCTGTGTGGTAAGTAGCTTGCTTACCAACCACATGGTTCCGGGTTCAGTCCCACTGCATGGCATCTTGGGCAAGTGTCTTCTGCTATAGCCTCGGGCCGACCAATGCCTTGTGAGTGGATTTGGTAGACGGAAACTGAAAGAAGCCTGTCGTATATATGTGTGTGTTTGTGTGTCTGTGTTTGTCCCCCTAGCATTGCTTGACAACCGATGCTGGTGTGTTTACATCCCCGTAACTTAGCAGTTCGGCAAAAGAGACCGATAGAATAAGTACTGGGCTTACAAAGAATAAGTCCTGGGGTCGATTTGCTTGATTAAAGGCGGTGCTCCAGCATGGTCGCAGTCAAATGACTGAAACAAGTAAAAGAGTAAAAAGAGTAAACCTAGCGGTTCGGCATAAGAGACCGATAGAATAAGTACTGGGCTTACAAAGAATAAGTCCTGGGGTTGATTTGCTCGATTAAAGGCGGTGCTCCAGCATGGCCTCAGTCAAATGACTGAAACAAGCAAGAGAGAAAGAGATGGGTTTGCACACACACACACACACATACTGACAGATAACATTTTTCTATCAAAATTTCAAGTTTCAATTCACGATGTGTATGTAATTATGTATGTGTGTGAGCCCACAAATTTTGTTTACGTATTAAATTCTGATATAATCGTCACCTTCACAATCCGAATAATATTTGTAGAAAATTCCACTAAAGAAATATCCATTTTTCCAAAAATTATGAGGAAATAAAACCAACTGATGTGAATTTTCCAAAACTTTTCACCCCACCCTCAGAAAACTTTTTCACAACAAATTCCAATATATCCATTAATATCCATTTGTCAGAAAGTTATGAGTAAAGAAAGGTTTGTGATTTAAGGGAGATCTGCCTGTTGTTTCTAACACATCCCACAACCACCTTTCTTGTTTCTTCCTCACTCTAACATGTATTCATGTTTTTCAATATTTTTGTCCCCATAAAAGCATTTATGCTGTTAAAACAAATTGGTTTTAAAATTTGATTTTTGGTAGAATTCTGGTTTAAGAACCCCATATAACCCCTCATAACCTTTTTTAACTTTTTGGAATAAAAAAAAAAATTCAGTACATTTTCAGTAAAATATTCAAAACTAAAGTTTTTCAATTTTATATTTCAGCTGATGTAGAGAAACTAAGTTCCTTTTGTTGCTTGCATTTCCCAGTTGATTCTTGAAAATTTCCATTGCATCAAGCCATAAGTACAAGGTATGTTGGAATAAAAGAGATTTTGCTGTAAATGTTTGTAGTGGATCTTGCTAGCATGAAGTGGATTCGATCCACCATAGCCGAATTTAAATTAACACTGCAACAAAACTTTTCCCATGGTGGAACAATGGTTTTTTTTTCTCTGACAGCAGTTTTACATTTTCCAGATGCCTTTAGCTAGGCCGAAATAATGTCTTCACTACTTGACCCTTTCTAACCTTTTCTACTTCACCAAAAGCTAGAATAGAGATAACAAAACCACCAACTAAATCTATGATATATCTATCCTTCTGGTTAGTTATAAAAGCAAGAACACCCCAAGCAAAAATCAGTAAGTCAACTCCTGTGATAACACAACAAGTTCAGTCACTTTGGTGATGACTCACCAAGTTAGCCACTACAATGATAACTCAGTGAGAACAAAGTCTGGCTGACCAGCTAGAACCTTGTTCAGAGGGAGAAATGAAGTTTACTGTCAGCAACTGCGAGACAACGTCCCACACCTTACAACTCTCTCTAGCTCTAATTCTGTTCTCTTACAACATCATTCTATCTCTCTCTCTGGAATTACTACTAAACAATGAAGAGGATACAAACACAAACTTTACTTCGCATGCTTTTGGATTTTTCAAAACCTGCCCGTCGATGCAAGTTATTGGTAATGTAACAATAAATAAATATTTCCTTAAAACTTCATGCCTTGTTCCTCTTTGACATCCTACAGTATGCAATTATAACAACAAATTTTCATCGTCACAAATGCTGACAATCGACACATCGTAATATTGTTTACTAATCAATTTCTACCGTTACAATTACTGACCCTCAACTTCAACTAAAAATTTTATCGTTACAAATAGTCTAATAAAAATATACCCGTTACAACTTGTGGCCCCGAAGAAGAGCATTGTAGCCTTCACAAAGATTAACTGCAAGCCAGCGCCGCCTCGACTACCTTCCGTACCGGTGGCACGTAAAATACACCAATCCGACCGTGGCCGTTGCCAGCCTCGCCTGGCACCTGTGCAGGTGGCACGTAAAAAGCACCCACTACACTCACGGAGTGGTTGGCGTTAGGAAGGGCATCCAGCTGTAGAAACATTGCCAGATAAGACTGGAGCCTGGTGCAGCCTTCTGGCTTCCCAGACCCCAGTTGAACCGTCCAACCCATGCTAGCATGGAAAACAGACGTTAAACGATGATGATGATGATGATGATGATGAAACTGGCGAGCCCGTGGAAAAAGATTGGCTGCCTTCTGAACCTATGTTACCAACAATTTGGTGAACCCGTGTAAAGAGAAATAATACCTTTTCATGCTAGATGCTGATTCGAATTAAAGAACTGGACCATCTACAGTCGCTAACCCAAAGGAAAATGAATGACAACCTTCGACACCACCATGATGCACCCTCCATCGATCTGCTACAGGAAGCACTATTCTGCAATGCAATCTACGATGCACTTCGCTGCAATGCAACACAGCCGACGCACAAGGTATTCGCTTACATGCCAAGAAACTAACTGGAAGAAAATATGGAAGCCCGCACATGCAACCTTTTCAGCACACACACGCTTTTCGTCTCATCCTGATGTACAAACCCTGCATGGTTTGTGAACTTTTGCATGGACGTAAGTCTCTCACATAGACTTTGAGCAACTCTTTTTATTTGCATGCACATCTATTCACTTTCAGCTGTAGACAAAGGACACTATTTTCAGCTAAGTTTGTTATTTTTGCTTATTTTATTATTGTTCTGTTTGCACTGCACACTTTCATTTGTTTACGAGTTACACATATTCCACGATGCACACATTCCACGAAGCACATATTCCACGAAGCACATTCTGCGATGAACATATTCCCTGATGCACATATTCCACAATACATATATTCCATGTTGCACATATTCCATGAAGTGCATTCCACGATGCACATATTCCACAAAGCACATTCCCCGATGCACATATTCCACGATGCACATATTCCACGAAGCACATTCTGCGATGCATATATTCCACAAAGCACATTCCCCGATGCACATATTCCACGATGCACATATTCCACGAAGCACATTCTGTGATGCATATATTCCACAAAGCACATTCCCCGATGCACATATTCCACGATGCACATATTCCACGAAGCACATTCTGCGATGCATATATTCTACGAAGCACATTCTGTGATGCATATATTCCACGAAGCACATTCTGTGATGCATATATTCCACAAAGCACATTCCCCCGATGCACATATTCCATGAAGCACATTCTGTGATGCATATATTCCACAAAGCACATTCCCCCGATGCACATATTCCATGAAGCACATTCTGTGATGCATATATTCCACAAAGCACATTCCCCCGATGCACATATTCCACGAAGCACATTCTGTGATGCATATATTCCACAAAGCACATTCCCCCGATGCACATATTCCACGAAGTACATTCTGTGATGCATATATTCCACAAAGCACATTCCCCGATGCACATATTCCACGATGCACATATTCCACGAAGCACATTCTGCGATGCATATATTCCACGAAGCACATTCCCCCGATGCACATATTCCACGAAGTACATTCTGTGATGCATATATTCCACAAAGCACATTCCCCGATGCACATATTCCACAATACATATATTCCACAAAGCACATTCTGCGATGCATATATTCCACGAAGCACATTCTGTGATGCATATATTCCACGAAGCACATTCTGTGATGCATATATTCCACAAAGCACATTCCCCCGATGCACATATTCCATGAAGCACATTCTGCGATGCACATATTCCCTGATGCACATATTCCACAATACATATATTCCACAAAGCACATTCTGTGATGCACATATTCCACGAAGTGCATTCCCCGATGCACATATTCCACGAAGCACATTCTGTGATGCATATATTCCACAAAGCACATTCCACGATGCACATATTCCACGATGCACATATTCCCTGATGCACATATTCCGCAATACATATATTCCACGTTGCACATATTCCACGAAGCGCATTCCACGATGCACATATTCCACAAAGCACATTCCCTGATGCACATATTCCACAATACATATATTCCACGTTGCACATATTCCGCGATGCACATATTCCACAATACATATATTCCACAAAGCACATTCTGTGATGCACATATTCCACGAAGTGCATTTCCCGATGCACATATTCCACGAAGCACATTCTGTGATGCATATATTCCACAAAGCACATTCCACGATGCACATATTCCACGATGCACATATTCCCTGATGCACATATTCCGCAATACATATATTCCACGTTGCACATATTCCACGAAGCGCATTCCACGACGCACATATTCCACAAAGCACATTCCCTGATGCACATATTCCACAATACATATATTTCACGTTGCACATATTCCGCGATGCACATATTCCACAATACATATATTCCACAAAGCACATTCTGTGATGCACATATTCCACGAAGTGCATTCCCCGATGCACATATTCCACGAAGCACATTCGGTGATGCATATATTCCACAAAGCACATTCCACGATGCACATATTCCACGATGCACATATTCCCTGATGCACATATTCCGCAATACATATATTCCACGTTGCACATATTCCACGAAGCGCATTCCACGATGCACATATTCCACAAAGCACATTCCCTGAGGCACATATTCTACAATACATATATTCCACGTTGCACATATTCCGCGATGCACATATTCCACAATACATATATTCCACAAAGCACATTCTGTGATGCACATATTCCACGAAGTGCATTCCCCGATGCACATATTCCACGAAGCACATTCTGTGATGCATATATTCCACAAAGCACATTCCACGATGCACATATTCCACGATGCACATATTCCCTGATGCACATATTCCGCAATACATATATTCCACGTTGCACATATTCCACGATGCACATATTCCACAAAGCACATTCCCTGATGCACATATTCCACAATACATATATTCCACGTTGCACATATTCCACGAAGCACATTCTGCGATGCACACATTCTGCAATGCACATCTTCCATGAAGCGCATCCTACGATGCACATATTCCGCGTTGCACACATTCCGCGTTACACATATTCCACCCAGCACATTCCGTGAAGTACATATTCCACGAAGCACATTCCACAAAGCACATTCTGTGTTGCACACATTCTGTGTTGCACACATTCCACGAAGCACATTCCACGTTGCACAAATTATGTGACGATTCGTTTCACTAAAGCAGCTAAATCCATTTGCATCTCTTTTTGAATGTTCCTTATTATTATTATTCATATTTTGAATGTACATTTTTTTTGTTCACTTTGAAAATGTTTGTATTGTTGCATAGACACACGCATGCACCTTTCTTCACAGCCTTGCGCATGCATCTGCACACTTGATTCATACACACACGCATGCACCTTTCTTCACAGCCTTGCGCATGCATCTGCACACTTGATTCATACACACACGCATGCACCTTTCTTCACAGCCTTGCGCATGCATCTGCACTCTTGATTCATACACACACACATGCTATCTCTGCCACATTCATGCTCTACACATGCCTTTCTCTCTAACGGGAAATAAATATCTCCTTAAAACTTCATGCATTTTTCCTCTTTTACATCCTGCATTATGCAATTATAACAACAAATTTTTATCGTCAGAACTACTGACGATCGACACATCATAATATTGCATGCCTGATCAATTTCTACCATTAAAAACAAATTGGTTTGAAAATTTGATTTTTGGTGGAATTCTCGTTTAAGAACCCCATATGACCCCTCATAACCTTTTTTAGCTTTTTGGAATTTAAAAATAAATTCAGCACATTTTCAGTGAAATATTCAAAAATATAGTTTTTTAAATTTTATATTTCAGCTTATGTAGAGAAACTAAGTTCCTTTTCTTGCTTGTATTTCAATATTTTTATCCCCATAAAAACATTTATGCTATTAAAACAAATTGGTTTGAAAATTTGATTTTTTGTGGAATTCTTGTTTAAGTACCCCATATGACCCCTCATAACCTTTTTTAACTTTTTGGAATTTAAAAATAAATTCAGCACATTTTCAGTGAAATATTCAAAAATATAGTTTTTTAATTTTATATTTCAGCTTATGTAGAGAAACTAAGTTCCTTTTCTTGCTTGTATTTCAATATTTTTATCCCCATAAAAACATTTATGCTATTAAAACAAATTGGTTTGAAAATTTGATTTTTGGTGGAATTCTGGTTTAAGAACCCCATATGACCCCTCATAACCTTTTCTAACTTTTTGGAATTTAAAAAAAAATTCAGCACATTTCCAGTGAAATATTCAAAAATATAGTTTTTTAATTTTATATTTCAGCTTATGTAGAGAAACTAAGTTCCTTTTCTTGTTTGTATTTTCCAGTTGGTTCTAACATGTATTCATCATCATCATCATCATCGTTTAGCGTCCGCTTTCCATGCTAGCATGGGTTGGACGGTTCAACTGGGCTCTGGGAAGCCAGAAGGCTGCACCAGGCCCAGTCTGATCTGGCAATGTTCTACGGCTGGATGCCCTTCCTAACACCAACCACTCCATGAGTGTAGTGGGTGCTTTTTACATGTCACCGGCACAGGTGCCAGGGGAGGCTGGCAAACGGCCACGATCGGATGGTGCTTTTTATGTGCCGTCCCCATAAAAACATTTATGCTATTAAAAAAAATTGGTTTGAAAATTTGATTTTTTGTGGAATTCTTGTTTAAGAACCCCATATAACCCCTCATAACATTTTCTAACTTTTTGGAATTTAAAAAAAAATTCAGTACATTTTCAGTGAAATATTCAAAAATATAGTTTTTTAATTTTGTATTTCAGCTTATGTACAGAAACTAAGTTCCTTTTCTTGCTTGTATTTCAATATTTTTATCCCCATAAAAACATTTATGCTATTAAAACAAATTGGTTTGAAAATTTGATTTTTGGTGGAATTCTCGTTTAAGAACCCCATATGACCCCTCATAACCTTTTTTAACATTTTGGAATTTAAACATAAATTCAGTACATTTCCAGTGAAATATTCAAAAATATAGTTTTTTAATTCTGTATTTCAGCTTATGTACAGAAACTAAGTTCCTTTTCTTGCTTGTATTTCAATATTTTTATCCCCATAAAAGCATTTATGCTATTAAAAGAAATTGGTTTGAAAATTTGATTTTTGGTGGAATTCTGGTTTAAGAACCCCATATGACCCCTCATAACCTTTTCTAACTTTTTGGAATTTAAAAAAAAATTCAGTACATTTCAAGTGAAATATTCAAAAATATAGTTTTTTAATTTTATATTTCAGCTTATGTAGAGAAACTAAGTTCCTTTTCTTGTTTGTATTTCCCAGTTGGTTCTAACATGTATTCATCATCATCATCATCGTTTAGCGTCCGCTTTCCATGCTAGCATGGGTTGGACGGTTCAACTGGGGTCTGGGAAGCCAGAAGGCTGCACCAGACCCAGTCTGATCTGGCAATGTTTCTATGGCTGGATGCCCTTCCTAATGCCAACCACTCTGTGAGTGTAGTGGGTGCTTTTTACGTGTCACCGGCACAGGTGCCAGACGAGGCTGGCAAACGATCACAATCAGATGATGCTTTTTATGTGCCATCCCCATAAAAACATTTATGCTATTAAAAAAAATTGGTTTGAAAATTTGATTTTTTGTGGAATTCTCGTTTAAGAACCCCATATAACCCCTCATAACCTTTTCTAACTTTTTGGAATTTAAAAAAAAATTCAGTACATTTTCAGTAAAATATTCAAAAATATAGTTTTTTAATTTTATATTTCAGCTTATGTAGAGAAACTAATTTCCTTTTCTTGCTTGTATTTCCCAGTTGGTTCTAACATGTATGGTTTTTCAATCATCACCTTCACAATCCGAATGATATTTGTAGAAAATTCCACTAAAGAAATATCCATTTTTCCAAAAGTTATGAGGAAATAAAGCCAACTGATGTGAATTTTCCAAAACTTTTCACTCCACCCTCGGAAAACTTTTTCACATCAAATTCCGATATATCCATTAATATCCATTTGTCAGAAAGTTATGAGTAAAGGAAGGTGTGTGATTTAAGGGAGATCTGCCTGTTGTTTCTAACACATCCCACAACCACCTTTCTTGTTTCTTCCTCATTCTAACATGTATTCATGTTTTTCAATATTTTTGTCCCCATAAAAACATTTATGCTATTTAAAAAAACTGGTTTGAAAATTTGATTTTTGGTGGAATTCTCGTTTAAGTACCCCATATAACCCCTCATAACCTTTTTACTTTTTAAATTTTAAAAAAATTCAGTACATTTTCAGTAAAATTCTAAAAAATAATATCTTTTATTTTTTTCTTTCAGAAACTAAGTTCTTTTCGTTGTTTGTATTTCCCAGTTGGTTTTTGAAACTTCCCATTGCATCAAGCCACAACTATAAGGTTTGTCCAAATAGAAGAGATTCTGTTGTAAATATTGGATTGTATAGTCATAAAAACACAAGATATATATATGAGGGAGATTTAGCTGTTGTGTCTTGCACATCACACAGACTTTCACAGAATTACATGTAGACATAGATTAAAGAACAAACAAAATGTGAAAACTAATTCCTTATTTTAAGCATTAAAAATGTAAATTCAGGACTCTATCAATATCTGTAACTTACTGCAAACTCATTAGGAGATGTGGAGAGAGAGAGAGACAACCCAAAGCAAAACGACCAAGGAGCCGCCGGTTGCCGAAACAGACACTCCGAGGATTTTCACCAGAGCCCCGTCTGCCGGGTTGTGGGCCTAATACCACTCGGTGTCAGACCAAACTGCCTTGGGTGGCCCTACCAGGAACCAAAGTTCCCGACAGCATAGCTCTGACACTACCCGTTGCCAGTGTCCCCACCACGGTGAGGAGGGGATGGACTTCGGGGACGCATGATTTTTGAATGCAACATGAGTTATGGTGCTTGAGTGCATTGAACTAGAATGAGGGTTGTCATTCAAAAGTCCAAGAAAAAAACAAAGTTTGTAAATGCGAGGAAATACCATGGAGTTTCAGGGAACCTGACATGATCTGTAACTGTTGGATTTTCAGAAAAACTATACAAGAAGGTGCAGGAGTGGCTGTGTGGTAAGTAGCTTGCTTACCAACCACATGGTTCCGGGTTCAGTCCCACTGCGTGGAATCTTGGGCAAGTGTCTTCTGCTATAGCCCCGGGCCGACCAATGCCTTGTGAGTGGATTTGGTAGACGGAAACTGAAAGAAGCCTTTCATATATATGTATATATATATATGTATGTGTGTGTCTGTGTTTGTCCCACTAGCATTGCTTCACAACCGATGCTGGTATGTTTACATCCCCGTCACTTAGCGGTTCGGCAAAATAGACCGATAGAATAAGTACTGGGCTTACAAAGAATAAGTCCCAGGTTCGATTTGCTCGACTAAAGGTGGTGCTCCAGCATGGCCGCAGTCAAATGACTGAAACAAGTAAAAGAGTAAAGAGTAAGAAGAATGTTCACAGTTAGAAGTTTCAAATGATTTAGAATTTTCTTCAGAAAACGTTTATTTTGACGTGAAAATGCTGTAGCAAAAAGTGTTTGTGCAAGTTCAAACTGCACTTGTCTCTACTGTACAGCGTTCTGTAGTATTCGAAATAGTTAAGAATAAGATCTCCAATGCCACAGGCTCGACCACAAATCTATTAAAGAGTGACTGATGATATTGTGACTGTTTGTTTTTCTCAGCCTGACCAGCCTCGGACCCTGGGCTATAAACTTTGTTATTTTGCAGCTTTTCAAAATTATTTTTTCAGATCATGGCTAAATGGATCTTGTTCTGCTATTTGTTTGTAACATTTGACCGTAAGTTTTATTTATATTTTATTTAATTTCTTTCCATAACTTATTTTTGTTAAGGCAAACTTACTCAGGTGCACAGGGGTCTGGAATGGGGTCACTCACATAAGGAGGATTTTCTTTGTTTTGGTAGGGATTTTCCCAATTTTGTTTTCATCACAGCTTTAGAAATGATGCATTTTATGGAAGAAAATTTGGTCCAGTGGTTAGGGCAGCGGACTCGCGGTTTCGATTCCCAGACCGGGCGTTGTGAGTGTTTATTGAGCGAAAACACCTAAAGCTCCACGAGGCTCCGGCAGGGGATGGTGGTGATCCCTGCTGTACTCTTTCACCACAACTTTCTCTCACTCTTACTTCCTGTTTCTGTTGTACCTGTATTTCAAAGGGCCGGCCTTGTCACTCTCTGTGTCACGCTGAATATCCCCAAGAACTACGTTAAGGGTACACGTGTCTGTGGAGTGCTCAGCCACTTACACGTTTATTGAGCGAAAACACCTAAAAGCTCCACGAGGCTCCGGCAGGGGATGGTGGTGATCCCTGCTGTACTCTTTCACCACAACTTTCTCTCACTCTTACTTCCTGTTTCTGTTGTACCTGTATTTCAAAGGGCCGGCCTTGTCACTCTCTGTGTCACGCTGAATATCCCCGAGAACTACGTTAAGGGTACACGTGTCTGTGGAGTGCTCAGCCACTTACACGTTAATTTCACGAGCAGGCTGTTCCGTTGATTCGGATCAACCGGAACCCTCATCGTCGTAACCGACGGAGTGCTTCCATCCATCCACCGTCTTATTTCTGGAGTGCAGTCACCATCTCGATTTCTTTTGGAGCCAAGGAAGATGAAATCATCAACCACTTCAATCTCTTCATTATCGATCTTGATGCTGGTGTTTGTTGTGGCTGCTGTTGACATGATCTTCGTTTTCTTAACCACAACCCGTCACTATTTAATAAATTCTCAGATGTCTTTACTTTAACAGCTTCGTTTCCCTCTGTGTCTGCTGTAGTGTTTCCTGGTTTATCGAAATACGTGGGAATTTCATTTATGTATCCAATATTTCCTGGGGAGAACCCAAACATTTTACACTCCTTCAGAACAAATTTTTTCAGTTTCTGAGCAATATGAGTTTTTTTTTTGGCAGTCGCAGTCACTTATCAATACATGTCAGCCTCAACATCCAAAGCCCTCATGTTCCACCATTTTGTCCTGCACCTTTCAGGGTCCACCTCTTCCACAGATTGCCTCCGCAGTTAGAGATCAGCACTTCTTTACATAGCAGTCCTTGTCCGTTCATTTTTAGAATGACATTGTAAGACAGGTGTAAAAGGATGACCCATTACCAGTTTAAACATGAAACAGGTAGAATCTTTGTGCCAGGTATGGCTACTTTAACTCGTTAGCAATTAGTTTATTCCGTTTAATGTAATGCTCCTTTAGACTTGGTTTTTGAATTAATCATTCGTTATCTTGTAGTTTTGACATTTTGATGATGTGATTGTTTATTTTTAGACTGACATTGTAGGGTAGGTGTGAGGGGCTGGACCCAGCCACTTAGAACATAAAACAGATATGGCTGCTTTAATCCTTTAGCAATCAAATTACTGTGAAATGTAATGTTCATTTATTCACATTGTTTTGAATTATTTCATCTTAAAATCAAAAAATTTTGTTTTCATCTTTTACAGATTTGTCAAGGGCACAAAAGTATAATATCACCCAAAGTGGTAAATATATTCTTCTTTCCTACATTTGACCCTCCAACATGGAGTATAGGCCACTCATAATTGAATTCCATGTTGCATAATTTTTCACCTCTGTACTTATACTCTGCCATGAATGTCCCCCTTTCTCTAGTTCCTTTTGTGTTGATCTACGCCACTAGTTCTTAGGCCTACCTCTCTTTCTATATCCAAGTTAAGCTAAGTTAAGGTAAGTTAAGTTAATTTTTGGGCTCAAAAAGCAAAAAAGCAAGGCCATGTAGGGGGACATGGAGTTATGTACAGGGTGGTGTTCATGCAAAGAGTTCAGGCCATTTGTGGTCAAGGGAGACTTTGAACCAAGCAGTCGTCAGCATCTTCACTATCTCGTCCGGCAGCTTATTCCACGGATCCGCAACCCGGACGGAGAAGGCCCCTCTTCTTCGATTGAGATGAAATTGTCGCAGATAGAGTGCATTCCACTCTGCGCTTTGCTCTACAATGATACAAAGAGTGGCGGTTTGATCTCCACATGAACGGTTCTTCCTAAATCCAGCTTCTTCTTTACTGCTGTCCTCATCATCTCTAAAAGTATCCTGTTAAAATCTTTTCCGGGAGCTGATAATAGCCTAATCCCTCTATAAGATGCTGAGTACTCATCAGCCAATTATAGAGGTTTTCCATTAATAAAAAAGTTATCAAATCAAGTGGCAACATTATAGAGAAGGTAGATATATAGACAAAGATGTGGATTTAAATTTTAAGAACATATGAGGTACTAAGATTTGGTTGTTCCACTACATCATACGTTCTTAAAATTAAAATCCACATCTTTGTCTATATATCTACCTTCTCTATAATGTTGCCACGTGATATGAACATTTTTGTATTAACAGAAAACCTCTATAATTGGCTGATGAGTGTTCAGCATTTTAAAACTGTTGTAATACTTACAACATTTAATAAAATGATGTAGTACGAAACGATCGTACCAAATTACCGGAGTCATTCTTATTGCTTATTTTCATTATAATCACCCCACGGATTTCTATGGATAACACCATACAAAATTCTGGTGCATCTAAATTAAGTACCATATTCATTTGAATCTAAATTTTTGCTGAACTTATATATATATATATTTGCCAACATAATGTGGCAGTCTTGGTTAGGACGAATGATACTGTAAATTTAGTCTTAGGAAACATCATCTATCTGCATACCAATGGTCTCTGGGTTATTTCCCTTCATCAGCACAGAATAACTGCTCGGCTACAGATGACTCCACTAAACTCTTGTCCAAAATATATACTTTCCAAAGTGACACAAAGTCTCTGATCTAACAAATAGAAAATTATTTCTAAATCTCTGAACAAAAGACATTGAGTAACAGTACTCTAGGGTAGAGATTATTTGCCAACATAATGTGGCAGTCCTGGTTAGGACGATTGTTACTGTTCCTTAGCCCTAGGAAATATCGTCTCCAGCAGGCTATATGACACACTAGCTGCATCCTTATATTTTCAAACAAGGGAGTTTAGCATCCCATAGGACATAGATAGCGTGTCATATACCCAGCTGGAGGCAGTGTTTCCTAGGGCTAGATAACAGTAACAATCATCCTAACTAGGACTGCCATATTATGCTGGCAAATAATCCTTACTCTCGAGTAATGTTACTGAATGTTTCTCATTCAGGGACTTAGAAATAATAATTTTCTATTTACATATATATATATATACATATATATAAACAATGGGCTTCTTTCAGTTTCCATCTATCAAATCCACTCACAAGGCTTTGAAACACACAAGTTTGTATGTATATATATACACACACAAGTGTGTATGTATATATATACACACACATATACATACACACACATATACATACAATGGGCTTCTTTCAATTTCCATCTAGAAAATCCACTCACAAGGCTGATGCTGTAGTAGAAGACACTTTCCCGAGGTGCTCTGCAGTGGGACTGAACCCAGGACCATGTGATTTGGAAGCAAACTTCTTAACTGATTTCGTTATTTCAGGAATTGCTGTGCTCAATGGATGTCTCACCCTTACGATAACAATACCTGATATGAAACGACCGGTGGTTTGGAAGTGCCGCAATTATAAATATGAATGTGACAAGACATGCGCTGATGGCCCTGACTATAAAGTGACACAGGATGGAGATACCTCCACGCTTTGGATCAAAAAAGTAACTGAGAAATGTTTGACTTGGAGATTTGATGATGACAACCTTAATGCTGCAGACATTGATTTGAAGATAAAGAGTAAGGAAATGATTTATAATAATTTCTTTATTGACCACAGAGGGCTAACACAAAGGAAAACATTCGGGAGGGTCTAGTGTGGGTTTTAGCATGTAAAAAGTCATACAAAGAATAAAAGAAATTCAAAGTAACATCCCTGATAGTTTGGGGACTTTGAAGGGCCACACGTAAAGAAAGCCCACAAAATCCAAGGTCTCCCTGGCCACCAGGGTTGATGCCCTCTCCCAGTCTTTCCTCTCCAATATACAGGTACACTCTGAGAGAAGGCCCATTCACTCAGGTAATGCTCACCCCTCTCACCCACCTTTCAACAAACTGCTTGGAAGCCAGCACTTACCTCTCCACCCTGATTTTCCTCTTCAAGTAAAACCTGAAAAAGTTTATTAGGGTTTTGACAAAATGGCAGTTGCTGGTCTTCAGCCCTTTCAGACATGTCCACTGTATGATCCCCTTTGCCATGGGCCCCGAGCAGATAAAAACTGGTTGCCCTTCCTGGTTGAGGGAAAGTAGAGGGGCCATCTTCACAATGGACTTCCAAAATTTTCCAAAAATCAAAATTTTTGTTTTCATCTTTTACAGGTTTCTCAAGTGCAAACATTTACAAGATCACCCAAAGTGGTAAATATATTCTTGTTTCCTACATTTGACCCTCCAACGTGGAGTATAGGCCACTCATAATTGAATTCCATGTTGCATAATATTTCGCCTCTGTACTTATACTCTGCCATGAATGTCCTCCTTTCTCTAGTTCCTTTTGTGTTGATCTACGCCACGGAGTTCTTAGGCCTACCTTTCTTTTTACATCCAACCGGTTTCCACTTTAAACACTTTTTGCTACATTTAGTGTGTCTTTTCTAATTGTGCTACCAATCCACTTCCTCCTTTTCTTAAATATTTGCTCCCTAATCAAAACTTGATTTGTTCATTGCCATAGCTCCATATTGCTTATGTGTTTGGGCCATCTAATTTTAAGTATACTACGCAAGCATCTGTTGATGAATGGTTTTATTTGCTTATTTGATTTAACTGTTGTTTGCCATGTCTCAGCCCCATACAATAACACCGCTTTTACGTTCGTGTTAAAAATTTTAACTTAAGTTAAGATAATTTTTGGGCTCAAAAAGCAAAAAAGCAAGGCCATGTAGGGGGACTTGGAGTTATGTACAGGGTGGTGTTCATGCAAAGAGTTCAGGCCATTTGTGGACAAGGGAGACTTTGAACCGAGCGGTCGTCGGCATCTTCATTATCTCGTCCGGCAGCTTATTCCACGGAACCGCAACCCGGATGGAGAAGGGCCCTCTCCTTCGATTGAGATGAAATCGTCACAGATAGAGCTTTTCGGAGTGACCCCGCAGCCGACGCTCTGGAGCAGGAGTGAAGAACATCTCTTCCGAGAGGTTACTTTGTTGTTTATTGAAATTACACTTGCGCTCCATACTTTCTTTAACAGGTGAAAAACGGTCCTTGCCTTACTTATTCTCACCTTAATATCTTCGTCGGTGCCACCTGAAAACGTTATCTTACTACCTGAATACATAAACTTGGCTACATCCTCTTGTTCACCAGTTTCTAGTTTAATACATTCATTGTTTACTTCATTAACGTGCATAATTTTTGATTTGAGGTTGACTTTCAATCCTAGTTTGGCAGCTATTGCTTCTAATTTTGACATTTTATTTTGCATTTGGCTATGTTTGTGAAAGCAGCCCCCTATCATCTGCAAAGTCGAGATCTTCTACAGCTTCCACATCCGTCCATTCAATGCTTGTTTGGCTTTCAATCGTAGTTTCCTTCATAATCCAATCTATAACTAATAGAAATAAAAAGGGTGTAAGGATACAGCCCTGTCGAACTCCTGTTTTTACTTCAAATTTATCTGTAGCTCCGTTTCCATGCAAGACTCGGCATGACATTCCTTGGTATGTTGGTCTTATATATATATATGTATATCATCATCATCATCATCATCATCGTTTAACGTCCGCTTTCCGCGCTAGCACGGGTTGGACGGTTTGACCGGGTCTGGGAAGCCAGGGGCCGCACCAGGCTCCAGTCTGATCTGGCAGAGTTTCTACGGCTGGATGCCCTTCCTAACGCCAACCACTCCGTGAGTGGATTGGGTGCTTTTTACGTGACACCTGCACAGGGGCCGGAGGGTCCGGCATCGGTCACGATCGGTTCGAGCATTTTAACGTGTCAGCGGCACGGGGGCAACGAGGTCCGGGGTACTTTGGGGATCGGGGTACTTTGGGGATCCAGGGTACTTTGGGGTCCGGGGTACTTAGAATGGGTAGGGGGTATGTGGAATTGCTGCAGAAAGCAGCCCGGGTCTTTGTAGTCACAGCATTTATCGTCACTGAGTAACGTAATTAGGTAGAGGAAAGAAATACAGATATTCTAGAGTTGAGTTGGGGAGGGGGGGTCCAGTTGAGGCGGGTAATATAGGGGAGCAACCAGTGGGGAAGGTTGGGGTAAGGAGGAACGATGGCAGGAAGGGGTTGGTGAAGGTTCCTAAGAAATAAAAACGTAGGATATTGAAATAAAAACGTAGGATATTACGAGGCGGGAGGGTACTAAAGGGGGTGGTCGGAATGAGGCAGTGTCAGGAGGAAGCGTAAGATCGGTGGGCAGTTGATGAGCTATGGCGCTAGCAGCTTCTCTTTTCACAGTGAAAGCATATGAGGAGAAGGGGTAGTGGGTGGAGGGGGAGGGAGTAGGGCGTACCCGGTGTAGATGAGTAAGGCGTATCCGGTGTAGATGGTGAGAACAGGGTATACTGGTATTGGTGGTGGGGGGTGAGAACAGTGTTCACCGGTATTGGTGGTGGTGGTGGTGAGAACAGAGTTCACCGGTATTGGGGGTGGGGGGCGGGCGCATGGCGGAAAGATGGGAAGAGATGGGATTACGGCTTGAGGTAGCCTAAGGTTAAATTTTGTAGAGAGAGAGATAGGAAAGATAAATCAAGTTATGGCGAAGGCTTGAAAGTAGCCTAAAAGGTTAAATTTTTTCGTAACAATGTATGAATAAACGTAGTAACAACGAATAAAAATAGTAAGATAAATTTTTAAGAACTTGCTGCGGGCATCGATCGAGAGTTGAAATTGAAGAAGAAAGTAAGTTGAATTGGGAATTTAAATTGCAGATATATACACACACACACATACACACATACACACATACATATAAATATATATATACACACACACATACATACAATAGGCTTCTTTTAGTTTCCATCTATCAAATCCACTCACAAGTCTTTGAAATACACAAGTGTGTATGTATATATATATATATATATACACACACACACATATACATACACATGCACACATACACACACACACACATACATAGAATGGGCTTCTTTCAATTTCCATCTTGAAAATCCACTCACAAGGCTGATGCTGTAGTAGAAGACACTTTCCTGAGGTGCTGTGTAGTGGGACTGAACCCAGGACCATGTGATTTGGAAGCAAACTTCTTAACTGATTTCTTTATTTCAGGAATTGCTGTGCTCAATAGAAACCTCACCCTTTCGATAACAATACCGAACATGAAACGACCGGTGGTTTGGAAGTGCCAGAATTATAAATATGAATGTGACAAGACATGCGCTGATGGCCCTGACTATAAAGTGACACAGGATGGAGATACCTCCAAGCTTTGGATCAAAAAAGTAACTGAGAAATGTTCGACTTGGAAATTTGATGATGACAACCTTAATATTGGAAGAATTGATTTGGAGATAAAGAGTAAGGAAATGATTTATAATAATTTCTTTATTGACCACAGAGGGCTAACACAAAGGAAAACATTCGGGAGGGTCCAGCGTGGGTTTTAGCATGTAAAAAGTCATACAAAGAATAAAAGAAAGTCAAAGTAACATCCCTGATAGTTTGGGGACTTTGAAGGGCCACACGTAAAGAAAGCCCACAAAATCCAATGTCTCCCTGACCACCAGGGTGGATGCCCTCTCCCGGTCTTTCCTCTCCAATATACAGGTACACTCTGAGAGAAGGCCCATTCACTCAGGTAATGCTCACCTCTCTCACCCACCTTTCAACAAACTGCTTGGAAGCCAGCACTTACCTCTCCACCCTGATTTTCCTCTTCAAGTGAAACCTGAAAAAGTTTATTAGGGTTTTGACAAAATGGCAGTTGCTGGTCTTCAGCCCTTTCAGACATGTCCACTATATGATCCCTTTTGCCATGGGCCCCGAGCAGATAAAAACTGGTTGCCCTTCCTGGTTGAAGGAAAGTAGAGGGGCCATCTTCACAATGGACTCAGCTGATAGTTGTATATAATAAGGGTTTCTTTTATTTGCCACAAGGGCAAAGGATGAGGGGGTCAATACCAAGGTGTGTGTGTGTGGAGGTTATATTATCTTTCTCTTTTTACTTGTTTCAGTCATTTGACTGTGGCCATGCTGGAGCACCGCCTTTAGTCGAGCAAATCAACCCCAGGATTTATTCTTTGTACTTATTCTATGAGTTCTCTTTTGCCGAACCACTAAGTAACGGGGATGTAGACAAACCAGCAACGGTTGTCAAGCGATGTTTGGAGGACAAACAGACACACAAACACACACATATATACGACGGGCTTCTTTCAGTTTCCATCTACCAAATTGGTTCTCTTGCTGAACCGCTAAGTAACGGGGACGTAGACACCCCAGCATCGGTTGTCAAGCAATGCTAGGGGGACAAACAGACACACAAACACACACATATATACGACGGGCTTCTTTCAGTTTCCATCTACCAAATTGGTTCTCCTGCTGAACCGCTAAGTAACGGGAATGTAGACACCCCAGCATCGGTTGTCAAGCAATGCTAGGGGGACAAACAGACACACAAACACACACATATATACGACGGGCTTCTTTCAGTTTCCGTCTACCAAATCCACTCACAAGGCTTTATATAACCAAGCTCATGTGTGCAACATAGTGTTACTGGAAATTTTGATGGGGACTTTTCCTTTAGATCACTTTGAAATGGAATTTGTATAACAGAAATGAAAGTATTTTTTAATAGTTTAGTATGAAAATGGTCAAACTTGGGAGATATTACTATTTTTTATTAAAAACAAAAGGTATATATTTTATTGTTTGTCAATTGCAGATCCGAAACCTAAACCTCATGGACTAACTACACTTGAGATTGTCGGAATCATTTTTGGCTCACTGATCCTTGCTGCAATCCTTGTTGGACTCGCTTATTTCGGCTACAAATATTTTAAAAATAACCATTAGTATAAGAATGCTACAATTTGTGTTCTTTTCATCATCATCATCATCATCATCGTCTGCTTTCCATGCTAGCATGGGTTGGACGGTTCAACTGATGTCTGGAAAGAAGAAATAATTCTGTTTATCAGAATAAGACTTTCACTGACTGCATTGGCATAGTTGGTTTTTAAAATAAATTATATCCATATTTTAGCAATATTTCTTCCAAAACTCTGCTCCGTCTTTTACTGGGAGTTTAAAAATCTTAAAAGCTATTAACTGTATATTTATCAATTTAGGACAACAACTAATTTCATTTATATAATTAACAGACAAAACTACATCAATACACTAAACTTGAAATCAATAAATTTGAAACCGAAGGAGCTGAAGGGAAAAACACAAACAGAAAAGGTCCACTTTTTAAAATATTCTTTCCAGAAAAAGTGAGCGGTAGCAGATTCAGCATGGAAAATTACATGAATATTCCAAATTTGAAAATTTTGACTGAATCTTAGAATGCAAAAGAATGTGATGTGTATGTGTGTGTGTGGTGTCCCACCAACATGTGCTATTCCAATATAATTGCAATCTACACTTTCTTAAAGGTATTTCTCAAAATTTTCATTTAAAAATACCCATTTTTCCAGAAGTTATGAAGAAACAAAGTCGGTGGGGTACATTTGCATATGTATACCCATTGCTTTAGCATAAATATCTTCAATTATAATCAAAGGGTCACTGCTTCCGTAGCCAACGAGAACAAAATCCTTAAGCATAGGAAATGAAGTGTGACCCATTTCTTCCACCTGTGACATTTGCCACAGTGAAGTTCTTACCATTGTTGGCGCCTCGCCTTACAGAATGGGTTCGGTGATCCCTATAAGGGTACTTGCTGCACCTCCTGTTTGTGTTTCTTTTGGTTTAGGATTTGTATTTTAATGTGGTATTGTATTATACGTGTATCATGTAAAGACATGTTATATAAGATAAAACAACAGAAAAATAAGCCAACAAATCAAAATATTTACTTATTAAAAAAAATAAAAACTCTTTACAGAATTTGCAAGAAAAATACGAGATGGTATCAAAAAGTTCTCAGACAACCTATGTTTCATAAAAATTACTAATTTACCAAAGTTTTAACAAAATCTCCTGTGAAATACTCACCTTTCATAGCAATACACTGGCCCCACAATTCCTACTGCTTCGGGAATCTGGCCTGGAAGTTGTTTTCTTTAAGCAAGTCAAGGACCTTTTGCGATTTTATTTCCTTTTCTGTATAATTGTTTATTTATTTTTATATCTGAAACGCTGATTATTTCTTGCATAAAATTATAAATTATTATCAAGTGTCCAACTTTTTTTTGTGTTATTGGATGGTTGTGAATGCCATAAAAGGTGCAAAATCTTTCCTTTCAGGTTCACAGCGAACAGTGGAGGTGCAATGGCCCAGTGGTAAGGGTAGTGGACTCGCAGTCGTAGGATCGCGGTTTCGATTCCCAGACCGGGCGTTGTGAGTGTTTATTGAGCGAAAACACCTAAAGCTCCACAAGGCTCCGGCAGGGATGGTGTTGATCCCTGCTGTACTCTTTCACCACAATTTTCTCTCACTCTTACTTCCTGTTTCTGTTGTACCTGTATTTCAAAGGGCCGGCCTTGTCACTCTCTGTGTCACGCTGAATATCCCCGAGAACTACCTTAAGGGTGCACGTGTCTGTGGAGTGCTCAGCCACTTACACGTTAATTTCACGAGCAGGCTGTTCCGTTGATTCAGATCAATCGGAACCCTCGTCGTCGTAACCGATGGAGTGCTTCCACCACAGTGAACTACGACAGACAAATGGCAAAATTGGGAGAGAATTAGACATCATCATCATCATTGTTTGACCGTGGTCAAGACAATGGAATTTACCATGCTACGCCAGACTTCACAGTCCATCATAGCATTACGGAGGTCCTGTTGCTGGATGCCTGTATCCCTGGAGATTACATCAGAGTAGGAGAGTGTGCGCCCTCTGGTATCGCGACTGTGGTCGAGACAATGGAATTTACCATGCTACACCAGACTTCACGGTCCATCATGGCATTACAGAGGTCCTGTTGCTGGATGCCTGTATCCCTGGAGATTACATCAGGGTAGGAGAGTGTGCACCCTCTGGTATTATGAGTAGATGGCTTCCAGAGGAGAAGAGCAGAAATTACCTCGTTTTCAGCTCTACAACAATGTCCAGCAAACTGGACTCTTCTACCTTTTACAAGAGATGACACGGGTGGTAGTTTCCCATATATATGTACTTTGGTTGGATGACGCTTCCACAAGAGATTTTGAGCTCTCATAAGGAGGCGAGTGTAGGTTCCATCCAACCGCCTCTCAAGCTTCTTTGATAACATCCAGGTTTCTGAGCCATAGAGTAGAAAACTTGAAGACTTGAATTAGACATAGAAGAATGAGAATCATTTCTTGACGAAGAACCAAATGAAGAGGAATCTGAAGAGAATTGAACCTGGTACCTCCAAGATGTTATCATGAAGATTCCATAAAAAGATGCTTGTTGTGCCCCAGGTCAAAAGATCGTAAGACAAGAAATTTCTTCCAAAAGAAGAGAGTAAAGCTGAGGAAGAAATAAGAGATGATGAGGGAGGAACTGAAGCAGATGGCATGTTGCAGACTTCACCAGATGATTCTTTAGAAGGAAGGGAAGAAGCTGATGATGAAGATGAACAGCAGACTTCCAGGAACAGAGAAAAACATTTTTGGAGCAAATCAAAATCAAAATTGCAATCGATCAACATCAATGGAATTTGTAGCTGTGATACCAGTGTCGGTGGCATGTAAGGGAACCATCCGAACGTGGCCGTAGCCAGCGCCGCCCTGACTGGCCTCCGTGGCGGTGGTACGTAAAAAGCACCATCCGATTGTGGCCTTTGCCAGCGCTGCCTTGACTGGCTTCTGTGCCGGTGACACATTAAAAGCACCTACTACACTCACGGAGTGGTTGGCACTAGGAAGGGCATCCAGCTATAGAAACACTGCCAGATCAGACTGGAGCCTGGTGCAGCCTCCTGGCTTCCCAGACCCCAGTTGAACCGTCCAACCCATGCTAGCATGGAAAACAGACGTTAAACGATGATGATGATGATAATGGAACTTTCTGGAAAGGAATTCCCCCATGCCTTCCACGGCATACACGTGCATAGAACAATTACCAGGATTCCCCAGGACCCAAGAGGAGCAGCAAAACCTGTGTCTGCTGTAAAGGTCTTTGTTTCTCAGACAAGAACTTCTGAATGAATTCGAAGCTTGCAGTAATATCTACATTGAAAATAAACAACGAAAATATGAAGATAGGTGAAAAGAGACACTTAGGCGTAGGAGTGGCTGTGTGGTAAGTAGCTTGCTTACCAACCACATGGTTCTGGGTTCAGTCCCACTGCGTGGCATCTTTGGCAAGTGTCTTCTATTATAGCCTCAGGCCAACCAAAGCCTTGTGAGTGGATTTGGTAGACGGAAACTGAAAGAAGCCCGTCGTATATATGTAGGCGTAGGAATGGCTGTGTGGTAAGTAGCTTGCTTACCAACCACATAGTTCTGGGTTCAGTCCCACTGCGTAGCATCTCGGGCAAGTGTCTTCTACTATAGCCTCGGGCCAACCAAAGCCTTGTGAGTGGATTTGGTAGACGGAAACTGAAAGAAGCCCGTCGTATATATGTATATAAACGTGTGTGTTTGTGCCCCCAACATCACTTGACAACCGATGCTGGTGTGATTACGTCCTCGTAACTTAGCGGTTCGGCAAAAGAGACCGATAGAATAAGTACGAGGCTTACAAAGAATAAGTCTTGGGGGTCGATTTGCTCGACTAAAAGGCGGTACTCCAGCATGGCCGCAGTCAAATGACTGAAACAAGTAAAAGAGTAATGAAAGGGAGATGAAAGCTACAATAGGACTTCTTTATCTGTTGGGAGTTTTACAGGCAACCGAACGAATATGGAAGATGTTTGGGCAATGGACGGTACAGGAATTAAAATTTTTCCAGCAACTATATATTTGCAGAAGTTTCATTTCTCGCTGGGGTCTCTGAGGTTTGATGACATCCACACCTGAGCTGAAAGGAGGCGAGAGGATAAGATTGCACCTTTTAGAAAGTCCTTTGAGAAATTTATGGCTAAGTGTATCTTGAATTATAATGTCTCAGTGTATGCGACAGTAGATGAAATGTTGGCTGCCTTTACAGAGAACTATCCATTTTAAACCAGCAAAATATGGCATAAAAATTTTTTCTTTTGGCCGATGCTAAAACTTTCTATGCATCATATATGGAGGTCTACTTGGGGAAACAAGCAGAAGGCCCTTCTATAGGTAATTCAGGAGAAGCAGTGCTAGTGGAGGCGCAATGGTCCAATGGTTAGGGCAGCGGACTCGTGGTCAGAGGATCGCGGTTTTGATTTCCAGACCAGGCGTTGTATGTGTTTATTGAGCGAAAAACACCTAAAGCTCCATGAGGCTCCAGCAAGGGGTAGTGGCGACCCCTGTTGTACTCTTTCGCCCCAACTTTCTCTCACTCTTTCTTCCTGTTTCTTGTCCCCGACTTCCTACGCAACCACTGAGCCTGGATGCGCATTCATCCATCCGTCGATGCTCTCAGTGTCGGGGGTTGACCTGCTTTCTCTCCTGCGGGTCTTACGAATAGCAAAGGACCACGTTTCGGACTTCTCCCACAAGGACGAAGATCGCTACACTCAACAGCAACAGCAGCAGTGGTAAAATGGTTGGGGTCTCATATAAAAGGGTCTGGAAGAAATATTACCATGGATAATTGGTTTACAAGTTATGGATTTAGAGTTAATCTCTTGGAGAAATATAGATTAACATTTGTTGACCCTTTCAGAAAGAACAAGATAGAACTTCCCCCTCAGTTTGTTGCCACAAGAGGCAGAACTGAATATACAAGCTTGTTTGGTTTCCAGAAGGATGTTACACTGACCCCATATGTTCCCACGAAAAGTAAAATGTCGTCCTATGGAGTACAATGCATCATGATGCTGCAATTGATGTAAGTACGAAAGAAAAAAGAAAACCAGAGATTAGAACCTTCTACAACATTACTAAAGGAAGGGTAGGCCCCGTGGTGGATCAATTGTGTTCCATGTACGATGTTTCCAGAAATACTCGATGTTGGCCACTTACAGTTTTCTTCACCATACTCAATGTTGCAGGAATAAATGTATACAATATGTTCATGGCAAACCCTCAAACAGCTATCAGGGTCTGAAAGTTTCTGAGGGAATCGGGACTGAAGTTGGTGGAGGACCAAATTCATCATTGCAAGACAAAACCCATCCATATTTGAGGAAAGACATGGAAAATAAGATTCGACATTTCTCAGCATCTAAAGAATTACCTCCAAGATGGCATGTAAAAAGCACCATCCGATCGTGGCCGTTACCAGCCTCCCCTGGCACCTGTGCCGGTGACACGTAAAAAGCACCCACTACACTCATGGAGTGGTTGTCGTTAGGAAGGGCATCCAGCCATAGAAACACTGCCAGATAAGACTGGGCCTGGCACAGCCTTCTGGTGCAGCCTTCTGGCTTCCCAGACCCCAGTTGAACCGTCCAACCCATGCTAGCATGGAAAGCGGACGCTAAACGACGATGATGATGATGTTATCATGAAGATTTCATACAAAGATGGTCATTATGCCCCAGGTCAAAAGATCACAAAACAAGAAATTGCTTCCGAAAGTTCTCCAAGCCAATCTGCTTGCAACATGCGATGCACATCTGCATCGACTTCTTTGCTCAGAGTGATGAGGATGAGAGTGCAAACAATGAGTAAACAGTGAATATGAAAGGACCACTCTCCCCTCCGTAAGATACTTTTATCTAGTTTCACTTTCATTTCCAAAGAGTACTCGCTTGTTTTTGTTTACATGTTAAACACATTATATCAGAATATGGTTTTTGGTAATATTATTGCTTAGGAACACATCAAAATCATAGAAAATATTAAAAAATAAGCTAAAACTATTAATGGGGTTCTCCATACCCCAACCACACCAATGATGAAAAATACAGAACTACCCCACCAGTGGGTTAAGATGGTTCATCATAAAGCCATTGGAAGACATTTTAAAATAGTTTTGCAGAGAACTTTGCAAGTTTCTTTGCTTGTGAATCAGTTGTCACGTCTACAAATGATGGTGTCCCTGAGTCTTTTCAGAGTGATTCAGAAAACAATTATATATTTTTTGTCTATTCTAAATGATCTTGACATTGTTTTTGACTTTACATAAAATATTCTTTACATTCTACTGTTGTTTTATTGTCATTTATTTACAAGTATTATAAATTTTATTGGTAAAATATTTTTCTGGGAATGAATTACAATTTATAACATTGCTTCTATGGGAAATTATTGCTTTGCTTTATGAGTTTTCACTTTAGGAGCAATCTCCATGAAGAAGTTAACTTATATATCAAGGCATTATTGTATCTGACAGTATTTTGGCACAAGGCCAGCAATTTCAGGGGAAGGAGTAAGTTGAATAACCACATGGATCAGCATGTGTGCTTTTTACATGAACTAGCACAAATGCTTCTTACAGGGAGTGGCATTGCACGATATACCTATATATATAAAGCTGAAGTTGTCTGTGTGTGTAGCAGGTTTTGCAGCCTTCAACTAACACTATCTCTACCGAGACACTGTGATGTCATTTATTTACAAGTTTTATAAATTTTAGAGGTAAAATATTTTTCTGGGAATGAATTAGGATTTATAACATTGCTTCTAGAATACAGTTTTTTGGTAATATTATTGCTTAGGAACACATCTAAAGTCATAAAAAGTACTAAAAAAAATGGCTAAAACTATTAATGGGGTTCTCCATACCCCACTGCATTAATCACGAAAAAATACAGAACTACCCCACCAGTGGGTTAATATTTTATCATAAAGCCATTGGAAGACATTTTTAAGTAGTTTTGCAGAGAAAATATGGCAAAAGTTTGCTTTAAACTCAGCATATAACTTCTCGTAACTTCTATATTTTTAGGAATATTTTTCTTTGCATAATCGTACGATTGTGATTATACAAGTAAAGAAACAAAATTGGTGCATGTTTTAAGGGCCATTTAGCTTACAGTAGTGTCCCCTTTTCCCTGTTTAGGAATTGAACCCACAATTTTCCCTATTTAGGAATTGACTTCACAGATCTTCCAAACTTTGATCAGCCATTTGCTATTTTGCCAAGCATGTACTGTGGGAAACATACTCTGTCTTTGTACCTCACCCTACCCTCATAAATGGCTAGGCATTTATGAGGGTATATCAGAATATGGTTTTTGGTAATAGTATTGCTTAAGAACACATCTAAAGTCATAAAAAGTATAGAAAATGGCTAAAACTATTATATTAACATATAAACAAAAACAAATGAGTACTCTTTGAAAATGAAAGTGAAACAAGATAAAAGTATCTTATGGTTAGAGACTCATTTATAAGCATTATGATGAAGGTCTTATTTTAAATAAGGGACCAGTTTGGTTCTCCACCTACTGGCCCACTACTAGTGTCTTCAGTGTAGGTATTGTGACAGTTTTAAAAATCCTGTCTCTATCATGATACTGGAAACATGAAAGTCACTAAAAGCTTCTTCGCTGCTCCAATCGTTTGCTATTCTGGGTAACTTGCTTATTCTCATTAATATATTTATAGCAGAAAATGCTTGGATTTCATCTAAGCATGTGGGTGGCCAGAAATGGTCCTTTCTACCACATTGCTTATATTCTGTGTAGCAATGGTTCTGCACAGTAATTGCTTCCAACAAACTAGGAGGGAAAAATAAAGAAGGTCAAATGGTTTTGTCTCCTGGAAATCACTGTGACTAGGTCCAATCTCTTTTCTCTTTTACTTGTTTCAGTCATTTGACTGCGGCCATGCTGGAGCACTGCCTTTAATCGAGCAACTCGACCCTGGGACTTATTCTTTGTAAGCCCAGTACTTATTCTATTGGTCCCCTTTTACCGAACCGCTAAGTCACGGGGACATAAACACACCAGCATCGGTTGTCAAGCAATGCTAGGGGGACAAACACAAACACACAATACATATATATATATATACATATATACAACAGGCTTCTTTCAGTTTCCGTCTACCAAATGCACACACAAGGCTTTGGTCGTCCCGAGGCTATAGTAGAAGACACTTGCCCAAGGTGCCATGCAGTGGGACTGAACCCGGAACCATGTGGTTGGTAACCAAGCTACTTACCACACAGCCGCTCCTACACCTATATATATATACATACGATGTTCTTCTTTCAGTTTCCGTCTACCAAATCCACTCACAAGGCTTTGGTCGTCCCGAGGCTATAGTAGAAGACACTTGCCCAAGGTGCCATGCAGTGGGACTGAACCCGGAACCATGTGGTTGGTAACCAAGCTACTTACCACACAGCCGCTCCTACACCTATATATATATATATACATACGATGGGCTTCTTTCAGTTTCCGTCTACCAAATCCATTCACAAGGCATTGGTCGGCCCGAGGCTATAGTAGAAGACACTTGCCCAAGGTGCCATGCAGTGGGACTGAACCCGGAACCATGTGGTTGGTAACCAAGCTACTTACCACACAGCCGCTCCTACACCTATATATATATATATACATACGATGGGCTTCTTTCAGTTTCCGTCTACCAAATCCACTCACAAGGCTTTGGTCGTCCCGAGGCTATAGTAGAAGACACTTGCCCAAGGTGCCATGCAGTAGGACTGAACCCGGAACCATGTGGTTGGTAACCAAGCTACTTACCACTCAGCCGCTCCTAAACAGTATTCAAACATTTGTTACAGTCAGATACAAGTTCGTTTTCTTTGTCACTGAGTTATTGTCTGAATTACTTTCACTTTCAGAAACAGAAATATCTCATTCGATTTCAGACACCAGGATTTTGTTTTTGCTGAATATTTTGTTCGATTTTATTTCTATGTCTTCAGACAACAAATTCTGATTTACTCGACAACATAAAACAGTTATTGATCTCTAATCAGTATTAAAAAAGTCTCAAAACCACAATGTAGAAAATATGTGTTTGCGTGCGTTTGTGTGGAGGGTGGGAGGATCTTAAGAAATTCGCAGAGGTCGGATATCTCATCAAATATCAGAATTTCATCTGTCTTTACATTCTGGGTTCATATCCTGCCAAGGTCGACTTTGCCTTCCATCTTTCGGGGATCAATGAAATAATTACTAATTGAACAATGGTGTCTGATGTAATTGACCTATCTGCTCCTGGGTAAAAGTAAAAAACCTGAACACCTCTGCCAGGCCATGTTGGAACAGTGTGGTTCAGATATACATTTATTACATATATATATATATATATATCATCATCTTCATCATCATCATTTAGCGTCCGCTTTCCATGCTAGCATGGGTTGGATGGTGCAACTGGGGTCTGGGAAGCCAGAAGGCTGCACCAGGCCCAGTCTGATTTGGCAATGTTTCTATGGCTGGATGCCCTTCCTAACGCCAACCACTCCATGAGTGTAGTGGGTGCTTTTTACATGCCAGACAAGGCTGGCAAACGGCCATATATATATATATATATATATATATATATATATATATATATATATATATATATAATATATGTATATATATATATATATAATATATGTATATATATATATATATATATCTATATATATATATAATATATGTATATATAATATATGTATATATATACATGTATACATATATATGTATGTATATATATATATATATATATATATATATATATAATATATGTATATATATACATGTATACATATATATGTATGTATATATATATATATATATGAGGTTGTGAGGTTGTGAGCTCGAATCCCGGGCCGGGCTGCGTGTTGTGTTCTCGAGCAAGACACTTTATTTCACGTTGCTCCAGTTCACTCAGCTGTAGAAATGAGTTGCGACGTCAGGGGTGCCAAACTGTATCGACTTTGTCTTTCCTTTGGATAACACTGGTGGCGTGGAGAGGGGAGGCTGGTATGCATGGGCGACTGCTGGCCTTCCATAAACAACCTTGACCGGACTTGTGTCTAGGAGGGTAACTTTCTAGGTGCAATCCCATGGTCATTCGTGACCGAAGGGGTCTTTACCCTTACCCTTTATATATATATATAATATATGTATATATATACATGTATACATATATATGTATGTATATATATATATATATATATATATATATATATATATATATATATATATAAGTAATACTAAGCAATAAAGGGTTTAGCAACGAATTGCCTTACCACATACCGAATTTAGAAATAGCAGTCAAAGAGTTATAGCTATTTCTTCTACTAAAAAGGGAGATCTCAGTAAAAACAGCAATTGGAAGGCAGACACAAACAGGTAAGAGAGTTGGTGTAATTGATAATTATTCCAAATTAATTAATTTCACCCTTCATTATTACGGATAACTATATATATATATATATATATATATATATATATAAAATATATGTATATATATACATGTATACATATATATGTATGTATATATATATATATATATATATATATATATATATATATATATGTATATATATACATGTATACATATATATGTATGTATATATATATATGTATGTATATATATATATATATGTATATATATACATGTATACATATATCTGTATGTACATATATATGTAAGTATATGTATACATATATGTACGTATATATATATATATATATATATATATATATATATATATATATATATATATATATATATATGTATGCATATATGTATATATATATATAAATGTATATATATATATATGTGTGTGTATATGTAAATATATATATATATATATATGTGTGTGTATATATATATGTATATATATGTACATGTATATTATATGTGTATATGTATATATATATATATATATGTATATGTGTGTGTGTATATATATATATGTGAGTATATATATGTACATGTATATATATGTGTATATGTATATATATATGTGTGTGTGTGTGTGTGTATATGTACATGTATATATATATGTATATGTATATATATATATGTATATGTATATATACATATGTCCCTCGTTTAAGAAACAGATTGGGTTTATTTACATTTCTGAAGAAAAAAAGATACCCTTCTCCCCACCCCTAACCCTAAAACAGATTGAAATGCAATAGATCGATACTAGGGTCATAATTGTGGGTGACAATTTCATATGACACCGCTAGAAAAAAACTGCCGTTCAAACCGAAAAGATCCGAACCTCTATATTTAGCCCCTTGTGGCAATACCAAAAAAAACCCCCAAAAAGTCCCAGGACTACCACGTGTAACTGATATTTAACTGAGTTCGAAATAACCCCAGGTGTGAATTAAAGAATTCTCTAAATGCAGAGTTACTTCCCCATTGTACGTTTTCCCGCAATATTTTTCATTCCCTGCCGTTGATGGACCCTCGCCTACATTATTACATGTCTCGTTCGTTTAACAGATAATTAGCCAACATTTAATTTAATAGACGTGATTGCTAATTAACAATATCAATCATTTATCTCCTGCATTATTTACCACGTTGATCTTAAAAATATAAATCAGCATTCATGGTAAAACCTAGAATTTCTTACGAAGCCATCATTCGCTTCCTTGGCTAAAGTTCTGACTGCCTCAACGTTCTGCGACTTCGTTGCCGGATCCTATATACCTATTTCTTTACTACCCACCAGGGGCTAAACACAGAGGGGACAAACAAGGACAGACAAACGGATGATTAAGTCGATTATATCGACCCTAGTACATGACTGGTACTTATTTAATCGACCCCGAAAGGATGAAAGGCAAAGTCGACCTCGGTTTAATTTCTGACTTGCTTGAACGTACTGCGACTTGTTCCTTGGTGGATCTCTATGTTACCTGCTTACTGTCATTGTCCACCTTGGATTTATTGTGATATCTTCCTCCTCCACACTGGGTCTATAAACCGTACGTAAGTGTTATATATGTATTCCGTCATTGTCTACCTTGGCGGGCATCTCTCTCTAGATTTATCATTAATGTGTCAGTATTGCGCAGGAGTGGCTGTGTGGTAAGTAGCTTGCTTACCAACCACATGGTTCCGGGTTCAGTCCCACTGCGTGGCACCTTGGGCAAGTGTCTTCTACTATAGCCTCGAGCCAACCAAATCCTTGTGAGTGGATTTGGTAGACGGAAACTGAAAGAAGCCTGTCGTATAGATGTGTATATATATATGTGTGTGACTGTGTTTGTCCCCCTAGCATTGCTTGACAACCGATGCTGGTGTATATATATGTGTTTGTGTGTCTGTTTGTCCCCACCAAAACCACATGGTTTCGGGTTCAGTCCCACTGCGTGGCACCTTGAGCAAGTGTCTTCTACTATAGCCTTGTCAGTGGATTTGGTAGACGGAAACTGAAAAGAAGCCCGTCGTATATATGTATATATATATATATATATATATATATGCGTTTGTGTTTGTCCTCCTAACATTGCTTGAGAATTGCTGGTGTGTTTACGTCCCCGTTACTTAGCGGTTCGGCAAAAGTGACCGATAGAATAAGTACTGGGCTTACAAAAGAATAAGTCCCGGAGTCGAGTTGCTCGATTAAAGGCTGTGCTCCAGCGTGGCCGCAGTCAAATGACTGAAACAAGTAAAAGAGTAAAGAGAGAGTATTATTCACTTGAATTTTTTTTTTGTGTCTGTTCAGTGAGTTATTGGAAAGAAACTGAAGGAGGAAAATAAGTGTTTTAATCCATACACGGAAGGGTCTCGCACAATGTAAATGCGAATTTAAAAATCGGAATAACTAAGATGTTGGTACTATTTAAGAAGAGTGGTCCCGGTGCGCGCACTCGCACAAGCTAGTCGTGACTAGTCGATCCTAAAACGACTACCTATCCTATAACAAATGTTCATAAAAATTCGGTTGAAAGTTTTTAGAAGAACGTAAAACGATGTTTTAAGAGTATGATGGGGGTACCAAAAACAGGTACTGTGTGTTGTTTTTATTTAATCTGTTGGATCTTTTCGGTTTGAACGACAGTGTTTTCTAGCAGTGTCATATGAAATTGTCACCCATAATTATGACCCTAGTATCGATCTATTGCATTTCAATCTAATTTAGGGTTAGGGTTGGGGGAAAGGGCATCTTTTTTTCTTTAGAAATGTAAATAAACCCAATCTGTTTCTTAAACGAGGGACATATTCATACGGCACAGAATGGTTTCACCTCAATAGACGTCATTGATTGGTTGAAATTGCAGAAATTGAAGAAAAAAACAACAAATATCTTACAAACTCTAGAATTTTCTCAATAAAACCAAGAGACTGAACCCGAACCATGTTGTTGGTAAACAAGCTACTTACCACACAGCCACAGACGTTTTCAATTTAATTTGGATTCTTTGCCATCAAATTTGAATTCTTCAATTGGTGCTCAAGCCTTGAAAAAAAAGAGAGTTAACTACATCAGCCGTAAGGGAATACATGTCTGGATCTTTTCGGTTTGACCGGCAGTTTTTAAAAATAATTTCCACGTAACTAAACACTTTTCAACTTCCTATACTGGTAGAATGTGTTTATAAAACATCTTTTTCTCTTGGCTTTATTGAGAAAATTCTATAGTTTGTAAGATATTTGGGATCTTTTCGGTTTGACCGGCAGTTTTTTAAAATAATTTCCACGTAACTAAACACTTTTAAACTTCGTATACTGGTAGAATGTGTTTATAAAACATCTTTTTCTCTTGGCTTTATTGAGAAAATTCTATAGTTTGTAAGATATTTGGGATCTTTTCGGTTTGACCGGCAGTTTTTTAAAATAATTTCCACGTAACTAAACACTTTTAAACTTCGTATACTGGTAGAATGTGTTTATAAAACATCTTTTTCTCTTGGCTTTATTGAGAAAATTCTATAATTTGTAAGATATTTGTCGTTTAATTTGTTAATTTTCGGCAATTTCAACCAATCAATAACATTGATTGGATGTGCCTCTCATTAATTCAATCTAGCTGTTTCTGCTCATCTCGACAGGCAGAAAGTTCTGCTTGATAAAATTAATATATTGATGGACAAGCTAAAATCATTAAAATTGTGGGTAAACTTTGGGGCAAAAACACCTTTACACCTTATACAAAAGTGGAGGCACATGGCCTGGTGGTTAGAGCAGCAGACTTGCAGTTGAGGGATCGCTGGTTCAAATCTCAGACTGGCCGATGTGTGTGTTTATGAGCGAAACACCTAAGCTCCACGCGGCTCAGGCAGAAGGTAATGGAGAACTTCTGCTGACTCTTTTGCCACAACTTTCTCTCACTTTTTCCTCCTGCATCTTGCAGCTCACCTGCGACGAACCGGCGTCCCGTCCAGGTGGGGAACCTATACGCCAAGGAAACTGGGAAAACGGCCCTTATGAGCCAGGCATGGCTCGAGAAGGGACAAAGAATATATATAATATATATGTGGAGGCACATGGTTAGAGTAGTGGACTCGCGGTCGAGGGATCATGGGTTCAAATATCAGTCTGGGCGATGTGTGTATTTATGAGCGAAACACCTAAGCTCCACGCGGCTCCAGCAGAAGGTAATGGTGAAACTTCTACTCACTCTTTCGCCACATCTTTCTCTCACCCGCTCACCTGCGACGGACCGGTGTCCCGTCCAGGTGGGGAACCTATTCGCCAAGGAAGCTGGGAAACCGGCCCTTATGAGCCAGGCATGGCTCGAGAAGGAACAAACAAACCTTATACAAAGAAATAAATCCTGTTGGTCCAGTACTTACGAAATGATTGAGAGATTCTTCCAACTCTGGCCGTTTTTAGACTCTTTTCAAGGTGATACAAAGCTGCTTGATCATCTGTTGACTCCACTGGGCCATTGCGCCTCCACTTTCTAGGGGTAAGCATGTAGGAAATAACAATTGCTACCAAAGGCCCAAAATCTTGTTATACAATGTTATCTGTTGAAGGCCTTCTACCTCTCTCAAATACAATGTTCATATAAGATTGAGTCTGTATTTTCTGAAGCCTTTTGCCAGATTTTTGATGTGAAATTGTGTGTTGAAACAGACATTGTTGTATTTCGCAATGGTCATTTTGCCAGTTTAGCCAATAAAAACACACGCACTATATATTTGGTGTTACTTTGCTTCAACGTTATTTATTTTTTACATTAATCCTAATCTTTTTTCGGCCAGAGTTCTTTCGTCACACTCCTGTGACCGCATCAGTGGTCCTTTGCTTTCTTCTTTCTTATTTGTGTGTCTCTCCTTACTAACCGTCAGCTGATGAGTGTGACGAAAGAACTCTGGCCAAAATAAGATTAAGATTAATGTAAAAAATAAATAACACTGAAGCAAAGTAACACCAAATATATAGTGTGTGTGTTTTTATTGGCTAAACTGGCAAAATGACCATTCCTAAATACAACAGTGGCAATAAATGTTGTATATAAATGAACACCAAGCCTTTGTCATAACCAAAGCTACACTCTGTCTTAAACTGTTGTTTCTCTATTATTTCAGAATATCAGAGGACATTGGCATGAGAGGAATTTTACTGCAGAAGCGTCATCAATATTTATCATATTTTGAAGATGATGTTACACAGAACTGGATATAAGAACCCTGTTTATGTAAATTAACTGTGAATTACAGTAAAATATTTCTTCTGAGTGACATTATTGGTGAAATTTCTTGGATTCACTCTGAAATGAGTACAACCTAAATTTGAATTCTGAATAAACTTGGATAAATTTAAAAAGACATTTGCAACATCTGAAGATATCAGCAAAGCTTATATTTGATAAAAATATGGCAGTTGTAACATTTGTTAGGAATAAAATATAGAAACAAGAAGAAAGGACATTTCCAGACCATTTTGTTGAAGAAAACAATTACAGAAAGAGGAATTGTGTGAGAATCTTGGAGTTTTGTTAGTTTTAGCTGCAGAGATGCCAAAAGAAAGAGGAAAATCTGTATATGACTGTGATATCTGTGGTAAATCATTCTCTGTGAAAGTTAACTTAGCTACTCACAAATGTACTCATACAGGAGAGAAGCCACATCATTGTGATATCTGTGGTAAATCATATTAAAAATAAACTTAATCTAACTATTAACAGAAATATTCACACACAGCAAAAACTATATCAGTATGATATCTGTGGTAAATCATTCTCTCAAAACTGTCACATAACTAAACACAAACTTACTCATACACGAGAGAAACCATATCATTGTGATATCTGCAGTAAATCATTCATTCGCAGAAGTGCTGTAACTGTACATAAACATATTCATACAGGTGAGAAACCATATCACTGTGATATCTGTGGTAAATCATTCTCCATGAGAGTTAACTTAGCTAAACACAAACTTACTCATACAGGTGAGAAACCTTATCAGTGTGATATTTGTGATAAATCATTCGCTCGAAGAAGTGCTGTAACTGTACATAAACGTATTCATACAGGCGATAAACCATATCATTGTGATATCTGTGGTAAATCATTTTCTAATTGTAGTGGTTTAACATGTCACAGACGTATTCATACAGGAGAGAAACCATATCACTGTGATATCTGTGGTAAATCATTCTCCATGAAATTTAACTTGGATACACACAAACTTACTCACACTGGGGAGAAACCATATCAGTGTGATATCTGCGGTAAATCATTCTCTCGAAATGGTGCCTTAGCTAAACACAGACATACTCATACAGGCAAGAAACCTTATCAGTGTGATATCTGTGGTAAATTATTTTCTTTGAAAGGTAACTTAACTACACACAAACTTATTCATACAGGTGAGAAACCTTATCAGTGTGATATCTGTGGTAAATCATTCTCTGTGAGAGTTAACTTAGTGACACACAAAGTTATTCATACAGGGGAGAAACCTTATCAGTGTGATATCTGTGGTAAATCATTCACTCAAAGAAGTACTGTAACTATACATAAACGTATTCATACAGGAGAAAAACCATATCACTGTGATATCTGTAGTAGATCATTCTCTCGATGCGGTTACTTAGTTACGCACAAACTTACTCATACAGGCGACAAACCTTACCAGTGTGATATCTGTGGTAAATCATTCTCTCGAAATGGTGACTTAGCTAAACACAAACATACTCACACTGGCGAGAAACCCCATCAGTGTGATATCTGTGGTAAATCATTCTCCTTGCAATGTAATTTAAGTAAGCACAGACTTACTCATACAGGGGAGAAACCTTACCAGTGTGATATCTGTGGTAAATCCTTCTCTCGAAATAGTGACTTAGCTACCCACAAATTTACTCATACAGGAGAAAAGCCATATTCCTGTGATATCTGTGGTAAATCATTCACTCACAGAAGTGCTGTAACTGTACACAAACGTACTCATACAGGTGAGAAACCATATCAATGTGATATCTGTGATAAATCATTCTCTCAAAGTGGTGACTTATCCACTCACATGTTTATCCATACAGGTGAGAAACCTTACCACTGTGATATCTGTGGGAAATCATTCACTCTAAAGGTTGTCTTAACTAAACACAAACGTACTCATACAGGTGAAAAGCCATATCACTGTGATATCTGCAGTAAATCATTCATTCAAAAGGGACAATTAAGTAGACACAAATGTATTCCTTCAGGAATGAAATCACATCATTGTGACACCTGTGGTGAATCATTCTCTGTAAAAGCTAAATTAACTAATCACAAACTTACTCATACAGGTGAAAAGCCATATTATTGTGATATCTGTGGTAAATCATTCACTCAAAAGAACCATTTAAGTAGACACAAAGGTATTCATTCAGGGGTGAAGTCACATCATTGTGACACCTGTGGTGAATCATTCTCTGAAATAGATCACTTGACCACTCACAGACTCATTCATTAGGAGAGAAACCATGTCATTGTGATATCTGTGGTGAATGGTTCTCTCAAATAAATCTCTTAGATAAACACAGACACACATTGATATGGAAGAGAAGCCATGTAACTGATTCTGTGGTATATCCTTCTCTGAAAAAAGACAATTAACTACAGATATATTTCTCATCATAGAGAAGAGTGACTGTATCAATATCAAAAGTCATTGTTGAAAGGAATATCTTATATAACAATAAATATATCCAGATGATAAAGAAGATATAACAAAACACTATATTTTTTATTTATACTCATCAATATCTACCATTCTGATATTTTTAATAAAAGCTGTTTTTCATAATCTCTTATATAAAATCCGTTCTGTCTGTGTGTCTTCTTGGATTTCAGGCATCCTCCATCCGATTGCACTTAAATTTGATTTGTAGATACCGACTGTATCAGGGCGTGTATTAGTCTTTGAAAAAATTACAAAAATCGTTTCCAGGTGAGAAAAAATTACAATAATATATTCCAGGTGAGAATGCGATCAATAAAGCCGTTTTTGTCCTGCTTTTCTTCCGTCAACCTGTACATAACTGCACCTTCCATTATTTGTTGTTTTTGTCCTGCTTAAAGGCACGTTTCTTCCTGCCAAGCTTACTGTTTAAACCATGTTTGTGTTCTCCCAGTCAACAGCCTTATAATTACTGGTACTTTAAACTCTTCGGTTGCATATTTTGTGAATAAAATCGTTTTTCTTTGGAATAGAAAAAAAGTCTATCTTTATTTCTTCTTTTGCTGGTGTCCCTAATTTAGGTTAAATCAGTGTTTCTCAAAGGGGAGGCCTATGGAGCGGTCGGACAAGTTATCTTGAGAAAATTTGGTTTAAATGTTTGACAACTCAGCACATTCCATTATACGGTGGGGGTGCATTTTGCTCGTGCATATATATATATATAATATATATATATATAAGTAGACTGTGTGATTTCGTTGTCTTCCTTCCTTCTACCATATACGGGTTGCAAATACTGTTGTTTGTGGAGACTTCTTTTTGTAGTAATAGTAATAGTAGCCTATTTGGCTGCTATTTCTAATATTTTCGGTATGTGGTTTAAGCAACTTGTTGCAAATAACCCTTTATTATAATTATATATATATTAATGTCCCAGCGGGTTCTCATAAATTTATCATGCTTTTCCATCTAGATTTACCTCCAGCCAACCCATTTGCATGCATCGTTTTTGTCCTGCTTTTCTTTTGTCATAACTGCACCTTCCACTTTTTTGTTGTTTATGTACTGCTTAAAGGCAGTATGAATATGTCCCTCGTTTAAGAAATAGATTGGGTTTATTTACATTTGTGGAAAAAAAAAGAAAATTACCCTTCCCCCCACTCCTAACCCTAAAATAGATTGAAATGCAATAGATCGATACTAGGGTCATAATTATGGGTGACAATTTCATATGACACCACTAGAAAAACTGCCGGTCAAACCGAAAAGATCCCTTTTTCTTCAGAAATGTAAATAAACCCAATCTGTTTCTTAAATGAGATTTATCATTGTAGCAGTAAATGTCGCATATAAATGAACCCCAAGCCTTTGTCATAACCAAAGCTACACTCTGTCTTAAACTGTTGTTTCTCTCTTATTTCAGAATATCAGAGGACATTGGCATCAGAGGAAATTTACTGCAGAAGCGTCATCAATATTTATCATATTTTGAAGACGATGTTACACAGAACTGGATATAAGAACCCTGTTTATGTAAATTAACTGTGAATTTCAGTAAAATATTTCTTCTGAGTGACATTATTGGTGAAATTTCTTGGATTCACTCTGAAATGAGTACAACCTAAATTTGGATTCTGAATAAACTTGGATAAATTTACAAAGACATTTGCAACATCTTAAGATATCAGCAAAGCTTATATTTGATAAAAATATGGCAGTTGTAACATTTGTTAGGAATAAAATATAGAAACAAGAAGAAATGAAATTTCCAGACCATTTTGTTGAAGAAAAAATTACAGAAAGAGGAATGTGTGAGAATCTTGGAGTTTTGTTAGTTTTAGCTGCAGAGATGCCAAAAGAAAGAGGAAAATCTGTATACGACTGTGATATCTGTGGTAAATCATTCTCCATGAAATTTAACTTGGATACACACAGACTTACTCACACAGGGGAGAAACCATATCAGTGTGATATCTGCGGTAAAACATTTGCTCGAAGAAGTGCTGTAACTGTACATAAACGTATTCATACAGGCGAGAAACCATTTCAGTGTGATATCTGTGGTAAATCATTCTCTCGAGATGGTAACTTAGCTGCTCACAAGGTTATCCATACAGGAGAGAAACCATTTCAGTGTGATATCTGTGGTAAATCATTCACTCACAAAAGTGGTGTAATTGTACATAAACGTACTCATACAGGTGAAAAGCCATATCAATGTGATATCTGTGATAAATCATTCTCTCAAAGTGGTGACTTATCCACTCACAGATTTATCCATACAGGTGAGAAACCATACAACTGTGATATCTGCAGTAAATCTTTCACTCAAAAGGGACATTTAAGTAGACACAAAGGTATTCATTCAGGGGTGAAGTCACATCATTGTGACACCTGTGGTGAATCATTCTCTGAAATAGATCACTTGACCACTCACAGACTCATTCATTAGGAGAGAAACCATGTCATTGTGATATCTGTGGTGAATGGTTCTCTCAAATAAATCTCTTAGATAAACACAGACACACATTGATATGGAAGAGAAACCATCTAACTGATTCTGTGGTATATCCTTCTCTGAAAAAAGACAATTAACTACAGATATCTTTATCATCATAGAGAAGAGTGACTGTATCAATATCAAAAGTCATTTGTTGAAAGGAATATCTTATATAACAATAATGTATCCAGATGATAAAGAAGATATAACAGCATGTTATAACAACTTACTAACACTATATTTTTATATATCCTTATCAATTCTGATATTTTTAATAAAAGCTGTTCTTTCATAATATTCATATATATATTCCATTTAAGATAATTTCTGAATGAATAAAAAATTCTATTAATGTTTGTCCAATTATTACAAAACTGTTTCTCAGAGTTTCATGTTCTTGTCTGTTGGACAGTTGGAATGAAATGTTTCCATCACACCTGTCTCTTGAATGCAAACCTGACACTCAGATTAACAGTTTTGTGATAAATTTGCAGCTTTAATAAAAGTATGTATGTATGTATATATATATGGCCGTCCCCATGATAGATCGTTAGCCACTATACACATCTTTTTCCCTCCTTGTTTTTTTCTGTAGAAGAGCGTAGGCTCGAAACGTAAAAGACTTTTTCTATTCCTAAGCATTATACTAATACAACTGTTGTTTTGTACACCACCTGTCTTCGTCTTTTGATTATTTTCGTAAACTCTCTCTCTATATATATAGATATATATGTGTATATGTGATCACGTGACCAACCAGACCATCAGATGTAGTTGCATATCGCTGGTCACAATGTGTTCGCATTGTTTTAGCCTTCGAAGGACGCCACCCCGCTGGCTAAGCGAGCAGGCCGACAGAAGAGTGGGAGAAGAGTACAGCAGGGATCACCCCCCCCCTGCCAGAGCCTCGTGGAGCTTTTAGGTGTTTTCGCTCAATAAACACTCACAACGCCCGGTCTGGGAATCGAAACCCGCGGTCCTGCGAGTCCACTAGGCCATTGCGCCTCCACATATATATATAATCAAAATAAGCAACAAGAATGACTCCGGTAATGTGGTACAATTGTTTTGCACTACATCATTTTATTAAATGCTGTAAGTATTACAACAGATTTAAGATGTTGAGTACTCATCAGCCAATTATATAGGTTTTTCCATTAATATAAAAATTTTCAAATCAAATGGCAACATTATAGAGAAGGTAGATATACAAAGATGTGGATTTAAATTTTAAGAACATATGAGGTGGTGAAGTCCAACCACTTTTAATAAAATGTTGTAGTGCGAAACAATTGTACCAAATTACCAGAGTCATTCTTGTTGCTTATTTTGATTATAATCACCCCGCAAATTTTTATGGATAACACCATACAAAATTCTGGTGCATAAGTACCATATTCATTTGAATCTAAATTTTTGCTGAACTTATGTATATATACATATATATAATATATATATATAATATTAATAAATAAAATAAAACATATATGTACGTACCTACCTCCACATGTACATATATATATATATATGTATACATAAAGACTATGGTCTTTTCCCAAAGGCCCTTCAATTCTAGCCTTGCCTACCACACCTGAAATTTCTCCTTCAGCTTTGGTAGTGACCCAGCTATAAGCGAAGGTCACCAACACAGGAGACCCTAGGGTCAGCTTGTCAAGAATTCCTGCTATTGCCCAGAGGACTAATGAATAAGAGTGGGCTGAGGACTGAACCTTGGTGAACAGCCTACTTCTACCAGGAACTCTCCACTATACTCGTTACCAACCCTCATCTCACCGACAGCATCCCTGCGCATGGCTCATAGTTTTCCACCCATCCCTTTTCTCCCCGAACAAAAATAAAGGGCTTGCAGCATAAAATGGTACTATTTATGAAGAGTGTATTTCTTTATTACCCGTAAGGGTTTACATAGATGGGGACAATACAATGATTTGGGGTCATGTGGATGAAATGGAACTATTTACAGTGAAATCGAATGGATTATTTACAATGAAAATGAAATTGAATGAGTTACAAGAACAAATAAAAAGGGACATATGAAGTGAAAAGAACAGGATAGCCGACCCCATGAGCCCTGTTATTTTAACTGAAACCCTTCGGTAAGGGATCACGGCGTGTTCATGCAAGGCCTCTCACACCTAGCATCCGTCTTTTTTAAATGCAGACACATTTTCTCCAGCCCCACCACTATTTATGACGAGTGGTCCCTGTGCGCGCACACGCACTAGCTCGTCAAACCGGTCAGAAAAACAAGATATAAAAATAGTGTAAAAACTTCCTCTAAACGAATATGGCAAAAAAAAAAAAAAAAGGCGCGCTCGCGAAAGGGGTTGGGTGGGGGAGAGGACTCGGAAAATCCACATCGTGAATCTTACGGGTCTAACCCTGGCACAAAAGCCAAAAAAAGTGTAATAGGTGTAAAACAATTCCTATATATATATACATACACCGGAGTAAACACATGTTAAAAAAGGTGGAAAAAAAGCGTACTCAAATATCATATGTAGAGTAATATGCCTTATTTAAAAGCAGCAGAAATTCTAATGCTGCTACCCGGGGCTTTACGCTCCCGTTCGCCGGACAGTCCCTCCGTATTTCAAACAAAACTGTCCGACAAACGGGAACGTGAAACCCCGAGCAGCAGCTTTTGTCAAACATCCGCTGCTTTTAAACAAAGTATGGAATATAAGTAAAAAAAAAAAACCGTGTCTCATAAAAACATTCTCAAACACACCGGGACCACTCTGCTTAAATAGTACCGCACACCTTGAGGTCAGCGGTTCCTAATACCATACAAAGAGTATTCGTTTAGTGAAAATTATGCGGGTGAAAGAATAAATAATAAAACATTCATTCGGCACCAACACCAAATGACATAGTTTTGACAGATTATAAATCGCAAATATTAAGTCGAGAGAAGACAAATACGCAAAGTGTGAGAGGCCCTGAAAAGGCCGTTGATACGGATAAAGCCAAAAATGCCACCGAATTAATTTACTTGGAAGCCTTCTGGGTTTTCTTGGGCAGAAGAACAGCCTGAATGTTGGGAAGAACACCACCCTGGGCGATGGTCACTCCGGACAAAAGTTTGTTCAATTCTTCGTCGTTACGGATGGCCAACTGCAAGTGACGGGGAATGATTCTCGATTTCTTGTTATCTCTGGCAGCATTTCCTGCCAATTCCAACACCTCAGCAGCCAAATATTCCATTACAGCGGCCAAGTAGACTGGGGCTCCGGCACCGACACGTTGGGCATAATTTCCCTTACGGAGAAGACGGTGGATACGACCGACAGGGAACTGAAGTCCGGCACGGGACGAACGGGTCTTGCTCTTTCCCTTTACTTTTCCTCCTTTACCACGTCCAGACATATTTCAAAGTTCGACAGTAGTTCTCAGCAAAGAAGAGAGTTGGCGACTAAATACGAGGGCGGCTTTTGGCTTTAAATAGCAGTCAGGAGGCTCCAGCAGTCACAAACTGCCGAGTGAAAAAGGAGCGGGTTTATGTCATGTGATTAGACTGCTGTCAAATTCCACCAATGAAATTGATTGGCGCGAAACGTCAGCAAGGTGCTCGGCTGAGCCTACTTGTCAATTATAAATAGCGTGGACGAGGTTGATTAGTAGAGCAAGTGACATTATGCCACCAGCACCAGCAACTGCTTCGAAAGGAGCCAAGAAGGCTTCCAAGGCCAAGACCTCTCGCCCTGCCGGGGACAAGAAACGTAAGAAGAAGAGGAAGGAAAGTTATTCCATCTACATCTACAAAGTGATGAAGCAAGTCCACCCGGACACTGGCATCTCCAGCAAAGCTATGTCCATCATGAACAGTTTTGTCAACGATCTGTTCGAAGAATAGCTTCTGAATCCAGCCGCTTGGCTCACTACAACAAACGTTCGACCATCAGTAGCCGTGAGGTGCAGACTGCTGTCCGTCTTCTCCTTCCTGGTGAGTTGGCCAAACACGCCGTCTCTGAGGGTACCAAGGCCGTCACCAAATACACTAGCAGCAAATAAACCTGCTTCGTTTCTCTTCATCGAGGAATAACGGTCCTTTTCAGGGCCACCCACATTCTCATGAAAGTTGATTCAGATTTTCTGCCGATTTGCGATCCATGTTTTGGGGTTAATTTCTTTAGGCTTTGCGCAGGAGACAACAGTCATAGAATGGATTGGGGGTGGAAACAATTTGTGTACATCGAAGCACAGGTATTTGTATACTCACTCGAATATATAAACATGTTTGCAAGTTTTTCACGATTTTCTTTTTGAAATTTAAGAAATCCCTCCTCCGACTTCAACTTTGTCTTGTGTCCCCAGCGCTAACCTTAACCGTAATTACAGGAATGTTTTGAAACTTTGTCCGAATTTTCCCGCATATTTAGGATAAGTTGATTCCTAAAAGATTTATGTAAAAATGAAGGAAACGGGTGGTAGTTTAGAAATGTTGATTGTTATTTTTTTTGCCAATTTATTTTGCAGATTCGAATTCACCGTAACCGAAAAAGGGGGTTTGCGTCGAATAAGTTTAAAAAGTGGGCGGTTTTGGGGTGGAGGCGAGCCCATTCATTTATAAATATTTAATTCTATAAATTAAAACAAAACAGAAAACAGGCAAATTATTGATTGTTTTTAATTGCTCTCTCAGGGCTTGTAACTAACAACCGTCTGATACCTTCCTTATTTTCATATTTTAGTCATCAATAAGCAAGTAAACAGGGCTAACTGGTGTACGAAGACCTGTGTGTAGTATTAAAGGCGCCATCGTACCTCTTCCGTGTCCCCAAAAGAAGTCGCTGGGTTGGCGGTGAGTTGGCCCGTATGAATAATAACCGAGTGTGAGAAAAAGGTATTCATTGTGAAATTTCAATAAAGGTTTTGTCTTGAGGTGAAAACGCGTGCATTCAGCAGCTGGGGTGTTTCTTAACAATACAATAAAACCTGGAGTAGAAACAGTACTATATATATATATATTTACTACTTGAATATGTCATGTTTTCCAATTTTATTAAAATAAACACAAAAGTTCTCGTTTAAAGGCAAAAAGGTAAGCCAAGTTTTCGTTTTTTTTAGTCTCATACAACATTCTCTGTAATTGTCTGTCTTGTGTCCCGATCTATGTAAGATCGCATGATTATAATAAAGATTTTATACTAATATGAATGCAAAACACCACGGAGGAATAAGTAAGCTTAAATAACTGACATAGCGACGAGGGACTGACTACTGTACCCTGAATATCGCCTGCTTTTCACGATAATGCGTGAGTGAAAGCAGGCACTCGCACACACCCCATTATCTCTTATACGTAAAGGCGGCGAGCTGGCAGAAACGTTAGCACGCTGGGCGAAATGCGAAGCCGTATTTCGTCTGCCGTTACGTTCTGGGTTCAAATTCCGCCGAGGTCGACCTAGCCTTTCATCCTTTCGGGGTCGATAAATTAAGTACCAGTTTACACACTGTATTCAGCAGCTGGGGTGTTTCTCACAATACAATAAAACCCGAAGTAGAAACCACTATATATATTTTCTAATTTTATTAAACAAAAATCACACAAAGTTCTCGTAAAGGCAAAAGTAAGCCAAGTTTTCGTTTCTGTCATATTACAACTAAATTTTTAAGTCTCATAACATTCTTTGTAATTGTCTATCTATGTAAGATCGCATGATTATATATATATACATGTGTAATGTATACACATGTATATATATATATATATACATGTATTATATACATCTTTAATTAAACTATTGACCGCCTTAAAACGGATTTCAACAGACAAATATTACTATAATGAATATAAGCATATAACTACTTATACACACACATACAATAAATACAGACATATAGCCACATATACACACACACGTGTGTGTGATCGCGGTGGTGGTCATTTGTGTAGATTTGGTGTGATTTCCTTTTTAAAAACAAAATAATGAATAATGCAAGAATATATTTATTTATAAAGTTTAAACAGAACATGGAATGAAATGTTTTATTTAAACTGAACTAATAACCGACTGAGAATTTAATTAGGTATTTACGTGAAATTTCATTAAAGGCGTTGTCCTGTCGAGGCGTAACGCCTGCAGCTAGCAGCTGGGTTTGTTTGTCATCAGTACAATAATCCCTCCAACACCGAAAATCTGATAAAATACTATATATTTCTTTATTATTTGAATAAACTATTTCTAAATGCAAACCACCACGGAGGAATCGTTAGCTTAAATAACTGATATAGCGACGAGGGACTACTGCTGTACCGTAAAGATGTATTTAACACACAGCCACCAAAACAAAAAATCTTATAGCGGTAAAGTGTATATTTCTTTATTATCCATACGGATTAACACAGATGGGGTCAACATGGAACTTTTTACAATGAAATCGGATGAGTTATTTATAAAGGAATGAAATTACAATGAAAATTAAATAAGGACAAATAAACAATGAAGATAAAAAGCGGTAAAAAGTGTAGACAGATTCAACCCTGCACCCGGATTAAAGTATTGCAGTCTCCAAATGCGGCCGGAGTTCTGACAGAAGCACATAGCAAAACCGCCAACGGTTTTCACTTTCATGAAATTTCCTAACATTTTCGATTGTCTTCAGCACAATGGACCGATTATGCAATAACAAAGCTTATTAACGATATTAGCAGAGACAGCCGTCCGATCCCATGAATATCGGAGGGAAATATGGGTACTACTTAAGCGTGGTCCCGGTGCGCAGTCGTGACCAGTCTATCCTATTTGTAGCTCCAGGAAGACACCTCCTCCAGCTGGCTTTAGACACTTTGTGCCCTAGTGCTTGCAAAGGCAAGCCATCCTTCAACTTATACACATTCCCCGAAAAGGCGTAACTTCGGTATAAATACAGGGGTTTAGGGTGGTGGGAGAAAAGGGTTATCTTCAGAGGTGTAGCTATACTGAAGGATCGCCCCCGAATCACACCACCGAAGTAAATATTTCGTAAAGGATCGTTCCCACCAAGGGGCGCGTTAAATACCATTAGCTGCAAATTAAGGTCTAAAAAGATGAAGCACATCGCGATTTAGAAGAGTTGACTTAAATTAAAAAGTGGGTGGCCCTGAAAAGGGCCGGTATGTTCTAGAAGAAGTTTAAGAATGTTCGCTTAACCTCCAAATCCGTACAGAGTTCTGCCTTGTCTCTTCAGGGCATAGACGACATCCATAGCGGTGACAGTCTTCCTCTTGGCATGCTCGGTGTAGGTGACGGCATCACGGATGACATTCTCCAGAAATACCTTCAATACACCACGGGTCTCTTCGTAGATCAGGCCAGAGATACGTTTGACACCACCTCGACGGGCAAGACGACGGATAGCGGGCTTGGTGATACCCTGGATGTTATCTCTCAACACCTTCCTGTGACGCTTGGCGCCTCCTTTTCCCAATCCTTTTCCTCCTTTACCACGTCCAGACATGATTATTTCTTGCGAGGGTGAAAAATGATGATTTCTGAATCGAGGTAGGAGTATATATTTACACTCAATCGGACGTAGCAGAAAACACCTCGAGAAATAGGTCACGTGCTCTGAAGCCGCGAATGAAAAAGTGTCATATCAGCAGCAGTCGGTTTGGCGGGCAGCTGTCATTTGTAAATCTAAGAAAGCCATCTTCCCGCCCGATCTTTCCTTCTTTAACGGTCACTATATAAAGTGACGGTTGAACCCGTCAATTATCTTTTTTGTTCGACATGGCTCGTACTAAGCAAACTGCTCGTAAATCCACCGGTGGAAAGGCCCCACGTAAGCAACTGGCTACCAAGGCAGCCAGGAAAAGTGCCCCGGCCACTGGCGGTGTGAAAAAACCTCATCGTTACAGGCCTGGTACCGTTGCTCTTCGTGAGATCAGACGTTACCAAAAATCCACCGAACTTCTCATCAGGAAGCTTCCTTTCCAGAGGCTTGTCCGTGAAATCGCCCAGGACTTCAAGACCGATCTTCGTTTCCAGAGTTCTGCTGTGATGGCTCTTCAAGAGGCTAGCGAAGCTTACTTGGTTGGTCTTTTCGAGGATACCAACTTGTGTGCTATCCACGCTAAGAGAGTGACCATCATGCCCAAGGACATCCAGCTGCTCGTCGTATTCGTGGCGAGAGGGCTTAAGTATCTGTTGCTTTGTCAGCATTTTAAATGGCCCTTTTTAGGGCCGCCACATTATATCCTAAGTATTCTCTTTCGACCGTTGTTTATGTTTATTCAATTCTGTCTCAATATTACACTATTTTTTTTTTGTTTTGGTGCCCGGGTCAGCCCCTCAGACGCTTTCGGAACTTCCCGATGTGAATTTTCCGAGGCCTCTCCCCCACCCCCTTTCGCGTGCGCGAATTTTTTTTTTCATATTCGTTCATAGGAAGTTGTTTTACACCTATTACACACATTTTTTTTTTGATTTTCTGATAATCGTAGCGCCCTATATTGACCAATTTTTCTTCGTCAATGTAAAGATCCTCGTTCCTTAGCGAAGACAGGAGAAAATGCAGCCTGCTGGGTGTTAGCAGTTGTGTAGAGAGCGAATATGGATAAAGGGGATTTGCGCAAACGAACCTCGCGGGTGGGGACCAGGATCCGATTTTCCCCCCTCATAATGCACATTTTCAGTTCCATAAACATACGATGTTTTGCGCTGGCTATCTTTACTTTTCTTTTTTCAGGAAGCTTGTTTTCTGTCTTTTAATTTTTCTTGGTCAATATGAATATTTGGCGACCCTATCTAGTAGACATTTCCGTCGATCTCCGTAAAAAAATTTTTTTTTTTACATATGGGCTTGCGGGAACTTTTGAAGTAATATACATACATATACACATACACCGAGTAAAATATTTCAGTTATCTCTTTCTTTCACACATTACTCTGTCTCTTCACACACACTAACAGAAGCACTTCACTTACACAACATACTGTCTGTCTCCCACACCCCATCAAACACACACACACACACATATACATCAATGCTCCCATGCACGGTAACTTCAAAAGAACTTCCCTCGTCATACAATCGCTTTCTCTTAGTCTCTTTCGCTCTCGTTACTTCAAAAGTTCCCGCAAGCCCATATGTAAAAAAAAAAAGTTTTACGGAAATCGACGGAAAGGTCTACTAGAGACGAAAGATCGCCAAATATTCTGGTGTTATCATTGGTATAGCAAGCGAATATGAATATAAATCGCCCGTTGTTGCTCGGCTTTGTTTGGAGTTTTCGAAAAGTAAAAATTTCCCATTATGTGGCTTGTTATTCTCTTTAAGTGAACATTTTTCTGGTTGAAATACACCGAAAAATATCGACACAGCAGTCAAAAACGTAAAATATAAGGATTTTCATAGAGAAAAAGCACCTTTTAGGTGTTATCATGGTCCGATTTGAATTTTATCTTCTACGGAAGGAAGAGCAAAACTTCTACCACACACACACACACACATATATATATATATATATATGTTGTAATGTTACAAACCATTCTGTTTCAGAATCTCTATCTTATTTCACTAAGGGAACATTTTTCTGGTTGAAATACACCGAAAAGTGATGAAGCAGTAGTCAAAATATGGTAAAAGATAGGGATTTTCATAGAAAAGAAGCACCTTTTTGACGTAAGTGAACATTTTTCTGGTTGAAATACACCGAAAAATGACGACACAGCAGTGAAAAGAATCGTAAAAAATAGGGATTTTCATAGATAAAAAGCACCTTTTTGATGTAAATAATTTTTGGTGTTAACATGGTCCGATTTGAATTTTTTCTTCTACGGAAGGAAGAGCAAGCCTTCTTCTATCATACTCTCAATTTTGGTCAACTTGCGCCGCAGGGTCTCGGAGGAGATAATATTAGTTGAAGGCTACCAAACCAGTCACAAACAGACAACTTCAGCTTTATATAGAGAGAGATTGCGCAAACGAATTTATTTTTTTCTGTAAATCCTGACTATTCTCTTTCGATCGTTGAGATGCTAATCGCTTCTGTTTGTTCATTTTCTGAGAGTAACTTTTCTATAGTAAGATTAATATGGATTGGTTAAGATGCATTTGCGGGTCAATAAAAAGACCTTCAACGAGGAACAAGAAAATATAAACCAGCCTAGCGGGTGTTAGCAAGTGTGGAATAGGAATATGAGGAAAACTGCGGGCGATCCTTCGGTATAGGTACCATAAGTGCCGGAGTTGGCTTTCTTTACATTTCTGAAGATAACAGAAGCCCTTTTCTCTCACCCCTAACAGCCTATATGTATATAAAAAAACCTTTCTTGAAATGTATCCGGTACCTATATCGAAGTTACGCCAAACTGCACGCTGACTATCCCTGAGGTGGGGAGGGGGCTTTCGGAAAATTCGTAGGATCCGATTTTTCCGGTAAAATAGGTTGGTTTTTTTTTTTACGGAATCGCACGTTTTGGTTATGGAGGATCCCATTGCGAAAGGAATGTATATGTATATGTACATATATATATATATATATACTCTCTTTACTCTTTACTCTTTTACTTGTTTCAGTCATTTGACTGCGGCCATGCTGGAGCACCGCCTTTAATCGAGCAACTCTACCCCGGGACTTATTCTTTTGTAAGCCCAGTACTTATTCTATCGGTCTCTTTTTGCCGAACCGCTAAGTGACGGGGACATAAACACACCAGCATCGGTTGTCAAACAATGCTAGGGGGACAGACACACAAACATACATGCACACACACATATATACGACGGGCTTCTTTCAGTTTCCGTCTACCAAATCCACTCACAAGGCATTGGTCGGCCCGGGGCTATAGCAGAAGACACCTGCGGAAGGTGCCACGCAGTGGGACTGAACCCGGAACCATGTGGTTGGTTAGCAAGCTACTTACCATACAGCCACTCCTGCACCTATATATATATATATAATATATATATATATATATATATATATTAAGAGTAAATAATTTCTATAAAGGCTTTTAAAAAACCCCAATTATTTACTGGTAGAATTCGGTATGTAAATATAGCCGATTACCGGCAGGAACTTCTGTAAAGTTCAGTATATATATTGTATATAAGAAAAAGGGACAGGCAAAACAGGTTGCTTGACCGCATACCGAAAAAATAGAAATAGCAGTCAAGAATGCTTATTTCTATCAAAGTTGGACTCCGGGCATGACAGACCCTGTAATTCACAGGGTCTGTCATGCCCGGAGTCCAACTTTGATAGAAATAAGCATTCTTGACTGCTATTTCTATGTTTTCGGTATGCGGTCAAGCAACCTGTTTTGCCTGTCCCTTTTTCTTATATATATATATGTACTAGGCGCAGGAGTGGCTGTGTGGTAAGTAGCTTGTTTACCAACCACATGGTTCCGGGTTCAGTCCCACTGTGTGGCACCTTGGGCAGGTGTCTTCTACTATGCCTTGTGAGTGGATTTGGTAGACGGAAACTGAAAGATGCCCGTCGTATGTATATATATATGCGTGTGTGTTTGTCCCCCTAGCATTGCTTGACAACCGATGCTGGTGTGTTTATGTCCCCGTTACTTAGCGGTTCGGCGAAAAGAGACCGATAGAATAAGTACTGGGCTTACAAAGAATAAGTCCCGGGGTCGAGTTGCTCGATTAAAGGCGGTGCTCCAGCATGACCGCAGTCAGATGACTGAAACAAGTAAAAGAGTATATATAACACACACACACATATATATGTGTATATACATATATATATGTGTGTGTGTGTGGGTACTACTTGAGAACAGTGGTCCCTGTGCGCGTAGTCGCGCATCCGCACTAGCTACTCATGACTAGTCTATCCTTTGTGTTTTATTTACCTTGCTAGTCGTTGTAGGATCGATTAGTCACGACTAGGTAGCGCGCACCGGGACCACTATTCTCAAGTAGTACCATATGTGTGTATGTATCTTCATGGAGGCTATCCACATGCTAGAAATGGCAGCCAAATCTCACAAAAATACTTCAATTTCACATGAATTTCTTAGACTTCTGCCCATCCCACCACCAAAAATAAAACCCAAAAAGCCGAGGTCTTTCCGAAGATATCTTTTGCAGGGCGTTCCTTCGTTTTAAATGGAATAAAACCATCACAAGACCCGTTGGTTTTTTTTTCGTGACAATTCACATGATATCTTCGTGAACTGAGAATTTGCTTTCGGCACAAGAACACTACAAACCACTGAATGCCGAGCCGTAAGAATGTCTAAGATGCAAGGCTTTTTACTGGCATAATTTCGTTTATATCTATATCCCACAACACGTAGATACTTAAAAACAGAACCCGCACACTTGTCACGGAGGTCACGAAGATATCCAAAGTGAATTGTCCAGTTGAAACGAAGGAAAGGCCCCCTTTGCAGAGAGGTTAGTAGGTTCGTTATGTTATCGCAGTTTTGTGAGATTTGGCCGTTATTTCTAGCATGTGGCTCGCCTGCTTGAAGGTATATACATACATATATATATATATATATTCAATTAATCAATTCAGGGTAGCAAGAAATTCAATAGAAATTATTTTGCCACCAGCGGTCTAGTGAGAAGAGGAAATAGTCAGAGGCTATAAATAAATTCAACTTGGAGTCCTGGCTGCTCTTTCTAATGGGATGAATGGCCTATTGAGGCCGTTCCTCAATTGTTGCTATATATATATAATTATATTATATAGAGGGCATTATTACACATAAATGCCACACGCTAGGAGGCACTCTTAAAGTCAAAACTACCAAAATAAACGTATCGTACCGAATGCGGCATTTAAGTGTAATAATGCCGTCTATATAATATAAATAATATATTCAAGTGGAAAAAATTTACAGATTTTTTCTCTTATAAGGTTTTTCACGCTACCTGATAATTTCTTATGAAGATTTTATCCTATTTTTAAATCATATCTATATATATATATATATATATTTAAAAAATAGGATAAAATGTTAATAAGAAATTATCAGGTAGCGTGAAAAACCTTATAAGAGAAAAAATCTGTAAATTTTTTCACTTGAATATATTTATTTATATTATATAGACGGCATTATTATTAAATATATATATATACACAAATTAGTAAATAAATGGCACAACTAAGTACCGATATTTACTGGAAATAGCGAACGTAAAAATACGACGCTAATGTGTAGCTTCACCGCGTATGTATTAGTAAAAATGCGTGTGTGCAACAAAATAGAGAAAAAAAACCGTCTTACCTCCAGGGAGAACATCTGTGTATTTTTCCCTCACGGACTACTTTTTACTGGAAGGCAGATATTTTATATATATATATAAACACATATATATACATATATATATATATATAACACACACACACACACCACACACACACATATATATATATATATATATATATATATATATATATTATATATATTATATATATATATATACTCTTTTACTTGTTTCAGTCATTTGACTGCGGCCATGCTGGAGCACCACCTTTAGTCGAGCAACTCGACCCCGGGACTTATTCTTTGTAAGCCCAGTACTTATTATATCGGTCTCTTTTGCCGAACCGATAAGTGACGGGGACCTAAACACACCAGCATCGGTTGTCAAGCAATGCTAGGGGGACAAACACGCACACACACACACACACACACATACATATATGTATATATTCGAGGGGCTTCTTTCATGTTTCCGTCTACCAAATCCACTCACAAGGCTTTGGTCGGCCCGAGGCTATTGTAGAAGACACTTGCCCAAGGTGCCACGCAGCGGGACTGAACCCGGAACCATGTGGTTGGCAAGCAAGCTACATATATATATATATATATATTATATATATATATATGATTGATTGATTCTAGTTTCAGCTCATGAGCTGTGGCCATGCTGGGGCACCGCCATTTGGTGTTGCTACATGGTTTTACTTCACGAAAGCTTTTTAGCAACTGCCATTTGGTGCATGAGAGAGTTCGATGCAGCTGCCCTCATCTGCACCTCCTGCCGTGAAGTTGGTTCATCTGGGACACCTGACAGGAAGAGATCCAGTTTCATTTTAAAGACATCTGCATCCACCCCATGCAGGTCTCTCAGGTTCTTCGGGAGGATATTGAAGAGCTGTGGGCCTCGGAAGCCCAGGCTATCACAGTATCTTGTCCTACATCTTGATGGCAAATTTGGAGTCCTAGGCACCACGCATATATTGATTGATTGATTCTAGTTTCAGCTTATGAGCTGTGGCCATGCTGGGGCACCGCCGTATATAAATTGTTTTTGAAAAATTTAAATTTTACAAGCCAATTTTCAGAATCGTAGTTTTATTTTGCTACGTATTTCGCAAAAAATTCTTGGAGCGGTATCGGAATTTTGAAAATGCGATTGTTTGAAAAAAAATTTCTTTTTCGGTATTGGATCCTTTCATAACCAAAAACGTGAGATCCTGTAAAAAAAAAAAAGGGTCTTTATATTGACCCTGGATGGTCATTAACAGTTCTGCGTTTATGAGTTGAAATGCATTTGAACTAAACTGACGGTTAATTAAATTCGAAATGGAATTGTCAAAATAACGCGGCTTTCTATGTAGAGAGGGAGTTGGTTTTATGTCAGGTGTTGAGATGTGTGGTAAGTAGCTTGCTAACCAACCACATGGTTCCGGGTTCAGTCCCACTGCGTGGCATCTTGGGCAAGTGTCTTCTACTATAGCCTCGGGCTTACCAAAGCCTTGTAAGTGGATTTGGTAGACGGAAACTGAAAGAAGCCTGTCGTATATATGTATATATATATATAAATATATATGTACGTGTGTGTATATGTTTGTGTGTGTTTGTCCCCCTAGCATTGCTTGACAACCGATGCTGGTGTGTTTACGTCCCCGTCACTTAGCGGTTCGGCCAATGAGACCGATAGAATAAGTACTGGGCTTACAAAGAATAAGTCCCGGGGTCGATTTGCTCGACTAAAAGGCGGTGCTCCAGCATGGCCGCAGTCAAATGACTGAAACAAGTAAAAGAGTAAAAGAGTATACCAGGTTTGATAGAAAGACAGGTGAGCTGGCAGAAACGTTAGCGCAGCCGGGCGAAATGCTTAGCTGTATTTCGTCTGTCTTTACGTTCTGAGTTCAAATTCCGCCGGGGTCGACTTTGCCTTTCATCCTTTCGGGGTCGAAAAATAAAGTACCAGTTTCGCACTGGGTCGATATAATCGACTTAATCCGTTTGTCTGTCATTGTTTGTCCCCTCTATGTTTAGCCCGTTGTGAGTAGTAAAGAAATAGGTATTTCGTCTGCCGTGATGTTCTGCGTTCAAATTCCGCCGAGGTCGACTTTGCCTTTCATCCTTTCGGGGTCGAAAAATAAAGTACCAGTTTCGCACTGGGTCGATATAATCGACTTAATCCGTTTGTCTGTCATCGTTTGTCCCCTCTATGTTTAGTCCCTTGTGGGCAATAAAGAAATATATGTTCGGTTTTCTAAATTAGCTGAAACGGATCTTTTCGGTTTGAACGGCAGTTTTTCCTAGCGGAGTCATATGAAATTGTCACCCATAATTATGACCCTAGTATCGATCTATTGCATTTCAATCTGTTTTAGGGTTAGGGAAAGGGTATCTTTTTTCCTTCACAAATGTAAATAAACCCAATCTGTTTCTTAAACAAGGGACATATTCATACGGCACAGAATGTTTTTTTTACCTGAATAGGTTCCACGTAACTAAACACTTTTAACTTCGTATACTGGTAGAATGTGTTTATAAAACATCTTTTTCTCTTGGCTTTATTGAGAAAATTCTATAGTTTGTAAGATATTTGGGATCTTTTCGGTTTGACCGGCAGTTTTTTAAAATAATTTCCACGTAACTAAACACTTTTCAACTTCGTATACTGGTAGAATGTGTTTATAAAACATCTTTTTCTCTTGGCTTTATTGAGAAAATTCTATAGTTTGTAAGATATTTGGGATCTTTTCGGTTGACCGGCAGTTTTTTTAAAATAATTTCCACGTAACTAAACACTTTTCAACTTCGTATACTGGTAGAATGTGTTTATAAAACATCTTTTTCTCTTGGCTTTATTGAGAAAATTCTATAGTTTGTAAGATATTTGGGTCTTTTCGGTTTGAACGGCAGTTTTTTAAAATAATTTCCACGTAACTAAACACTTTTAAACTTCGTATACTGGTAGAATGTGTTTATAAAACATCTTTTTCTCTTGGCTTTATTGAGAAAATTCTATAGTTTGTAAGATATTTGTTGTTTTTTTCCTTCAATTTCTTCACTTTCAACCAATCAATGACGTCTATTGAGGTGAAAACATTCTGTGCCGTATGAATATGTCCTTCGTTTAAGAAACAGATTGGGTTTATTTACATTTCTGAAGAAAAAAAGATACATTCCCCCCAACCCTAACCCTAAAACAGATTGAAATGCAATAGATCGATACTAGGGTCATAATTATGGGTGACAATTTCATATGACACCGCTAGAAAAAACTGCCATTCAAACCGAAAAGATCCCACGCTTCTTTTTGTTATTGAGGTGGTTGTGAGGTGTGCTAAAACTAACAGCTAAATAACGTTTTTGGATAAATATTTTAAGTTCCTGCTAACACATTCAATGTATATTGAATGCTTCAAACTAGAAAAGACATGGGATCTTTTCGGTTGGACGGCAGTTTTTTCTAGCGGTGTCATATGAAGTTGTCACCCATAATTATGACCCTAGTATCGATCTATTGCATTTCAATCTGTTTTAGGGTTAGGGGTGGGGGAAGGGTATCTTTTTTTCTTCAGAAATGTAAATAAACCCAATCTGTTTCTTAAACGAAGGACATATTCATACGGCACAGAATGTTTTCACCTCAATAGACGTCATTGATTGGTTGAAATTGAAGAAATTGAAGAAAAAACAGCAACAAATATCTTACAAACTATAGAATTTACGGCACAGAATGTTTTCACCTCAATAGACGTCCACAATTTTTCAGTTAGAGAGCTCGCACTTTCTATGGTCATTCAATACCGTCCAAGGGTGGTCGTGCACATCTTTACATTTCCCCAGTCAACCCGCAAAGCCATTAAAAATTCAATAGAAGTAACTTTTTGTGAATTTTCTATCCAAAACCCAATCAAAATGCCTGAAACTTGATACGCCAATTGAATGCCAGCTAGCTGTATGGTTGTTACTTCTTGAGCCATGCCTGGTTCATAAGGACCGGTTTCCCCGGTTTCTTGGGGTATAGGTTCCCCACCTGGACGGGACGCCAGTCCGTCGCAGGTGAGCTGCAAGATGCAGGAGGAAAGAGTGAGAGAAAGTTGTGGCGAAAGAGTCAGCAGAAGTTTCGCCATTACCTTCTGCCAGAGCCGCGTGGAGCTTAGGTGTTTTGAACATAAACACATATATCGCCCGGTCTGAGATTCTCAACCGCGAGTCTGCTGCTCTAACCACTAGGCCATGTGCCTCCACAGCTAGCTGTATGTGATTGGTTGGAGATTTGGACAGTACTCACGTGTATGTGTGCACGCATGCAGCTATATATGCATGCACTAGTACTATGTCCCGGGATGGTCACAGAGGACCATCTGTCTGTCCAAGATGCGAGCGGGATGTGGAAACAGTCCTGCACGCCATTGTTCAGTGTGGGTTTATGCCGAACGCCTGTTGTCGGATGGAGGAAGAGTACAGCTGTCGTCTGAGTCAATCCTTAAAATTGACCCACCTGGTTTCATGATGAACGAAGGTAAGCATTGCTTTCTCGTGATAGCAGCAGTCGCGAAAGAGGTTATATGGAAGACAAGAGTGAAAGGTATAATGTCAGACACCATGATCTCTGGCACCGCCCTAACGAACTTTTCAGGTTCCATCTGAAAAGGAAGGTGGGGCTAGAGAAAAGGTGTCTGTATTCAAAAATAGATGGATGCGTGTTGCACGGAGGCTGGGTGTGAAAGGCCCTGCATGAACATGCCATGATCACCTGCCAAAAGGTTTGTAGTGACGTCATATTCCAGTGTGCGCACACACAACGTCATTCTTCAGTGTGCGTGTGCGGGGTTGGAACCTTCTAGAACAGTGATTCCCAAGGTGGGGCGTACGCCCCACTGGTGGGGCCTGAGAAAATTCAGGTGGGGCGCGGGGCATAGACGTGGGCTGTGAAAATATTTGTACATGACGAGCGGTCATCGCGGGCACAACCTTAGATTCCGTCTTTCCTTTGAAGCCTCCACATCGGAAACTCTCGCACCCCAGCGAGACAAAGAAGATCCCGCACTGAGCAATAAACTTACTATTCAGATAAGCCAATCAATTGCCTCAATTAGTCTTTTGTTAGCCCTATTGAAAATGAGCAAACCAAACAAGAAGAAGACTCGTCAATACGCGGTGGAGTTTTTGAAGTTTGGATTCATTCCTGATGAGCATGATGAGCGTAAACCGTTTTGCTTATTATGTAATCAGACGATGAGCAATGAGTCAATGAAGGCAGGTAGGCTGGAAGCGCACTTAAAGGTAAGACATCCTAATAATTCCAATTTAGAATTATTGAATCATTGAAAGAAAAATTATTGAATCATTGAAAGAAAAATTTAAAAACCGAACAAAACTCACTTCACTATTTCATGCAAAACAAGCGCCTCATACTCGTGCCCTTGAAGCCAGCTACGAAATCTCCTTGCTTATAGCAAAACATGGAAAGAATCACACTATTGGAGAGCAACTGATTAAACCTGCTATCTCAATATTCTTAAAAACTGTATTACAAAAAGATGATGGAGATATCAGGACTATGCCACTCAGTAATAACACTGTCTCGAACAGAATAGATGAAATGGGGCAAGATGTTGAAAGCCAGCTCATTGAGAAATTAAAATTGCGTAAGTTTTCATTACAAATGGACGAATCCACAATCCGGGACAGTGAGGCTCTGTTATTGACTTATGTGAGGTATATTGACCACGAGGAGTTTCAGGAAGAGATGCTGTTCTGCGAATCGTTTGAAACCACCACAACTGCAAATGATATTTACATCAAAATCAAACATTATTTGGATGCAAACAAAATACCAAAGGAAAACTTACTGGCATGTGCGGCAGACGGTGCACCTGCCATGATGGGCAAGAATACGGGATGCTTAAAAATGATGAAGGATGAAAATCCAAACATGTTGACTGTCCATTGTGTAATACACCGAGAAAACTTGGTTGCCAAGAAATTGTCCCCTGTTCTTAACAAGATTCTTCAAAGTGTGATCAAGTGTGTCAACAGCATTAAAAGAAATTCTAAATCTGAACGTCTTTTTAAGCAGTTTTGTATAAATCAAAGTGCCGAACATGTTCGATTATTGCTTCATACAGAAGTAAGATGGCTATCAAGTGGAAACTGCTTAAAGAGGTTCATGGAATTATTTGATCAGATTAACGACTTTCTTAGTGATAAATGTGAAATGAAATTGCTGTCAACAACGGATGGAAAATCATTTGTCAGTTATTTGACAGACATATTTGAGAAACTTGGAAACTTGAATAAACAACTTCAAGGTGAAAACATGACACTTATTGATGCAAAAGCAAAGATTTTTGGATTTATTACAGCTCTCGAATTATGGAAAAAGAAATTTCAGTGAACTTTACTGGTTGAGTAAATGTGAAATAACGAATGATGCTGGCATTGTAATTATTGATCATTTAAATATCTTGATAAAGGATTTCAATGACAGATTTTGCGATTTAAAGGCAATGAATTTTCCTTCTTGGTTAACTCAACCGCTTCTGATTAACGTTTCTGTTGCTACAATCCAATACCAAGAAGAGTTATCAGAATTACAACATGATGAATCAGTGAAGACTTTGTTTAAATTGAAAGGTACAAAGATGTGGCTATATGACGAGGTTGAAAGAAAATATCCTAAAATTTCTACATCAGCGAGAGAGCTACTGATTCCTTTCCCTTCGTCTTATTTGGTCGAATGTGGTTTTAGTGCAGTTGATAATTTGCTCCAAGCCAAGAGAAACCGGCTTGAGATTACAAAACGTGGCGATTTACGACTGAAATTAACAAAGTTGTCTCCTCAAATTAAAAACTTGTGCTGTATGCATCAGGCACAGGGTTCTCACTAAATTAGTCGAGCTGACCGTCAAATAATTGAACTGAAAAAACGTGTTTCTTTATTCTTTATAAATTGACATTTTTTAAAAACATGAGAAATCGTAATAATTTTATCGATTTATTGGGTGTTATGCACTTTCAGTACCTGTTGTTTCAATTCTCAAACTATTTTTTTGTATTTTGAATACAATTTTTAATTTTTGATTTTTTTTCAATTGTAAGTAGGCCCACATGTACTTGTAAATGTGAGTGGACATGGGAAAAGGTGGGGCGTAAAAACTTTTGCTATGAAAAAGTGGGGCGCCGGGAAAAAAGGTTGGGAAACACTGTTCTAGAACCTTCTGGAAAGGATAGGGAAGTTCTCTCATGCGCATGCGCTAGAGACTGAAGGGGACAGGAGTTTTCTAGGGCGTTTCCTTAATAGCGCCGTGACGACCTGCTCTGTTGCTGCTGAATTGGTTGTAAGAATCTTACAAATGTTAAAATTCGCACCAAGTGGATACCGAGATACCAACGAACTTCTTTTGTAAATAAGAAAATAAAGAGTTACTCTTTTACTTGTTTCAGTCATTTGACTGCGGCCATGCTGGAGCACCGCCTTTAGTCGAGCAAATCGACCCCGGGACTTATTCTTTGTAAGCCCAGTACTTATTCTATCAGTCTCTTTTTGCCGAACCGCTAAGTGATGGGGACGTAAACCAGCATCAGTTGTCAGGCAATGCTAGGGGGACAAACACAGACACACAAACCCCGCCCCACATATATATATATATATATATATATACGACAGGCTTCTTTCAGTTTCCGTCTACCAAATCCACTCACAAGGCATTGGTCGGCCCGGATAAGGCATTGGTCGGCCCGGATAAGGCATTGGTCATATATATTTTTAAGGTTGCGTTCTTGTTCATTACTGGTAGTTTCTGGAATCTAAAGAAAGGAAATTGTGTTGCACCCAAGTTGCACCCCAAAAGTGTAAAGAAGCAACTAGTTCCCTTTACAGGTTTCAGTTAAAATAACAGGGCTCGTGGGGTCGGCTATCCTGTTCTTTTGACTTCATATGTCCCTTTTTGTTCTTGTAACTCATTCAATTTCATTTTCATTGTAAATAATCCATTCGATTTCACTGTAAATAGTTCCATTTCATGACCCCAAATCATTGTATTGTCCCCATCTATGTAAACCCTTATGGGTAATAAAGAAATTACTAGCAGTATGACCTGGCAACGCCGGGTCATACTGCTAGTTATATATAAAAGTAAGGTTGTGTGTCTGTCTACTCCGATTTAGATTCCTAACTACTCCCACATTTTGCGGTGCAGTTTAAGCAAAACCGGGTATCTTATAGTTGTGATTCATATCAAGCCCTTCTGGGTATTAGCGCACGTCTACGATTTAAAAAAAATTTACCATCATTTTTTCCATTTTTAATGCATTTTTTCGCTATTATATAAGGGAAGTAACTCTCTAAAAATGTCTACGATGAGTCAATGATTTAAAAAAAATTTACCATCATTTCTTTTCCATTTTTAATGCATATTTTTGCTATTTTTTGGCTATAACTCTCTAAAAATGCTTTGTAGTTATTTCCCTTACAAACCCGAGCAACGCCGGGCGATACTGCTAGTAAGTAATAGAAGAAATAGGCAATCAATTTAGCTTTGTGTTTAACTTTCCACAAAATTTTCTTCCAAAATATTTTCCTGAGCAAAATAAGATGCACAGTGACAGATCATTGTATTGTTTACTAGCAGTATCGCCCGGCGTTGCTCGGGTTTGTAAGAGAAATAACTATACAGCATTTTTAGAGTTATAGCCAAAAAATAGCAAAAAAATCCATTAAAAATGGAAAAAAAAAATGACGGTAATTTTTTTTTAAAATCGTTGACTCATCGTAGACATTTTTAGAGAGTTACTTCCCTTTAAAAAAATATGCATTAAAATGGAAAAAAATGATGGTAAATTATTTTTAAAATTGTAGACTCATCGTAGATGCGCACTAATACCCATAAGGGCTCGATATGAATCACGACTATAAGATACCCGGTTTTGGTTAAACTGCACCGCAAAATGTGGGAGTAGTTAGGAATCTAAATCGAAGGGGACAGACACTCACACAACTACAGTTTTATATATAAAGACTAGCAGTATCGCCCGGCGTTGCTCGGATTTGTAAGGGAAATAACTATATAAGCATTTTTAGAGAGTTACTTCCCTTATAGATGCCAATTCGGGCTTTCTTAGCCATTTCTGTTTTGGTGTCTTCAAGCCATGAAGTCGTTGTTCTAAAAGAACGCTGGTCTCCTTGACAACGCTTTACAACGTTGATTTCCTTACACTCCCTTCCCCACAGCTTCATGAGGGAGGGAAGAAGGGGGAGAAGCAAACAGGTGCAGCTGTGACCATGGACGCCAACTCCGCCGCCATCGACACACGAAAAATATGCATTAAAATGGAATAAAAAATGATGTTAAATTATTTTTAAAATCGTAGACTTATTGTAGACGCGCGCTAATAGCCAGACGGGGTCGATATGAATCATGACTATAAGATACCCGAATTTGGTTAAACTGCACCGCAAAATGTGGGAGTAGTTAGGAATCTAAATCAAGGGGACAGACACTCACACAACTACAGTTTTATATATAAAGACTAGCAGTATCGCCCGGCGTTGCTCGGATTTGTAAGGGAAATAACTATATAAGCATTTTTAGAGAGTTACTTCCCTTATAGATGCCAATTCGGGCTTTCTTAGCCATTTCTGTTTTGGTGTCTTCAAGCCATGAAGTCGTTGTTCTAAAAGAACGCTGGTCTCCTTGACAACGCTTTACGACGTTGATTTCCTTACACTCCCTTCCCCACAGCTTCACGAGGGAGGGAAGAAGGGGGAGAAGCAAACAGGTGCAGCTGTGACCATGGACGCCAACTCCGCCGCCATCGACACACGAAAAATATGCATTAAAATGGAATAAAAAATGATGTTAAATTATTTTTAAAATCGTAGACTTATTGTAGACGCGCGCTAATAGCCAGACGGGGTCGATATGAATCATGACTATAAGATACCCGAATTTGGTTAAACTGCACCGCAAAATGTGGGAGTAGTTAGGAATCTAAATCAAGGGGACAGACACTCACACAACTACAGTTTTATATATAAGATTTGTGGATGTAGTTTTAATTTCGAGTATACGGCTTGAACCAATTAAGAATAGCCTTGTTAATTAGCTTACACTTTCATTAGGACCACCAATAAATTGCTTTCACCTTTTTACAACACTAAACTGCGTATTAACCTGTATTATTAACCTCTCTGTTACTTGTTTCAGTCATTTGACTGTGGCCATGCTGGGGCACTGCCTTTAATCGAGCAAATCGACCCCGGGACTTATTCTTTTGTAAGCCCAGTACTTATTCTATCGGTCTCTTTTGCCGAACCGCTAAGTTTACTCTTTTACTTCTTTCAGTCATTTGACTACGGCCATGCTGGAGCACCGCCTTTAATCGAGCAAATCAACCCCGGGACTTATTCTTTTGTAAGCCCAGTACTTATTCTATCGGTCTCTTTTGCCGAACTGCTAAGTTTACTCTTTTACTTGTTTCAGTCATTTGACTACGGCCATGCTGGAGCACCGCCTTTAATCGAGCAAATCGACCCCGGGACTTATTCTTTTGTAAGCCCAGTACTTATTCAATCGGTCTCTTTTGCCGAACCGCTAAGTAACGGGGACATAAACACACCAGCATTGGTTGTCAAGCGATGCTAGGGGGGGACAAACACAGACACACAAACACATATATAAATATATATACATATATACGACAGGCTTCTTTTCACTTTCCGTCTACCAAATCCACTCACAAGGCTTTGGTCGGCCCGAGTCTATATTAGAAGACACTCGCCCAAGGTGCAACGCAATGGGACTGAACCTGGAACCATGTGCTTGGTAGACAAGCTACTTACCACACAGCCACTCCTGCGCTTGTATAACTGGATTAACCTGTATAACTGGATTAACCTGTATAATTGGATTTGCAATTTCCCAGCTATTTTGTCTAGACTTTTAATTAATTAGATATCCGCCATTGGTTCGTTGTTGTAAACTTGGTGTAACTGAAATAATTTTTGTTGTTTTTCAATTTTAGAAAATTACTTTTACAGATCATGGACATTCTAAAGTTCTTTTGTTGTTTGTCTGCATTATTTTGTAAGTTTTTATTCGTTATTCTTATTCTTAATAATTCATCCTCATTAACCCTTTCGTTACCAACCCGGCCCTGGCACTGAGTACAAATGTCTTGTTTTCATAAGTTTTGAATTAAAATCTTCCACCAAACCTTAGTCACAATTTATGTTCCTAACATTAGCTTAATGATAACGATGTTATTTTACTAAATTCTTTGTTATATTTAAAATTAATTGAAAGAAACACAGAGCATCTCAACAGAATATGGTAACAAAGGGCTTAAAAATATATAATAAAGAAACAATTCTTAACCCTTTTGATACCAACCTGGCTGAAACCACCTCTGGCTCTGAGTACAGATGTCTTGTTTTCTTTTAATTGAAAGAAACACAGAACATCTCAACAGAATATGGTAACAAAAGGCTTAAAAATATATAATAGAGAAACAATTCTTAACCCTTTTGATACCAACCTGGCTGAAACCACCTCTGACCCTGTAGTACAGATGTCTTGTTTTCATAAGTTTTGAATTAAAGTCTCCCACCAAACCTTAGTCACAATTAATATTCCGAACACTAGCTGAATGATAACTAAGTTATTTTACTAAATACTTTGTTATATTTAAAATAATTGAAAGAAACACAGAGCATCTCAATAGAAATATGGTAACAAAAGGGTTAAAATATATATTAGAGAAACAATTCTTAACCCTTTTGATACCAACCCGGCTGAAACCGGCTCTGGCTCTGAGTACAAATGCCTTGTTTTCATAAGTTTTGAATTAAAGTCTTCCACCAAACCTTAGTCACAATTTATGTTCCTAATACAAGCTTAATGATAATGATGTTATTTTACTAAATTCTTTGTAATATTTAAAATAATTGAAAGAAGCACAGAGCATCTCAACAGAAATACAGTAATGAAAGGGTTAAGGCATAACTATACAAGTGGAAAGAATACAGGAATCGGCTGCCCACATAAATTTGATTTCCTCTGTTTTGACAGGGATTTTTTGAATTATTTTTTCATGCTGAAATGCTTAAAATATCTAGCAGAGTATAAACATTTGATGTGGTTCAACATCCAATGCCTACAAGTTGGGGTTCATAATATGGGTTCATAATAAGGCAGTGAGCTGGCAGAATCGTTAGCACGCCGGGCGAAATGCGTAGCTGTATTTCATCTGTCGTTACGTTCAGAGTTCAAATTCTGCCGAGGTCGTCTTTGCCTTTCATCCTTTCGGGGTCGATAAATTAAGTACCAGTTATACACTGGAGTCAATGTAATCGACTTAATCCGTGTGTTTAGCCCCTTGTGAGTTATAAAGAAATAGGTATTTCGTCTGCCGTGACGTTCTGAGTTCAAATTCTGTCGAGGTCGTCTTTGCCTTTCATCCTTTCGGGGTCGATAAATTAAGTACCAGTTACGCACTGGGGTCGATGTAATCGACTTAAATATGTGTTGTATTATTCACCCTTTTGATCATTGAATACACTATGTGGCTTTCGGGACCTCCGTTTGGGGGATTTTTCTGAGTCACCATTTCACCCTTTTCTGCCAATCGGTTGCAAAGTTACCCATTGACGGTTGAGTGGACTGGAGCAATGCAGTGAAAACAAGTGTTTTGACATGTTTTCTTAAGCACAGCAAATCACAAGAAGTCCCTTTTGATCATTGAATACACTATGTCGCTTGCGGGACCTCCGTTTGGGGGATTTTTCTGAGACACCATTTCACCCTTTTCTGCCAATCGGTTGCAAAGTTACCCTTTGACGGCTGAGTGGACTGGAGCAATGCAGTGAAAAGTAGTGTTTTGACATGTTTTCTCAAGCACAGCAAATCACAAGAAGTCCCTTTTGATCATTGAATACACTATGTGGCTTTCGGGACCTCCGTTTGGGGGATTTTTCTGAGTCACCATTTCACCCTTTTCTGCCATCGGTTGCAAAGTTACCCTTTGACGGCTGAGTGGACTGGAGCAATGCAGTGAAAAGAAGTGTTTTGACATGTTTTCTCAAGCACAGCATATCCCAAGAAGTCCCTTTTGATCATTGAATACACTATGTGGCTTGGGGGACCTCCATTTGGGGGATTTTTCTGAGACACCATTTCACACCCTTTTCTGCCAATCGGTTGCAAAGTTACCCTTTGACGGCTGAGTGGACTGGAGCAATGCAGTGAAAAGAAGTGTTTTGACATGTTTTCTCAAGCACAGCATATCCCAAGAAGTCCCTTTTGATCATTGAATACACTATGTGGCTTGCGGGACCTCCGTTTGGGGGATTTTTCTGAGACACCATTTCACCCTTTTCTCTGCCAATCGGTTGCAAAGTTACCCTTTGACGGCTGAGTGGACTGGAGCAATGCAGTGAAAACAAGTGTTTTGACATGTTTTCTCAAGCACAGCAAATCACAAGAAGTCCCAGTCACTTGTCATCACCTCTATGAGACTCAGCATCCAAAGATCATATTTCACTCTCGCTTCACACATCTTCCTTGGGCCGCCTTTTCCACAGTTTCCCTCCAGTTCCTTTATTACACAACTGTCCTCGTCCCTTTATTTCTAGAATAACATTGCAGGGTAAGTGTAAAAGGCTGGATTAGGCAAGTTTGAACATAAAACATGGAGAATATCTGGAGCAGATATGGCTGGTTGAACCCTTTAGCAATCAGATTATTCTGACTAATTTTCATTTATTCATATTTTTATACTTCATCTAGTTTCAGCTCATGAGCTGTGGCCATGCTGGGGCACCGCCATTGAGGGACTATTTATTCATATTTTTCATAATATTTACTCTTTTATTTGTTTCAGTCATTGACTGCGGCCATACTGGAGCACCGCCTTTAGTCGAGCAAATCCACCCCGGGACTTATTCTTTGTAAGCCCAATACTTATTCTATCGGTCTCTTTTTTGCCGAACTGCTAAGTTTACCCTTTTACTCTTTTACTTGTTTCAGTCATTTGACTGCGGCCATACTGGAGTATCGCCTTTAGTCGAGCAAATCCACCCCGGGACTTATTCTTTGTAAGCCCAATACTTATTCTATCGGTCTATTTTGCCGAACCACTAAGTGACGGGGACTTAAACACACCAGCATCGGTTGTCAAGCAATGCTAGGGGGGACAAACACAGACACACAAACATATACACACACATACATATATATATATATATATATATATATATATATATATATATATACATATATATACGACAGGCTTCTTTCAGTTTCCGTCTACCAAATCCACTCACAAGGCATTGGTCGGCCCGAAGCTATAGTAGAAGACACTTGCCCAAGATACCACGCAGTGGGACTGAACCCGGAACCATGTGGTTGGTTAGCAAGTTACTTACCACACAGCCACTCCTACGCCTACATATATATATATACGACGGGCTTCTTTCAGTTTCCATCTACGAAATCCACTCACAAGGCATTGGTCGGCCTGGGGCTATAGCCGAAGACACTTGCCCAAGATGCCACGCAGTGGGACTGAACCCGGAACCATGTGGTTGGTAAACAAGCTACTTACCACACAGCCACTCCTACACCTATTTGTTCATATTTTTTATTTATATTTTTTATAATATTTATTCATATTTTTAAAAGTTAATCATTCATTACCTTGTCGTTTTAAAATTTTCATAATATGATTGTTAATCTTTAGACTATCGTAGTGTAGAGTGAGAGGGTGGATGAACCCAGTTTGACTATTAAACAGTTAGAATAATATTTCGGCCACATATGGCTTCTTTAACCCTTTAGCAATCAAATTACTTTCTAATGTAATCTTCGTTTATTCACAATATTTTCAATTATATCATCTTAAAATCAAAATTTTAAAAAGGGGCTAAAATTGGTCTGGGGCTGGGTAGAGAAGGGATTGAGGTGAAACAAAATGTATTTTCAAATATTCATTTTTTCCTAAAAAGACACCCCTACCTCAGGCATTTACAAGGCCACGGTGACGAAGAGGATTTGGAAAGCTTCCTCTCAAAATAAATACAATCTAACCCTTGTGGAGATCCTGATCTGAAACTCTGCCAATGAAATAGCCATTTTCCTTCTAATGTAATCTTCATTTATTCACAATATTTTGAATTATTTCATCTTAAAATCAAACATTTTTGTTTTCATCTTTTACAGGTTTGACGAGTGCAAAAGGTTATCGCATCACCCCAAGTGGTAAATGGATAAACAAAACTTTTTCCCCTTTTAAACTAGACATTTCCTGGATCTTTTCCGTTTGAACTGCAGGTGTCAACACAATTTCTAGTTAACTAAACACTTATAAACTTCGTATACTGGTAGAATGTGTTTATAAAACATCTTTTTCTCTTGGCTTTATTGAGAAAATCCTATAGTTTGTAAGATATTTGGGATCTTTTCGGTTTGACCGGCAGTTTTTTAAAATAATTTCCACGTAACTAAACACTTTTAAACTTCATATGCTGGTAGAATGTGTTTATAAAACATCTTTTTCTCTTGGCTTTATTGAGAAAATTCTATAGTTGTAAGGTATTTGTTGTTTTTTTTCCTTCAATTTCTGCAATTTCAACCAATCAATGATGTCTATTTAGGCGAAAACATTCTGTGCTGTATGAATATGTCCCTTGTTTAAGAAACAGATTGGGTTTATTTACGTTTCTGAAGAAGAAAAGATACCCTTCCCCCACCCCTAACCCTAATCTTAACCCTAAAACAGATTGAAATGCAATAGATCGATACTAGGGTCATAATTATGGGTGACAATTTCATATGACACCGCTAGAAAAAACTGCCGTTCAAACCGAAAAGATCCCATTACCTTTTCAGTTCTGTCTTCTATTTCTTTCTCTTAATTCAAAGCTTTTAGTCACTATTTTGCTTTTGGTTTCTTTAAAGTTTTTATTCTGACCATCGAGAAGGGCTAAAGAGCCAGAAATACACATTGGGGAAACACTAGAGCAGTGGGTTTTAACCAGGGTCAAGATGGCTTGTGGGGGTACTTATAAAATGGCCACCTTCAATCTTGCCATGGATCCAACAAGCCACAGCATTGTGGCAGGCTCCTTTGCAGGCATTGGCAAGGTTTCGATTTCTTGATGACCTTCCTAACACTGACCCCTTTACAAAGTGTGGTGGGTGCATTTTTTTTTATTATTGCACCACCACTGAATTGGTTTCCATTTCTCTGGGATTATGATTGTCTTTCTAAAGAGGATTATGGTTATCATGTTTATCCTCCTCATTCAAGGTCTGCGTTCCATGCTGGCATCATTGACCCCTTTTCGGACCCTATCATTTTACAGTGCCCTGGAGCCTTTTTTTGCACATAACTGGCCCCTAGTGAAGTCACGAAATAACGGGAAAAGGCAAAGGAGGAGGAAGGAAACAAACCTTCACTGAAGAGCATAGTAGAGAGGGACATGGCTTTATGTCAGGTGTTGAGAGGTATACCAGGTATGATAGGAAGACACATGAGCTGGAAGAATCGTTAGCACCCCGGGCGAAAAGGCTTAGCGGTATTTCGTCTGCCGTTACGTTGTGAGTTCAAATCCCGCCAAGGTCGACTTTACCTTTCATCCTTTTGGGGTTGATTAAATAAGTACCAGTTATGCACTGGAGTCGATGTAATCGACTTAATACCTATGTCTGCCCTTGTTTGTCTCCTCTATGTTTAGCCCCTTGAGGGTAGTAAAGAAAAAGGTATTTCGTCTGTCTTTACGTTCTGAGTTCGAATTCCGCCGAGGTTGACTTTGTCTTTCATCCTTTTGGGGTCGATAAATTAAGTACCAGTTATGCACTGGGGTCAATATAATCCACTTAATCCGTTTGTCTGTCCTTGTTTAACCCCTTATGGGTAGCAAAGAAAAGGGTATGATAGAAGGACAGGAACCCATGTCTTACTGCAGTGACCCTGCATTATATAAGGGTGGGTGGGAGTGAGTGGATAGGGACATGGTTTAATCAGGGGTACACCCATGTCTGATGAAGTCACGTCCCAGTAAACATAAATCTCATTAAATTAAAACTCATTAGGCTGAGTGTAATTAGATGTCTAATTTCTTTTGATGGTCTCTATTGCACATTTTCCCTTTTAATTTCCAGGGGCAAAACTATTAACCCTTTAGCATTCAGATTATTCGGTCAAATGTAATCCTTTTTTATTCCCATTGTTTTGGATTAATCATGGATTATCTCATAGCTTTGAGATTTCAATGATGTGATGCTTTATTTCCAGAATGACATTGTAGGTTAGATGGGAGAGGTCAGATATGGCTAGTTTGAACATCAGACAAGTGGAGTATTTGGATCTGATATCACTAGGCACCATCCGAGCGTGATCGTTACCAACGTCACCCTACTGGCACCTGTGCCGGTGGCATGTGTAAAGAGATTCGAGTGAGGTCTTTGCCAGTACCGCCTGAGGGGCACCTGAGCCTGTGGCACATAAAAAGCACCCACTGCACTCTCGGAGTGGTTGGCATTAGGAAGGGCATCCATGCTAGCATGGAAAGCAGACATTAAACGATGATGATGATATTCACTAGTTTAAATGCTAAAGGGTTAAATTTGGATGTGAGGTGAAGGCCTGGCTGTGATTAGGAACTTTTCTTTCCAAGCGCATAATTTAAGGTCCAGTCCCCCTGTATGGCACCTTGTTTAAATGTCCTCCACTATAGCCCCAGGCCAGCAAAAGCCTTGTGAGTGGATTAGGTAGACAGGAGCTAAAAGGAGCCCACTGTGTGTATATATGGGATGTTATAACCTTGTTTGGAAACAGATGAAGGTTTGTGACAGGAAGAGCATCCTACTGTTGAGAATGAAAAACTCTTATCCACAAAGCATGGAAGAGTGGGCATCATAATGATGCTGATGTTCTGCCTTGAAGAGTTTCTGGTTGAATGAATTGACCCCAGGACTTATTCTATTGGTCTCTTTTGCTGAACCACTAAGTTACTGGGATGTAGACACACCAACACTTGTTGGCAAGTGGTAGAGGGAAACAAACACATATATAAATAAACAACCAACTCCACACAAACAATGCTTTGGCTGGTCTGAGGCTGTAGTAGAAGACACTTGCCCAAGGTGCCACGCAGTGGGACTGAACCCGGAACCATGTGGTTGGTAAACAAACTACTTACCACACAGCCACTCCGGCACCTATATATATATATAAACAATGGGCTTCTTTCAGTTACCATCTATCAAATCCACTCACGAGGCTTTGAAACACACAAGTGTGTATGTATATATATATATACACACTCACACATACACACACACACACACACACAATGGGCTTCTTTCAATTTCCATATAGAAAATCCACTCACAAGGCTGAGGCTGTAGTAGAAGACACTTGCCCAAGGTGCCACGCAGTGGGACTGAACCCGGAACCATGTGGTTGGTAAACAAACTACTTACCACACAGCCACTCCGGCACCTATATATATATATAAACAATGGGCTTCTTTCAGTTTCCATCTATCAAATCCACTCACGAGGCTTTGAAACACACAAGTGTGTATGTATATATATATATATATTATATACACACTCACACATACACACACACACAATGGGCTTCTTTCAATTTCCATATAGAAAATCCACTCACAAGGCTGAGGCTGTAGTAGAAGACACTTTC
>NC_043023.1:16545054-16637554 GCF_006345805.1 Octopus sinensis
TCTCTTTTTGCCGAACCGCTAAGTGACAGGGACATAAACACACCAGCATCGGTTGTCAAGCAATGCTAGGGGACAAACACAGACACGCATATATATATACATTTATACGACGGGCTTCTTTCAGTTTCCGCTACCAAATCCACTCACAAGGATTTGGTCGGCCCAGGGCTATAGTAAAAGACACTTGCCCAAGGTGCCACGCAGTGGGACTGAACCCAGAACCATGTGGTTGGTAAGCAAGCTACTTACCACACAGCCACTCCTGCACCTATACATATATATATATATATATATAATTATAGACGGGCTTCTTTCAGTTCCGTCTACCAAATCCACTCACAAGGCTTTGGTCGGTCCGAGGCTATAGTAAAAGACACTTGCCCAGGTGCCACGCATGGGACTGAACCCGGAACCATGTGGTTGGTAGTTAAGCTACTTACCACACGACCACTCCTGCACCTATATATATATATATATATATATATATATATATACGACGGGCTTCTTTCAGTTTCCGTCTACCAAATCCACTCACAAGGCCTTGGTTGGCTCGAGGCTATAGTAAAAGACACTTGCCCAAGGTGCCACGCAGTGGGACTGAACCCGGAACCATGTGGTTGGTAAACAAGCTACTTACCACACAGCCACTCCTGCGCCTATGGAATAGGTGAATTTTTCACCATGGAAACAAGGGCAGTCTTGAGCAAGTTGGTATGAAGAGTGTATATAAATGATATGTTTTATTGTTTATCTTTGTGTGTGATATGACACCATATCTGTGGCTTATGATGATATCACATTGATATCTTTTGCAGGTGGTGCACAAGGAACCAGCAGCCTCAGAACCAAGTCCATCCTCTTCATTGGGATGATAATTGCTGTCATCATTTATACATTTTAAGAAATACCAGTAATAATCTCAGGTGCTGGAAGGACACTTTTTTGATATTTAATCTTTTATTTTTAATCAGTTTCAGTCATTTTGCTGAGGCCATGCTAGAGCAATGGCTTGAAGGGTTTTTGAGGCCATGCTAGAGCAATGTCTTGAAGGGTTTTTAGTTGAATAAATTGAAACCTGAGCATTTTTTAAAGCCTAGTTATTCCATTGGTCTCATAGTCTAAATCACTTTGTGATAGGGACATAAACACACCAACACCAATTATTAAGCGATGATGGGGGACAAATACAGACGCACAACTTCTTTCAGCTTCCATCTATCAAATCCACTCAAAAGGTTTAGGTTGGCCCAAGGCTATCATAGAAGACACTTGCCCAAGGTGCCACAAAGTGGGACTGAACCCAGAACCATGTGGTTGGTAAGCAAGCTACTTACCACACAGCCATTACAATTATATTAACCTATTTCTTTATTACCCCACAAGGGGCTAAACAAGGACAGACATAGGCCCGACAAACAATGTGAGTTCATGGCTGCTTCCTGCACCAGTTTCGCATAGCCCCAGCCCATCCAAAGTACCTTTAATTGCAGAACGACCTGCTGTGCTTACCTTGGATCGCAGGGTGACCTGCTGTGCTTGAGGAGACCTGTTGAGTCAAGTACATCAACATCAAAATAAATATCAAATGGAAATTGTAGTTGTGATACCTGTGCCGGTGGCACATAAAAAGCACCATCCGAACGTGGCCGATGCCAGTGCCCGCCTTGACTGGCACCTGTGCCGGTCGCACGTAAAAAAAAACCCAACCGATCGTGGCCGCTGCCAGCTTTCTCTGGCACGTAAAAAGCACCAACCGATCGTGGCCGCTACCAGCCTCTCTGGCACGTAAACAGCACCAACCAACCATCGTGGCCGCTGCCAGCTTTTCTCTGGCACCTGTGCCGGTGGCACGTAAAAGCACCAACCGATCGTGGCCGCTGCCAGCTTTCTCTCACCTGTGCCGGTGCACGTAAAAAGCACCCACTACACTCACGGAGTGGTTGGTGTTAGGAAGGGCATCCAGCTTTAGAAACCCTGCCAGATCAGACTGGCCTGATGCAGCCTCCTGGCTTTCCAGATCCCCCTGTTGAACCGTCCAACCCATGCTAGCACAGAAAGCAGGCGTTAAACGACGATGATGATGATGATATATACTATTTTACTAGTATATAAAAGAAAGATATACAGGGTGTCCAAAAAGTCGGGTACATGGGCATTAACAACACTAACATTTAAAACAAGCAATTTTATATTTCGTTTTTGGATTGCAAGATTCTTTATATGAGTTCCTGTGTTGAAGCATATTTTGTTGTGCTGGGGGAGGCCATTCTCTTTTTGTGTCTTATTATTTAACACACTCACCAGTAAAATTTCCACTTTTTTCTTTTTTTATTTTCTAAAATTTTCGTTGCGTCTTGCAACCTTTTCAATAGAAAATAAAAATAAGAAATAAGAGGAAATTTATCATCATCATCATCTTCGTTTAGCGTCCGCTTTCCCTGCTAGCATGGGTGGACGGTTCAACTGGGGTCTGGGAAGCCAGAAGCCGCACCAGGCCCAGTCTGATCTGGCAATGTTTCTACGGCTGGATGCCCTTCCTAACGCAACCACTTCATGAGTGTAGTGGGTGCTTTTATGTGCCAGATGAGGCTGGCAACGGCCATGATTGGATGGTGGTTTTTTACGTGCCACTGGCACAGGTGGCAGGCGGGCTGGCAAACGGCCACGTCGGCATGGTGCATTTTATGTGCCACCAGCAAGGTGCCAGAACGAGCTGGCAATGGCCACTGTCGGATGGTGCTTTTTACATGCTACCAGCACAGGTGCCAGACGAGGCTGGCAACGGCCACGTCGGATGGTGCTTTTTACATGCCACCGGCACAGGTGCCAGACGAGCTGGCATGGCCACGATCGGATGGTGCATTTTACGTGCCACTGGCACGGAGGCCAGGCGAGGCTGGCAACGGCCACGATCGGATGTTAATAAATATTTTCAACATGATTTCCATCATCTTCAATACATAACTTGATGCCGCCTTGCAAAATTCAGGTGAACTCAAATCAGAATTGATATTTTCATCCAATTTATTAATCAAATCAAACCCATCGCACATCTGCATTCGTCTATCAGGGTCGTCTTCATTTAAGTGATGCAATATTTGTAGCTTGTATGGATGAAATTTTTTCCTCAACCAGCATTTAGAAAAGTAAAATATTTTTTTTAATTTCAACAAAAGCAAAACAGGAAAATTATTATTTCTTATATTTAATTATTTATGTTATTTTATTTAATCCATATACCCAGACTTTGTGGACACCCTGTATATAGATATCTATAAGGAAATAAGACAAGGTAGAAAATGCTAAAATAATTTTATCATGAAGAACATTTTAGTACCGGTTTCAGTCTTTGCAACTTTTTCAACTTAGAGTAAGTAAAAAAAAAAAAAAACAAATTATGAAAATTAAATGAAATGTTTTAAAAAAAAAAATTTTTCAGTTTTCAAATGCAAGGGACATTTTCCTTTTTTTCTGCCTGTCGGTCTTTCTTTTTTACTCTTGTGGTAGTTAGCAGCAGCTAGTTTGATATGAATTCCTGTCTTTGATTATAAAAGTAGCAGTAGTAGTAGTAGAGAAAGGAGGCCGCAGAGAAGAGGAAGAGTAATAACAGAATGCGGGAGCGGTATGAAGTAGTAGGATGTTAAACGGTCAAGTGCCCTAAAAGTGACCTGTTGTGGATGATAGTAGTAATTGGAATTGTTCTGAATAAATTCTTGAGGTATCTCTTTTGGAATGCATTGGTTTTAATATTTGTGTGAGTGTTATTCTAAGGCCGCGGTGTGAATATGCCATTTGTTGTGGATGCTTTCAAAAGGGGTTTGTATTTTGTGAAAGAGAATGACTCTTTACTATTTCATCGACTACAGGTTGTATCGTCCCTGAATTGATCGAGGGGAAAAATTCTGAATTTGGGTTATTGGTTTTTGGCGCAAATGTCGTTGTGTTTCGTGAATGCTAGTGCTGTTTTTTGGAATTTTAATCTGGGATCTGTGCAGAGCCATCCTTTGACGTAGAAGTTTTTTGTTTGGCTTATGTATTGCTCTCGACACTAAAAGCAGGTTAATACATATATCAGGTTCTCCAAAGTATATGTAAAGTTGGCTTTCCACTGAAAGTTGTCTCTGTTAGAAAGAGAGCTCTGATCCCTCAATTACACTGACACATGAATCACTGTGCGGTTTCCACATTTTTTTACTGATGGCTTGAGTGTTGTTGTTGAGTGTATTCGGGCTTGTGTGTGCTTGGAGATTAAATTCATGTGTATGTATGTATGTATATATACTCTTTTACTGTTTCAGTCATTTGACTGCGGCCATGCTGGGCACCACCTTTAGACGAGCAAATCGACCCCGGGACTTATTCTTTGTAAGCCCAGTACTTATTCTATCGGTCTCTTTTGCCGAACCGTAAAGCTAAGTGTCGGGGACGTAAACACAGCAGCATCGGTTGTCAAGCGATGGTGGGGGGACAAACACAGACACAAACATATACACACACATACATGTATATATATATATATATATACGACAGAGATATATATATATACCATATATATGAGAGTTAGAAGGTGGGAAGCCATTGCTGTATATCTATCTATCTATAAATCCGTCGTGGCATTGCCAGTGTCGCCTGGCCCCCATGCCGGTGGCACATAAAAAGCACCATACGTTCGTGGCCATTGCCAGCGCCGCCCCGACTGGCCTCCGTGCCGGTGGCACGTAAAAGCCCATCCGTTTGTGTCCGTTGCCAGCCTCGCCTGCCCCTGTCCAGTGGCACATAAAAGTACCATCCGTTTGTGGCCATTTGCCAGCTCCGTCTGGCACCTTTGCGGGTGGCACGTAAAAAGCACCCACTACACTCGCGGAGTGGTTGGCGTTAGGAAGGGCATCCAGCCGTAGAAACACTGCCAGATCAGACTGGGCCTGGCGCGCCTTCTGGCTTCCAGACCCCAGTTGAACCGTCCAACCCTTGCCAGCATGGAAAACGGACGCTAAATGATGATGATGATGATGATATATATATATCTTGTACCGATGGCATGTAAAAAGCACCATCTGAACATGGCTGATGCAAGTACCCCCCCCGCCTTGACTGGCCCCCGTGCTGGTGGCACATAAAAAGCACCAACTGATCGTGGTCGTTGCCAGCCCTCCCTGGCCCCTGTACTGGTGGCACGTAAAAAGCACCCCTACACTCTTGGAGTGGTTGGCATTAGGAAGGGTATCCAGCTGTAGAAACACTGCCAGATCAGACAGGAGCCTGATGCAGCCTCCTTGCTTCCCACATCCCAGTCGAACTTTCCCATCCATGCTAGCATGGAAAATGACATTAAATGATGATGATGATGATATCTCTCTGTAAATAGATATATAGATAGATATATGACAGGTTTCTTTCAATTTCCATCTACAAAATCTAATCACATGGATTGGGTAGCCTTAAGCTCTAGGAGATCATATGAATGCTTGCGTGATTAGTTAAGCCTGCTTGTAATGAGAGCAAATGATTTGGCCACATTTGCAATGATATGGCTTCTCTCTTGTTTGAAAACATTTGAGACTAGTCAAAGAGCTAATTTTGGAAAATGGTTCATCACAAGAATTACAGTGATATAATTTCTGTATGAAAGTGTTTGTGCCTAGTCAAAAGATTATGTTGAGAAAATGATTTACCACAGATATCACAATGATACGGCTTCTCTCCTGTATGAATACGTTCATGTTTAGTCAAGTCCCCACTTTGAGAGAAAGATCTACCACAGATATCACAATGATAAGGCTTCTCTCCTGTATGTGTACATTTGTGCCTGGTCAATAGATTATTTTGAGAAAATGATTTACCACAGATATCACAAGGATATGGCTTTTCTCCTGTATGAATGCGTTTGTGAAGAATCAAGTTACCAGTTCCAGAGAAGGATTTACCACAGATACCACAATGATATGGTTTCTCTCCTGTATGAATGCGTTTGTGAGTAGTTACGTTACTAATTTCAGAGAATGATTTACCACAGATATCACAATGATATGGCTTGTCACCTGTATGAATGCGTTTGTGACGAGTCAAGGCATTATTTTGAGAGAATGATTTACCACAGATATCACAATGATATGGCTTCTCTCCTGTATGAACACGCTTGTGCTTAGTTAAGTTAGCAGTTTCAGAGAAGGATTTACCACAGATATCACACTGATACACCTTCTCTTTGGTATGAACACACTTGTTCTTAGTTAAGTTAGCAGTTTCATGGAAGGTTTTATCACAGATATCACAAGGATATGGCTTCTCTCCTGTGTGAATGCGTTTGTGCTTATTTAAGTTACTAGTTTCAGAGAATGATTTACCACAGATATCACACTGATATGGCTTCTCTCCTGTATGAACACGCTTATGTTTAGTCAAGTTACCATTTTCAGCAAAGGATTTACCACAGATATCACACTGATATGGATTCTCTCCTGTATGAACACGTTTGTGATTAGTCAAGGCATTATTTTTAGAGAATGATTTACCACAGATATCACAATGATATGGTTTCTCTCCTGTATGTGTACGTTTGTGACCAGTCAAGTGATAATTTCGAGAGAAAGATTTACCACAGATTTCACAGTGATATGGCTTCACGCCTGAATGAATGCGTTTGTGAACTGTTAAGTTATGTCCATAAGAGAACGATTTACCACAGATATCGCAATGATATGACTTTTCTCCTGTATGAACACATTGGTGGATGACTAAGTTATCTTTCCGCGAGAATGATCTACTACAAGTATCACAGTTATATGATATTTTGCCTTTTTCATTCTTCTCCTCATCAGAAAAATCAATTTCTTCAGACTCTCTTTTACATTCAACTTCACTCCGATATAATTCATTTTCCATAATTTTCCTTTCTCTCGTCATAGAACACAAATGTTTTCCTTCTTCTCGTATATTACTCTTAACAAATATTTCTACTGATATATCTCCATCAAAAGTGTTCCTTGTTAATATCTGAAGATGCTGCAAACTGCCTTCTTAATTACTTGAACTCATTAACATTCAGATTACTCTGTCAAATGTAATGATTATTTATTCAAATTCTTCTGAATTAATCATTTATTATCTTATTGCTTTAAGATTTCAACGATGTGATTCTTTATGTTTATAAGACATTGCATGGTGAGTGTAAGAGGCCAGATATGGGCAGTTTTAACATAAAATAGCTTGAACGTGTGGGACTGATATGCACAGATGAAATGGTGAAGGATTAATTAATATGCAAATATAATTTTCTGTGTATTCCAGACAATAAAGAAGAGAAATTTTGCTACATATATGTCAGAGTTCAGAAGATATATTTTGCAGTAATTCAGTATATATTTATAGAAACAGGGTTATACGTGTTATGAGTAAGACGTTCAATACTAATGATGTAGTTTATATAAAAATCCTGTGATGCTGAGGTCATCTGATAATCTGAAACGAAAGAGAAACAACAGTGTAAAACATACAAGATAATTAGGAATTAGAGAGATTAAAACAGTGAAAGTTTTACTACATTTTTATATAGACATGGCTGTAGAAGTGCAGGGATGGTTGTGTGGTAAGAAGTTGGCTTCCCACCACATGGTCCTGGGTTCAGTCCCAGAGTGGCCAAACAAGCTTTGGGAGAGGATGTGGTAGATGGAAACTCAAAGAAGGCGACGAGCTTGCTGAAGCGCTAGCACGCCGGGCGAAATGCTTAGCGGTATTTCGTCTCCCACCATGTTATATATACATATATATATATATGACTTGTGGCCATTTGCCAGCCACGTCTGGCACGTAAAAACCACCCACTACACTCACGGAGTGGTTGGCATTAGGAAAGGCATCCAGCCGTAGAAACATTGCCAGATCAGACTGGGTCTGGTGCAACCTTCTGGTTTCCCAGACCCCAGTTGCACCGTCCAACCCATGCCAGCATGGAAAACGGACGTTAAACGATGATGATGATGATGATGATGATGATGATGACTGGATTCTTTCAGTCTCCATCTACCAAATCCACTCACGAGGCTTTGGTCGGCCCGAGGCTATAGTAGAAGACACTTGCCCAAGGTGCCACGCAGTGGGACTGAACACGGAACCATGTGGTTGGTAAGCAAGCTACTTACCACACAGCCACTCCTGCACCTATATATATATATATATGACGGGCTTCTTTCAGTTTCCGTCTACCAAATCCACTCACAAGGCTTTGGTCGGCCCGAGGCTATAGTAGAAGACACTTGCCCAAGGTGCCACGCAGTGGGACTGAACCCGGAACCATGTGGTTGGTAAGCAAGCTACTTACCACACAGCCACTCCTACGCCTAATAATAATTGTATTTCATTACTCTTTTACTTGTTTCAGTCATTTTGACTGCGGCCATGCTGGAGCACCGCCTTTAATCGAGCAACTCAACCCCAGGACTTATTCTTTTAGTAAGCCCAGTACTTATTCTATCGGTCTCTTTTGCCGAACCGCTAAGTGACAGGGATGTAAACACACCAGCGTCGGTTGTCAAGCAATGCTAGGGGTACAAACACAGACACACAAACGCACACATACATACATATATATATATACACATGTACGACAGGCTTCTTTCAGTTTCCGTTTACCAAATCCACTCACAAGGCATTGGTCGGCCCGGGGCTATAGCAGAAGACACTGCCCAAGATGCCACGCAGTGGGACTGAACCCGGAACCTTGTGGTTGGTAAGCAAGCTACTTACCACACAGCCACTCCTACACCTATATATATATATACATACGACAGGCTTCTTTTCAGTTTCCGTCTACCAAATCCACTCACAAGGCTTTGGTCGGTCCGAGGCTATAGCAGAAGACACTTGCCCAAGATGTCACGCAGTGGGACTGAACCCGGAACCTTGTGGTTGGTAAACAAGCTACTTACCACACAGCCACTCCTGCACCTATTCTTCCTTTTTTATTTAATACCGGTTCCAGTCACTGGACTCTGGCTTTGCTGAGGTGTTATCGTGAAACGGTTTAGTCAAACAAATTTACTCCAGTACTTTATTTTTCACAAGCCTGGTACTTATTCCTTTTTGTTTTTTTTTTGCTGAACTGTTAAGTTACAAGAACGTAAACAAACCAACAATGGTTTTTATTGGTGGTGGTGGACAAACACAAAGGCACACACACATCTTTAAATATAAAGCTGAAGTTGTCTGTGTGTGTGGCAGGTTTTGCAGCCTTCAACTAACACTATCTCCTCCGAGACCCCTGCGACGCAAGTTGACCAAAATTGAGAGTATGATAGAAGAAGGCTTGCTCTTCGTTCCGTAGAAGAAAAAATCCAAATCGGACCATGTTAACACCAAAAATTATTTATATCAAAAAGGTGCTATTTTTCTATGAAAAGCCCTATTTTTTACTATTTATAAAGCTGAAGTTTTCTGTCTGTGTGTGGCCCGTTTGGTAGCCTTCAACTATCACTATCTCCTCTTCTGAGACCCTGTGACGCAAGTTGACCAAAATTGAGAGTATGATAGAAGAAGGCTTGCTCTTCATTCCGTAGAAGAAAAAATTCAAATCGGACCATGTTAACACCAAAAATTATTTGTATCAAAAAGGTGCTTTTTTCTCTATGAAAATCCCTATTTTTTACGGTTTTTTGACTGCTGTGTCGCCACTTTTCGGTGTATTTCAACCAGAAAAATGTTCACTTAAAGAGAATAACAAGCTACATAATGCAAAATTTTTACTTTTTAAAAATTCCAATTCTAAAGGGTCGAAATAAACCCGAGCATCGCCGGACGATACTGCTAGTAACTTATTAAGTTTAACCCCTATTAAACCAATGAAAAGAATTTTTTCAAATTGTCTTCGCCTAAATTTGCATTTTAGCACCAAAAGAAAAATCTACACAGAACAACACCAGTTGATTTCAAAACATCTTCTACAAAACTTTCTTAGTACAAAATCTTGAATTTCCTAAGATTTCTGATTATAAGAGGTTTGTACAGAGAGAAGACGAACTTCAATATAAAAATAAGATGAAATTATTACTTTACTCACAATTTAATCTCAATCGTTATCTTCGAAAGAGTCCTTTCCCCGGCGATTTTGATACAAAAAGTAGAAATTCATCCAGAAAAGTCGCTAATTACAGAAAAGAGATCAAACAAAGAATTAACACCAGAAACAACAGTGATCCAATTATAATGGGGAATTTATAAAATATGCATTGGTTTTGCTTTTCAAACACCGAAACGAAATTGTATTATTGTACCAGAATTAACGGTAATTATTTAGGCCAAGCAAATGTTTCTCCTGTTCTGAGTTCAAATCCTACCGATGTCAATTTTGCCTTTCATTACTTCGGAAGCAATAAAGTCAAAATTCCAGAGGTAGTTACTAATCTACCCCCACCACCGTTATTAGGCCTCTTAATAACTTTGCCCCTAACGGATAAATATTTTCTACTCTAGGCACAAGGCCCGAAATTTTGGGGAGGGAGGGGCCCCAGTCGGTTACATCGACCATAGTGCGTAACTGGTACTTGATTTATTAACCCCGAAAGGATGAAAGGCAAAGTCGACCTCGGCGGAATTTGAACTCAGAACGTAGCGGCAGACGAAATACCTATTTCTTTATTACCCACAAGGGGCTAAACACAGAGGGGACAAACAAGACAGACAAACGGATTGAGTCGATTACTCCGACCCCAGTGCGTAACTGGTACTTAATTATATATATATATAATTACAAAGGGTAAAATTAATTAATTAAGATGTAATCAATAATTTCACCAAGTTGAATTCGGCATGAAAAAAGGACCATTTCATGGTAAACTTAAGTAATGCTTAATAATTAGGGTTCAGCAAATTATTAATAATAATTATTATTAATAATTAGGGCTGCTATTTCTAAACTTCGGCATGTGGTAAAGCAAATCTTTGCTGAACCCTAATTATTAAGTATACACACACACACACACACACACCATATATATATATATATATATATATATATATATATATATATATACTTTATTTAAAGCAGCAGAAAATTCAACAAAACCTGTTACTCTGAGTTTCCCGTTGCCGTTCATCGGACAGTTTTTTGCTATATATATTATATATATATATATATATATATATATATATTATATATATGTGTGTGTGTGTGTGTGTATGTATATATATATAATATATGTGTGTGTGTGTGTGTATATATAATATATATATATATATATGTGTGTGTGTGTATATATATATATATATATATATATATATATATATATATATATAACGTACGTTCTCAAATAACCTTTGCATTTGATTTTTTAATGTCTCTACCCCCCATACTTTCGTGAGTTGAATTGAGCAAACACTATATGAGAGAGGTTTTCTTTAAGTATTAGAAATAGTTTTATAAATGTTTTTTAGCTGCTATTTCTAATGAGTTCAGTATGCGGCAAAGTAATTTATTTTACTAAGCCCTTTTATATAATGTAATAATTTGAATTCGCCTTAAATGGTCCCTTTGCATACTGAACACTTGGTGAAATTGATTAATTAATTAATTTTACCCTCAATTGTTGAAATTATATATATATATATATATACACACACAAGCACATATATATATATATACACACATATATAAGATCTTTTCCGCGCTAGCTAGTCATGACTAGTTGATCCTTATTTTGTGTTTTTGTGTTTTATTTACTTTGTTTAACAAAAATTATTCATTTTGTGTCTTATTTACTTTGCTAGGTAGCCGTTGTAGGATCGACAAATGACGACTAGCAAGTGCGCGCACCGGGACCACAGTTCGCTAGTAGTATTGTGTGGTGGTCGTGGTTGGATCGGACGGAAGCCTTTCCTTACAAGTTTGCTGTCATATTAATATGATACGTGGCACACCCCTCCTACCTTTCACTATATTAGTTATTAGGATCTTTTCTATTTTGAGGCCAGTTTTTTCAAATTTTTCCTACTGAACCAAACAATTTGAAACTTCGTATACTGGTAGAATGTGTCAAAAGTAAACTTAATTGTAAACCAGAATGAAACGGAATTGTAACTTCTAAGTTTAACGTTGTTTAATAATTAGAATTTTAACCAATGATATTCCGTCATTCGGCTTTATTTTATTTACTCCGTCTCGACCACCAATTTCGTGACGTATTAACATCTTAAATGTAAACAAGTCAGCCACCTTAATAAGCCACATGTATTAAATTGAAAATGTTTCCATTCTGTATGTCTGCATGTATGTGTGTGTGTATGTATGTGTAAGTATGTGTGTGTGTGTATGTATGTGTAAGTATGTGTGTGTGTGTATGTATGTGTAAGTATGTGTGTGTGTGTATGTATGTGTAAGTATGTGTGTGTGTGTATGTATGTGTAAGTATGTGTGTGTGTGTATGTATGTGTAAGTATGTGTGTGTGTGTATGTATGTGTGTGTGTGTGTGTATGTATGTATAGCCGATTCATCGTAATCGTAATTACGATGAATTGGCCATACATACATAGATACATACACACATACTTACACATACATACACACACACACATACATATACACATACACCGAGTAAAAAATTTCAGTTATCTCTCTCTTTCACACATTACTCTCTCTCTGTCTCTTCACACACACTAACAGAAGCACTTCACTTACACAACATACTGTCTCCCACACCCCATCAAACACACATACACACACACACACACACATGTACATCAATGCTTCCCCTAGACGGTAACTTCAAAGACAAACTTCCCTCGTCATAAAATCGCTTCCTCTTAGTCTCTTTCGCTCTTATTACTTATGTAAAAAATAAAAGTTTTTTACGGAAATCGACGGAATCTGAGCTACGACAATACGAAACTTCGCCGAAATGTAATATTAAAAAGCAAAGAGCTGGCAGAAACGTTAGCACGCCGGGCGAATGCGTAGCCATATTTCGTCTGCCGTTACGTTCTGAGTTCAAATTCCGCCGAGGTCGATTTTGCCTATCATCACACACACACACCACACACCACACACACACACACCACACACACACACCACACACACACACACACACACACACCACACACACACACACACACACACACATAGCAGAAAAGAAGTTTGCCAATGTCCAGCGACGTGAGGACCAAAGAACTGAGGTATTTCGTATTGCTAGACAGTGTGTCAGAGAAAATAGTGATGTTACAGGGGAGAAATGTGTCCGCATGGATGATGGGGCACTTGCTTTTATTGTTGGTGAAAAGAAAGAGGCTTGGAGAAGCCATTATGAAAGACTGTTGAATGTGGAGAATGAATGGGAGGAGGAGAGCCTGCCAAATGTTGACCCAGTTGAGGGACCAGCTATCCAAATAGACAGCTCCCTTGTAGTTAAGGCAATTAAGGATATGAAACCAGGTAAAGCCCCCGGCCCATCATGAATCACTGCTGAGATGCTTAAAACAGCTGGTTATGCGAGCTATGGCCTAGTCACCCGCATTGTTAACCAGGTAGTTCATAATGGAGTCATACCCAATGACTGGCGTAGCAGCACCATAGTCAACTGCTACAAGGGTAAGGGTGATGCTCTAGATAGAAATAACTACAGGGGTATTAAACTGTTGGATCAGGTGATGAAGGCCACAGAGAGGGTCATAACCCATCTCATTAGGGAGAGAATTTGCTTAGATGAGATGCAGTTCGGTTTTGTGTCGGGTAGAAGCACCACTGATGCTAGATTCCTGGTCCGACAACTGCTGGAGAAATACCTAGCTAAAGATAAACCCCTCTACATAGCTTTTGTGGACTTGGAGAAAGCCTTTGACAGGGTTCCCGATCCCTTATCTGGTGGTCGATGCGGAAACTGTTGATTCACGAATGGCTAATAAGGGCTGTACAGGCTCTATACAGAGAGGCTGTCAGCAAGGTTAGGATTGGCAACGAATATAGTGAAGAATTCCGGGTAGAAGTAGGTGTACACCAGGGCTCAGCCCTCAGTCCCCTTTTATTCATCATAGTCATCCAGGCAATAACAGAGGAATTCAAAACAGGTTGCCCCTGGGAGCTCCTCTATGCTGATGACCTGGCCCTCATAGCAGAATCGCTACCGGAACTAAAAAAGAAATTTCGGGTGTGGAAACAAGGGTTGGAATCAAAGGGCCTTAGAGTAAATGTAGCGAAGAACAAAGTTATAGTATGCAGAAAGGCGAACTCAGCACACAACACCCCATCGGGCAGGTGGCCCTGCTCGAGCTGTAGGAAAGGTGTAGGTAGAAACTCCATAAGATGCACCCAATGTAAGCTATGGACGCACAAGAGGTGCAGCAACATTAAAGGGAAATTAACAGATAAGATAGCTTTCATGTGCGGCAGATGCACAGGGACAATAGACACCACAGACACTCAGAAAACAGATTCCATCACACTCCAGGGAGAGAAACTAGAAGTAGTTGATAGTTTCCGCTACCTGGTGACCAAGTTAGTAGTGGGGTGGATGCTCAGAGAGTGTCACCACTAGAACACGAATAGCCTGGGCAAAGTTTAGAAAGCTGCTACCCCTACTGGCGACAAAGGGTCTCTCACTCAGAGTGAAAGGTAGATTGTATGATGCATGTGTGCGAACTGCCATGCTTCACGGCAGTGAAACATGGGCCGTGACTGCAGAGGACATGCGTAGACTTGAAAGAAATGAAGCTAGCATGATCCGCTGGATGTGTAATGTCAGTGTGAATGCACGACAGAGTGTAAGCACCCTGAGAGAAATGCTAGGCATAAGAATCCGTGGCTTCCCTAAATCGCAACTCTGTGCCACGGGAGAGTTTTAGCATCCGCGATGATGGGCAGATCTGGACATTCGTCAAGTCTGGTGAGTCGTGGATAAGGGATGCCAGTTGGACTGAGCAGACTACACCACCACAACAACAACTGGCAATGCAAAAATCTTGGGGAAACTAACCAAGAACAATCAGCCATCCCCTGTATATCATCATCTGAAATCCAGATATAAACTGCTGTCCTTGAATGCCCGTAGTTTATGCAACAAGGTGCATCTTTTTGTCTCCCACGTCAAAAGTATCAACCCAGATTTCATCACAGTCACGGAAACGTGGGCACACTCTGCACTCTGTGATGGAGTTTTCAGCATAGCCGGCTACAACCTGTTCCGCAAAGACCGCATTAATCGCCGTGGAGGGGGTGTGATGATTTATGTTCGATCAAGTCTTTCGGCAATCCCCTGTGATGATTTGAACCAATCTCAGCAGGAGGTATTTTTCTGCAATGTACACATGACCATGTCAACACTTCTGCTCGGAGTCATTTACCGTCCTCCAAATTATCGCCAAGACGCACAGCTTTTTGATCTCCTCAGGCGGCTGCCATGAAAACAGCCACATATGTGTATGTTGCGGGGGACTTCAATTTCCCTGAGATTGACTGGGAGGCCTTCCGTTGGCCGCAAAGTGCAGACGATTTTCTTGAACTGGTGCTGAATTCGAATTGGTCCCAAGTTGTTACCTCCCCCACAAGAGGTAACAACACTTTGGATCTGCTACTAACCGCTTCTCCTGAAACAATCATTAGTGTCGCTACCGAAGAACCTTTGGGTGACTCTGATCATTCCATGATCATGGCCGACTTGTCTCTGATTGGTTGTAACAAAAAACACAACCATCTTCAGATTGCCCGCTTTGACTGGAATAAAGCAAACTGGAGCTCTTATTGTACTGAGCTGCAACGCCCAAACTGGCACAAATTTTATGCCTCTGGAGATGTGGACACTATACTCCAGAACATTCTGAATTCAATATGGGCAGCATGTGCAGCATCAGTACCACGCAAGCACAAAAAACCACCCAATAGTGCAATTTGAGAGACTGCAGTCCGACTTGCCAGGAAAGAACGCCGTAATGCTGAACGGGAATACAAATTGCATAAATCAGAGAGCAACAGGAAAAAGCGCAATAGGTCAGCCAACCACCTCAAGCAGGTGACAAAAAAGGCAGTGCTTGAATTTGAACAACGCATTGCAGCTAACCCTGACAGCAAAGGGTTCTGGAAGTATGTGCACTCAAAGCAGAGACCCCACTCTCCAGTTGGTCCCCTTCGCAATCCCCACACAGGACAGATTACTGGCAATCCCGAAGAATGTGCAGAAATCATTGCTGGATGCTATGCCGGCATCTTTACTGTCGAAGACCAAAATGTTCCATCATCATCACCACTGACATCGGACTCTATATCTTCTATGCAATTTACACCAGCAATGCTGCAACGCCACCTAAAGAATAAACGCAATTATGCCTCTCCTGGTCTCAATGGTGTTACATACCTACTTCTCAAACGCAGTGGGTACTTTCTTCTATGCCAACTTTCTCTATTCTTCCAATTCTGTCTCGACAATGGTGTTACTCCAGAACAGTGGAAAACTGCCAGTGTCATCCCTCTGTTAAAAAAAGGCGACCGCACATCGCCTGTCAACTATCGCCCCGTCAGTCTTACTAGCTGCATCGCAAAACTGATGGAATCCTGTATCAGAGAAACCCTCTGGAACTTCTGGAAGTCTCACAGCCTCAGCCAGCCGTCACAATTCGGATTTATTCCTAACTCCAGCTGCTGTAATCAACTCATCGAGTTTCTTGAGGACGTTACCCAAATCACTGATCGCGGATCCTGGGTGGATGTTGTTTACCTGGACTTTGCTAAGGCTTTTAACTCTGTGCCACACAAAAGACTTATGGTGAAGCTTTCTGCGTTGGGTGTAAGAGACGAACTCTATAACTATAACTGGTTAAAGTCCTTTATTTTCGGCCGAAAAGAGGTTGTCACAGTTCTAGGACAGCACTCTTCGCCCTATGAGATGACATCTGGTGTGCCGCAGGGATCTGTATATATTTTAGATTTTCTCAAAAAGTCTAACAATTGCTGACTAATATAACTAGCTTCTCTATTACTGCCTGTGTCTCTCCTCTCTTTTTGTTATTCTATCTACAGATAGGTTTGTATGTGTAGTTCTTATATATACACATTCATACATTACCTCTTTTACTTGTTTCAGTTATTGAACTGTGGCACCACCTTGAAAGGTTTAGTGAAACTAATTGCGCCCACTACATATTTTTAAGTTTGTTATTTATCAGTGTCGTTTGCTAAACCGTGAATTGCAAGGACATAAACAAAACAACACCAATTGTTAATTTGGGATAGGGACAAACACAAAGACATTGTCTATGATGCTACTGGATCAACTAAATATGTTACCCCCTACTATATTATTGAATAGTTTTTTCTCTTTTTGTTATACTAACTACACCCTCACACACACAAAAACATTTTTTGTAAGGTGGTTGGTGTTAAATCCAGACACAGAAACTTATGTTGCAAAGAGAAAGTATGAACAAAATGTAGTCCTGCAACTCAGTTGGGAGTGGAGGTGGAGGTACTGGCTCAGTTCTGCCCAACTAATGCCAGCATAGAAAAGTGATGATAATGCGGATCATGAATATCATCATCATCGTTTAACGTCCTTTCCATGCTAGCATGGGTTGGACGGTTCAACGGGATCTGGGAAGCCAGAAGGCTGCACCAGGCTCCAGTCTCATCTGGCAGTGTTTCTACAGCTGGATGCCCTTCATAATGCCAACCACTCCGTGAGTGTAGTGGGTACTTTTTACGTGCCAGTGGCACAGGTGCCAGGCGAGGCTGGCAATGGCCACGATTGGATTGGTGGTTTTTACATGCCACCAGCATGGAAGCCAGTGAAGGCGGCGCTGGCATTGGCCACATCCGGACGGTGCTTTTGACATGCCACCGGCACAGGGATCACAACTACAATTTCCATTGATTTTTGATGTTGATGTACTTGACTCAATAGGTTTCCTCAAGCACAGGGTCGAATATATATTTTTTAATATTTTTTTGCAAACAACATGCAGATGCAAGTGTTACCTGTTGAAAGCCCTGCATACCAGATGCTAGCAAGTTTATGGGGCCATTAGGAGAGAATACCTGCCATTTCGGGACCTATCTCTTGACAGCATCATTGGGCACCCCTCACTGAAATGAGACCCTGCTTGCTAGATCAACTGGTCATCAGGTTTCACTCAATATTCTTCTAGCCATTGCTCATCGTTGCTTTCTAACCAAATCCAGTGGTTTGCCTTTTCCAGTGTAGTTTGGATATTACTCCTAGTGGTATTTGCTTTGCGATGAATTAAGTCAATGATGGCAATAGTCACTTCACACTGTGTCCAACAAACCCTCTACATCCAACTTTGATTGAAAAATGCTCTGCTTTCCAGCCTGTGTCTTCACATTCCTCTAGGAGGTTTTCATAACAGCCAATCTTTTGAGCTCGGCGGCATCCATGTTATCTTCATGAGCAACTCAACTAGATTTACCACTTTCTTTCTTTTACGCCATACATATATATATATATATATATATATATATATATATCCTGATCATCATCATCATCACTTTTTGGTCCTGGCATCTGTTTGGCAAGACTGAGTTAGTTCTTATTGACATTTACTTCCCCATTCTACCTACCCCAACTATATTTTGGAGTTGACTACTTCAAGTTTCTTATTTCTTTGCATCCATCAATTAATGATAATATAGTATATCTTGTATATAATATACATATACATATATCAAAACAGGAGATAAGAAAAAATTTTTGGTATTATTTATTCACCATTACACATGTTTCATTTACTAATAGGGGTTACAAAATTGTATTTAACAGAGAAACATGTAAGATATCTTCTGTTAGAAAGTCTTCTGACAGAAAATTAGAGAGTATTATCATGCTGAGTAAAAAGTAAGCAACGTTTTGAAACATGAAATTCATCACAATATATTTCAGCAATGTGGAAATTTTATTCATCAAAGTAAGTACCATTACAATCAACACATTTGTGCCAATGAGTTACAAGTTTGTTTATTTTGGTAACATAAAAATCTGGAGTTCTGGAGCTGATGAACTCCTTGAACACAGTTTCAGCATCAGTTTGATTTTTGAACTCCTTCTCTTTCAGGAAACCATCAAGGTGCTTGAAAAAGTGGTAGTCGGTAGGAGAAAGGTCTGGGGAATAAGCTGGGTGGGGAAGAAATTCATAGCCAAGTTCCTTCAACTTTTGGAGCATCATTAGTGAAATTTATGGTCGAGCATTGTTATGAAGAATGATTGGCCCTCTTCTGTTGACCAGTCTGGGACAGAGGACTAGCGGTTTTTCTTTCATTTTTGCAATTTCATGACAATATGTTTCTGCAGTAATGTTTTTTCCAGATTTTAAAAAGTTATAATGGATGATTCCAAAAGTACACCACCAAGCAGTCACCATAACCTTCTTTTTGAAGAGCTTGGGTTTAGGGAAGGATTTTGGTGCTTCATTTTGCTCCAACCACTGCAAAGAACGTTTTTTATTGTACAGAATCCACTTTTCATTGCAAGTTACAATATGGTCAAGAAATGGATTGGTCTGGTTGCGGAGAAGAAGCAATAAGCATTTTCTGATTTTCATTCAAATTTGTCGAGCTTTTTTGATTTTCTGATTGCAGGAAAATGGTTGCAGGCAGTTTTCTGACTAACTTGAAGTTCTTTTGCCAGTTCTCAAGTGGTTTTATATGGATCTTTCTCAATGACAGTCTCTACTTGACTGTCATCGATGACAGATGGGCGTCCATAATGCTCACAATCTGCAAAATCATTTAAACCATTTTCAAGCTGACCTCTAACTGGTCATTTCCCCACCAAATGTTTCATTGATATCATGAACAGTTTTAGCTGCTTTACATCCTTTTTTGAAGTTGAATTGCAAAACTGCTCAAATATCGCACTTTCACAGTTCCCTTTCAGATGATTGTATGAATGGGGAAAAAAAATATAAATGTTAATTTATTGATGCATTTGGGTAAGTTTATATCTGTATTATCAGACAACTGCAAAAAAATGTTTAACAAAAATTCAAAACCCTGCAAAAATCTGTACAAATTCTTCATGGTTCAAAACGTTGCTTATTTTTTATTCAACCTGATAATTGATTCGCTGTCTGAGGAGTTTTTAATAAGAGATATTTTATAATTTTCTCTTACATGTATAATATTCTAACTCCTACTTAGCAAATGAAACATGCGCAATGGTGAATAATAATACTAAAAATTTTTCCACTCTACTGTTTTGATGCGTAATTACTCTGCAAATATTATTTTCCAATATTTTTCTACTCTTATACATACCTCACACAATTATAACATCTACATACAATATTGGCATACTGGAATATACAGGTGTGCTTCACAAGGACACACGGCTTCGATTACAAGCCTATCTACATACTATATGTTTGTGTAATATATATATATATAATATATATATATATATATATGTATGCACGCATACATATGTACAGAAAGACTGATAGAAGGCACAGGCACGTAGTTCCTTCTTAATCATATGGTTTTGAGTTCAGTCCCAGTGCATGGCAAACTTCGCCAAGTATCACTTATGATAGCCAAGATTGACCAAATCCTTGTGAGTGAATTTGATAGATGGAACCTGTAAGAAATCTATCTATATAATATGTGTGTATATCTGTTTATGTTTTGTGCTCTATAAAAGTTGCAAGCTACAAGGTTTGCTGTTGTCATTTCTCTGGTTGACAAATTGTCTGCTTACTTCAAGCCTTTCAGACATGTGTAACAAGAGATTCCTTATTTAAAACAAGTCAAGTGTTAATGACAGAAAGGCATCTGGTTGTGAAGAATACTTCAATCATTTTTTAATTTAAAACATACTTGACTCGAAAAACATGTAAATCAAACAAGACATATCAGATACATACATGCATTTGATGATATTTATATGTATATATACATATGATATATGTATATATTGATTTGAAATATATATGTATCAGTCGGTGATATTAATTTTATTGACTTTTTGTGAAATGGCACATTTTAATATATTGGACTGTTCAATATATATGCCTGCTTTGAGTGTGAGTGTACATGTGGTTTCTTGATGTTGGTTATGGAACTGTGGAGTTCAATATGGAACATTATTGTGTTTGTTGATGTATATTGATCTATATTGTTTATATTGTATTATTGTGTATATATATATATGTAAGAATATGAGTGTGTATGCACACATATTTATATTTATATGTAAATTTTTTCATACTTGCATTAAATTCTCTGAAGAGGCCGTGAGATATTCTTGTTAATGTCTCATTTATACCTGCTTTATATGGCTAATAGGTTAAATGGGACATACCTGTCTTCACGGCCGAAACAGCTGTCAGCTACAATGTAATGTATTTCTATGTCTTGTTATATTTGCACTATATTAATGTATAATATCATTGCTATTGTGTAGTGGTTTAAAAAGTATTGATTCGGTATTATCTGATGGTTGATGATTGATTTGGATATATTTCTCTATTTTCTCATTTTGTATATATATATATATGTGTGTGTGTATGTATGTATAATTATTTTCTTGTTAATTAATGATTCCTATCAATAAGTATTCCCCCACTACATGTCTACTATTACATGTCTAAAAAAGAAACAAAAATCTCATTGTTTTGGGCGAATGATTCAACCATTATGAAATCAAAGATTTTTTACTGTTGTTCTGAAGGCAGCTGTGCACCTCACCAACCCACCATCCCACTTTACATGACACATTCACTTGTATTCTTTTATTTATTCTGATCTCCACCCAAAGAATATTCATCCTAATAATTTCCATGACTTTTGTTTCGGGTGAACTTCTACTTAGAAGGAAATTCCATTTATGCATGTATGCATACATTTACACCGGGAAAAGTCATTTAACATTGTCTTTACATTTGGATGTTTATCATTAAAAAATGTTTTGAAACCTAGAATTGTTTCTTCTTTTATTAATTTCAGTCAGTGTGCTATGACCATGCTCAGGCACTGTCTTTGGGTGTCTTTCATTGACCCTATCAATATTAGAGATAATTTCAAACATAGGGCAGGGTCCCATTTTAACGATGCCTGTTCATTGAAAGTAACCTTTGATAGCCTAGTATACTAGAGTAGTAAACATGTAAATGAACACACACACATACACACAAACACATCTTGCGGGCTTCTTCATAGAATCATTCTCCCAATTTGACTCACATGACATTGATCAACCTAAGACTACAGTAAAAGACACTTACCCAATATACCATACAGCATAATTGAACCAGAAACCCATGGGTGTGAAGCAAATTTTTCAACCATAAAGCTATCCTTTATATATATTTATAAAAATTCTTTTGTTTAAAAGAAAAAGATGAAAGCCTTTTAATTTTTTCTTCTTTATTATGAAAATGTCCTGCGTAAGTTATCTGGCGTTAATATTGGCTGGGGTTGGAAGTTTCTGGTACAAGAAAATTAAAGGGGATAAGTTCAGCTAGGAATATTATCTTTGTCACATATTCTACTGGAACTTGTAAATTATAACATGTTTCATGTAATAACAAAATTTGTAAATAATTTCAATATTCATTTCATCCAGTATTGTTTAAAGCAGTGATTCCCAATGTGGTCCCTGGAACCTACCAGTGGTCCCCAGAGAATTCGTAGCCATAAAAAATTGAAGCCATTTCAGATCTACACAATATTGTTCGATAATAAAGACACTGTTAGTTAATAATAATTTATATGAAGACAGAATAATAATAAGAAAACAAAATTCAATAATATTCCATAAGAATCAATGATGTATAATATATAATCAATGATATATTACAATCAAGAACTACATAATTTAAATTTTATAATCACAACAGTTTCATAATAAATTCGATATTTTAATAGATCACTACATAATATTGTTTAATAATAATTTGATACTTTAAATTTATAGAAATAAAATATTGATTATTTTATTTTTTTTATGATCAGTTGTAATAATAACTGAACCAACTGCTAAAAAGGCAAAACTGAAGAAATGCAAAGAAGATTTTATCATGTTTGGTTTTGTATCTGTAGACTCAAAACCTATGTATCTTGAATATAATGCCATCATGACAAATTATTCATGAAGAAAGTTAAGCTGGAGCAGCACCAGAAATTAAGGCATCCATCATCTGTTGGTAAACCTATCTCCTAGCTTCCCTTTTGGCAGTCTGATACAATTCCCTGCTATCAACGGTCTTCCAGTCCTTCAAAGCCTGTTTCTTTTCCTTACTAGCCCTGTCAACAACATTGTTCCACCACCACGTTACCTTGGGTTGAGAGTAGACTTTGCACCATCCACAGATCTGGTCACTAGCCCCCAAAAGGTTGACCTGTAGAAAACTCCAGTTGTCTTCCACAGCTTTGAGTAATATGTCTCTCAATCTCTTTTTGCAGAATCCTTAAGCTTCCAGACCCTTCTCCTCCATTCTGGTCGTCTTCTGGGCATCCATTTAGCCCTGATCCTGAAGTCGCTAACTACTAATCTATATGTGGGGTACATTCTTCCCCTGGGAAAGTTTGGGCATTTACAAGTAGTCGTCTTTCCTGTTTCCTAGTGAGGATGTAGTCAATTTGACTAGTGTGTGTCTACCAGATTGGTAGGTGACTAAATGGCCCTGAATATGCTAATCGATTAGCATTTAGTAATTATGATACTTCTACAATTGAAAATAATTTTAATAAATAATGAATTTATGTATTGTGGCATTTGATACTTGTCAATTGTCTACATTGTTCACATAAATGCCAGTACCAGGCAGAGGTGGTTTCCAGCAGCAAGAGAAGCTTAAGAATAAATAAATGGAAATTTGTCAGCAGAACAAAGTTAGCAACCTCTTACACTCTCAGTGTTGTGATGAGAGCCAAGGTACCCTCTTGTGAGGAATGGACTGAACCGAGAGAGTGTATATAGTTTGTGTTATTTCATAGTGAAGTTCGAGAGTGTGGGTTGGTTTGTTCATTCTTAAGAGATAGTTATGTTGTTATTGCTGCTGCATTATCTTATTTTATCACACTGGTACCACATATTTCAGGCCATAATTGCAATAGTGGTGGTACTACTATATTGGATACAAACCATGTTACAGCATCTGGTGGCAAAAGGCTCGAAGATCACGTAGCATGTAATTCACCTGCAAACTAAGCATTAAATTCTTTCATACCAGATTGTCATCCTTCTGAAATTCCCTGTCCATGTTATTTCCTCTGCAGCCATCCACACATTTTATTCAAGATCAACTACGTCAATCTTACCAGTTTGAAGGCACAGCTCTTGTCTCAGAAGGAATGCAAAAGGCAAGGATACAGCCCCCTTTATCCAGCCAAATTGTTCAAATAAAACATGGGAAAAAAAATCCTAACACCCACTACTATTCCTGTGAATTAGTAAGCTGTAAACTATATCAAACTGAGCCCACATCATCATCTTTAACATGTCTCACAGCTAGAACCTTTTACTAAATATTTTAGCCAATCATTTATCTCAAGAATGGCAGCTTCTACATGGAATCACATTCTCATCAGACATTAATTTACACAAGTTGAAAAAAGACATCATCTACATTCACATTAACAGTTTAGGAAAGCCTACAGATGTTCTCTTGCTCGCACTTTATATTAATACAAATAAGAATTTTTAACAAAGGTACATAGCCAAAAATTTTATAGGAGGAAATAATGTCAACTATATTGATCCACCCTGGTCTTGGGGTTGTGGTGGTGGCATTGGAGGTTGTAGTAATGGTTGTAGTGGTGGTTGTGAAGATGATTCTGATATTGATAGTCTTTGCATTGAGGTGGTGGCAGAGTCAGAGTAAATAATAAGAGCCCAGTTAACACAAGATTCTTAAATTTCGGAGATCATAAGATAGAGAGCAAGAAGTTAAAAGTTCCAATACTGTCCCAATTCCTACACTCCAGATTCTTCAACTATTTTATAAGAAAGGGGTTAATGGCAGGCAGGATAGGGATTCAGCTTAAAAATAAATTGTATAACAAAAAATACATAAATAAATTACTGCTCCAACGATGTAATTTTAGTATGTGTGTATGTATGTATGTATGTGTGTGTGTATGTATGGATCAAAACAGTTTGATTCAAATTCTGTGGTACTTATATATTCATACATACATATAGATGTATATAACATATATATATTGTATGTAAACATCTTTTATAAATATATATAATTCATGCATCTATAATACACACACATTATAAATATATACACATATATGCATATGCATTAGAATATGTGTGTATAGGTGTATATATATATATATATATATGCATATGTTTGTATACATGTGTGTGGTATAAAAATAAATATAAGCACTCAGGATCTACGCAAATTTTATATATACTCCACGAAGTTCAAAAGGTAAAAATCCGGTATTTTAAATTTTTGTTGCATTTCTAATCTTTCTGATGTCTAAGGATGGATATTTATGCGTATGAATCTTTTTCTTTTTATTTTGTTTCAAATATAATTCTAGGGAACTGAAAAAGCTGTGTACGTTACGATAAAGCAATTTGTCAAAATGTAAACAATTGCTTTCCACGTCACAGATAAGCTACGCAGATAATAAGTTCACTAGAAAGATCTGGGGTCCTGGCCTCAAAATAGAAAAGATCCAGTTACTGATCTCCTTACCACTAATGACCAAACTTTTACTTCCGTTTATCACTGTCTTTGGACGTCTTCTTTATTCTTTTTATCATAAACTGAGGTCCCTTTCTTCTTTTCTACTCTAGGCACAAGGCCCGAAATTTTGCGGGAGGGGCCAGTCGGTAAGATTGACCTAATTTATCGAACTAGAAAGGATGAAGGCGAAGTCGACCTCGGCGGAATTTGAGTTCAGAACTTAACGGCAAACGAAATACCTATTTCTGTTTCTTTACTACCCACAAGGGGCTAAACACAGAGAGGACAAACGAGGAAAGACAAAGGGATTAAGGCGATTATATTGACTCCAGTGCGTAACTGGTACTTATTTAATCGACCCCGAAAGGATAAAAGGCAAAGTCGACCTCGGCGGAATTTGAACTGAGAACGTAACGGCAAACGAAATACCTCTAAGCACTTCGCCCACCGTGTAACGATTCTACCTGTTCGCCGGGGTCAGTTTATTACAAAACCCAATAAGGACCAATAAGTTAAAATACTAGAGGACTCGAGCCCTCAATAATGCCGGGGTTTGTGTTGGAAATTCTGCACGATCGGAGTATGAGTACAACGAGTGTGAAAACGCGGAAGTAGCAGGTAAGCAAGGAAATTACATTTTCACATTTCGAAAGAGACATCAAAAGGGAGTTTATTTTTAACGAAATTTTCTAATATAGGGGTAGCTATGAGGTAACACGTTATTTCTCAATCCCATGGTTCCGGGTTCAGTTCCGCTGTATGAAATTTTGGTAAATTTTACCGAAATTTTCTATAAATATGCTTCGGGTTGTGTAGATTCTAATGGTATCGGATTTTATTGTGAATTTTTTTTTTCCCGAGGGCGGGGAGAGGAATTTCGGAAAATTCACGAGACAACTTTGTTTCCTCGTAACTTTCAGAAAAAAGGGTTTATGTTTACAATATGGGCGGAGGTAACGACAATGGACCGCAACCCCTTGGGATATTTTGTTGCAGATTCGGAATCTCGGCACTCGATATATATTTCTTACTACCCACAAGGGGCTAAACATAGAGGGGACAAACGGATTAAGTCGATTACATCGACCCAGTGCGAAACTGGTACTTTATTTATCGACCCCGAAAGGATGAAAGGCAAAGTCGACCTCGGCGGAATTTGAACTCAGAACGTAGCGGCAGACGAAATACCTATTTCTGTTTCTTTACTACCCACAAGGGGCTAAACATAGAGGGGACAAACAAGGACAGACAAAAGTATTAAGTCGATTACATCGACCCAGTGCGTAACTGGTACTTTATTTATCGACCCCGAAAGGATGAAAGGCAAAGTCGACTTCGGCGGAATTTGAACTCAGAAAGTAGCGGCAGACGAAATACCGCTAAGCATTTCGCCCGGCGTGCTAACGTTTCTGCCAGCTCGCCGCCTCGATATAGTGGGTTCCTGTAAAAAAAAGGAGAAAAAAAAATCCCAAAGGGGTGCGGTCCACTGTCTTTACCTCCGCCACAATACTACCCGGAAACGAAATAAAAATAAAATTTTCAGAAAATCCTACCCCCACCTCAAGATTTCCCCCCAAAATTTCTTTATAACCGTAATGTATGCTGTTTGAAAGATATACAAAATTTCATCTAAAAAACCCCTTTTCCTTAACAGTTATGAGGGAAAGACATCTGATCTTGTGAATTTTTCGAAGTCCTCTCCCCACCCCCTCGAAAAAGATTTTATTTTTATAATCGCAGGAGTGGCTGTGTGGTAAGTAGCTTGGTTACCAAACACATGGTTCCGGGTTCGGTCCCACTGCGTGGCACCTTGGGCAAGTGTCTTCTACTATAGCCTCGAGCCGACCAAGCCTTGTGAGTGGATTTGGTAGACGGAAACTGAAAGAAGCCCTTCGTATATATATATATATATATATATATATATATATATATAATATATATATTAAGGAATGACCCTGAGAAGGTCGTTCGACTCACTTGAAAAGAGCAGCTAAAACTCAAAACCGCAAAAAATAGTAGTAATTCTGAAACTAGAGGAAAATAAAAACATTTATCCCCTTCAAACTTTGTACCCTGCAAGGTTTCAACATCTTCACGCAATCAAATTTAATTAAATAAATTAAATCCTGCAAGGTTTCAACATCTTCACGCAATCAAATTTAATTAAATTAAATTAAATCAGGGTCATTCCTTAATATTTTGTTGAATGTATCATATAGTCTGTGACTATTTCTATTTTCTCACTTGACCGCTGGTGGCAGAAAATTTTTCTTGAATTTTTTGTTACCCTTATATTGATATATATATATATATATGCGTGTTTGTGTGTCTGTGTTTGTCCCCCTAGCATTGCTTGACAACCGATGCTGGTGTGTTTATGTCCCCGTTACCTAGTGGTTCGGCAAAAGAGACTGATAGAATAAGTACTGGGCTTACAAAAGAATAAGTCCCGGGGTCGATTTGCTCGATTAAAGGCGCTGCTCCAGCATGGCCGCAGTCAAATGACTGAAACAAGTAAAAGAGTAAACTTAGTGGTTTGGCAAAATAGACCGATAGAATAAATACTGGGCTTACAAAAGAATAAGTCCCGGGGTCGAGTTGCTCGATTAAAGGCGGTGCTCCAGCATGGCTGCAGTCAAAATGACTGAAACAAGTAAAAGAGTAAACTTAGTGGTTCGGCCAAAGAGACCGATAGAATAAGTACTGGGCTTACAAAAGAATAAGTCCCGGGGTCAAGCTGCTCGATTAAAGGCGGTGCTCCAGCATGGCCGCAGTCAAAATGACTGAAACAAGTAAAAGAGTAAATCGTAATCTATGTCTTTTGAAAATTATTTATATGAAATTTCATAAAAAAAAAAAAAAAGCCATTTTCCTAACGAGGGAAGAACTCGGATCTTGTGAATTTTCCGGAAGTTCTCTCCTCACCACACCGTTGCTTTCTCCGCATTTTGGCGGGCTAATGCAGTTTCGCACCTCTCCTTGAAAAAAGTATTTTGAAAAAATGTTTTCGGATTAACACCGCATCCACTTCATTAATTTTTTTTCACATTTTTTTTCAAAATATGCGGAAAAATACGGAGATTATGATTATGAAAAAAATTTCCTTGCAAATTTTTTTTTTATTTCTGTAGTTATGGTTTTAGGAAAAACTTCCGTCCATCCCCCCGTTTTACTTGTGTGTGCATTAAATAATCGTAAATAATAATATAATGTAAATTATATTATATTAATCTAATGTAAATTTTGTGGCACCTTGGGCAAGTCTCTTCTACTATAGCCACCGGCCGACCAAAGTGAATCTTTTCAATTTAACTAAAATTCTATATTTTATATGCAGCTGAAGATTGATCTACGTTTTAAAACTGATGTAATACTTGCATTGTTCAATTAAATGAAGTCGCATGAAACGATCGTACTGCATTACCTTTGGATATCCTTGTTGCTTATTTTGATTATAATCACCCCATTTGATTTATATGGATAATACCATACAAAATTCTGGTGCCTTTAACTTAAGTACCATATTCAACTGAATCTAAATTTTTTACTGAACTTTTATGTATATATAAGGAGTGGCTGTGTGGTAAGTAGCTTGCTAACCAACCACATGGTTCCAGGTTCAGTCCCACTGCGTGGTATCTTGAGCAAGTGTCTTCTGCTATAGCCCCGGGCCGACCAATGCCTTGTGAGTGGATTTGGTAGACGGAAACTGAAAGAAGCCTGTCGTATATATGTATATATATATATATATATATATATATATGTGTGTGTATGTGTTTGTGTATGTGTGTTTGTCCCCCTAGCATTGCTTGACAACTGATGCTGGTGTGTTTACGTCCCCGTCACTTAGCGGTTGGGCAAAAGAGACCGATAGAATAAGTACTGGGCTTACAAAGAATAAGTCCTGGGGTCGATTTGCTCAACTAAAGGTGGTGCTCCAGCATGGCCGCAGTCAAATGACTGAAACAAGTAAAAGAGTATATATATATAATTATTATTTGAGGGAATAAAATCCAAACTTATAAGGAAAAAAATTCAATTTAGAAATACTAAATCAAATTTCACACAATGGCACCTTGGGCAAGTGTCTTCTACTATAGCCCCGAACTGACCAAAGCCTTGTGAGTGGATTTGGTAGACGGAAACTGAAAGAAGCCCTTCGTATATATATATATACATGTATGTGTGTTTGTCCCCCGAAAGAGACCGATAGAATAAGTACTGGGCTTACAAAGAATAAGTCCCGGGGTCGATTTGCTCGACTAAAGGCGGTGCTCCAGTATGGCCACAGTGAAATGACTGAAACAAGTAAAAGAGTATATAAAAAATTAGAAAAAAACCACCTTTTATCAATTCAAAATGAACAATTAAATTACACCATCTAGAAAATTACATATAACAGAAAAATTAAAATAACTATGATTAAAATAACAATGATTAAGTAAATTGCAAAAAAATAATAAAATAACAAAACCGTATACGGTTTTGTTATTTTATTATTTTTTTGCAATTTACTTAATCATTGTTATTTTAATCATAGTTATTTTAATTTTAATTTTTCTGTCATATGTAATTTTTTAGATGGTGTAATTTAATTCATTTTGAATTGATAAAAGGTGTTTTTTTATAATTGTATATATATATATTATATATATATATATGTGTGTGTATGTGTTTGTGTATGTGTGTTTGTCCCCCTAGCATTGCTTGACAACTGATGCTGGTGTGTTTACGTCCCCGTCACTTAGCGGTTGGGCAAAAGAGACCGATAGAATAAGTACTGGGCTTACAAAGAATAAGTCCTGGGGTCGATTTGCTCAACTAAAGGTGGTGCTCCAGCATGGCCGCAGTCAAATGACTGAAACAAGTAAAAGAGTATATATATATAATTATTATTTGAGGGAATAAAATCCAAACTTATAAGGAAAAAAATTCAATTTAGAAATACTAAATCAAATTTCACACAATGGCACCTTGGGCAAGTGTCTTCTACTATAGCCCCGAACTGACCAAAGCCTTGTGAGTGGATTTGGTAGACGGAAACTGAAAGAAGCCCTTCGTATATATATATATATATATATACATGTATGTGTGTTTGTCCCCCGAAAGAGACCGATAGAATAAGTACTGGGCTTACAAAGAATAAGTCCCGGGGTCGATTTGCTCGACTAAAGGCGGTGCTCCAGTATGGCCACAGTGAAATGACTGAAACAAGTAAAAGAGTATATAAAAAATTAGAAAAAAACCACCTTTTATCAATTCAAAATGAACAATTAATTACACCATCTAGAAAATTACATATAACAGAAAAATTAAAATAACTATGATTAAAATAACAATGATTAAGTAAATTGCAAAAAAATAATAAAATAACAAAACCGTATACGGTTTTGTTATTTTATTTTTTTTTGCAATTTACTTAATCATTGTTATTTTAATCATAGTTATTTTAATTTTAATTTTTCTGTCATATGTAATTTTTTAGATGGTGTAATTTAATTCATTTTGAATTGATAAAAGGTGTTTTTTTATAATTGTATATATATATATATATATATAGTTAATCCAAACAAGAAAACACAACAACGCGAGGACATGGAACAAATAAAGTATTATTGGACGCTCAGGAAAGAAGGGAAGGAGGAGGGTTTAACGTTTCGAGCGGAGCTCTTCGTCGGAAACATAGGAGAAGGGAAAACAGGAAAAAAATCGCCAGCGGTACTCACGAGGTCACACATATATATATATATACACATTTGCATGTATATATATGTAAAATGATTTATATTCCAAACACCCAGTTAATAAAGACAGTTATTTCAGTAAACTTTATTGAAATAATGGCAATGTATTTTAACAGCAAAGCAGAACTTTCATAAGAAAAGCATTAAAGTGTCCTAAATTAAAACCTTTCATCAAGATTTTGTTATATTGAAAACACCATTTAAATAATGACACAGTTATTTCACTAAATTCTTCATTATTTTAAAAAGGAATTGACAGAGAGCAGTAGATATTAAAAGAAATATAGTAACAAAAGAACTAAGGTGATCAAAAGTGATCTAAAGTGATCAAAACCTTCCACTCAAAAATTGTTTTTAATTTATATATAAACTAGCAGTATCGCCCGGCGTTGCTCGGGTTTGTAAGGGAAATAATTATATAAGCATCTTAGAGAGTTACTTCCCTTATATAATAGCAAAAAATGCATTAAAAATGATGATAAATTTTTTTTAAAATTGTAGACTCATCGTAGACGCGCGCTAATACCCAGAAGGGCTTGATATAAATCATGACTACAAGATACCCGGTTTTGGTTAAATTGCACCGCAAAATGTGGGAGTAGTTAGGAATCTAAATCGTAGGAGACAGACACTCACACAACTTCACTTTTATATATAAAGATGTGAACTTAATAATGGAAAAAGCTATTTTACTTAATTCTTTGTTATTTTTTGAAATTGACAGTGAATTTTAATAGGAATCATCATCATCATCATCATCCACAGAGATTCTGACCAATATGTAAGTCAGAGCAGGGGTTTTAGAAAACTGGATGTTGATTCGACGATGACGCTGACAGCATAAATCGAGTGGCAGTAATTTAAACAGTAAAAGTTTATAACAAGGCTGGTGTACATCAAAATCAAATTTATAAAATTTCTTATTTATTAAATTATAGGTGGCAGGCATGGTTATGTGGTAAAATGCTTGCTTCCTACCCACATAGCACTGGACTAAATATCAAAGGAGTGTCCTTCCAGCACCTGAGATTATTACTGGTATTTCTTAAAATGTATAAATGATGACGGCAGTTATCATCCCAATGACAAGGATGGACTTGGTTCTGAGGCTGCTGGTTCCTTGTGCACCACCTGCAAACGATTTCATTTGGATATCATCGGATGCCTCAGGTGTATCACCTACAAAGATAAACAGTAAAACATATGTCATTTATATACACTTTTCATGGGATGGAAGCACTCCGTCGGTTACGACGACAAGGGTTCCGGTTGATCCGAATCAACGGAACAGCCTGCTCGTGAAATTAACGTGTAAGTGGCTGAGCACTCCACAGACACGTGTACCCTTAACGTAGTTCTCGGGGATATTCAGCGTGACGCAGAGAGTGACGAGGCCGGCCCTTTGAAATACAGGTACAACAGAAACAGGAAGTAAGAGTGAGAGAAAGTTGTGGTGAAAGAGTACAGCAGGGATCACCACCATCCCCTGCCGGAGCCTCGTGGAGATTTTAGGTGTTTTCGCTCAATAAACACTCACAACACCTGGTCTGGGAATCGAAACCGCGATCCTATGACCGCGAGTCCGCTGCCCTAACCACTGGGCCATTGCGCCTCCACACACTCTTCATATCAACTTGCTCAAGACTGCCCTTGTTTCCATGGTGAAAATTCCCTAATTTAAAGTGAGCTAAATTAAAACCTTCCATCAAAATATTAATTTATGTTAATTAATGTTCCCAAAACCAGTTTAATGATGACAAAATTATTTAATTAAATTATTTATATTTTCAAAATTAATTGAAACTAAGCCAGTATATTCTATTGTGTCTGGGGAGAGTCATTTTCTTTTTGTGCCTTATAATGTAAAACACTCACCGATAAAATTTCCATAGAGACCGAGACCTATGGAAGTATGCTGTGCGTGAGAAGACCCGGCAAGACTAGTGAGACCATAACCCGTAGCCTCTACCTGGTATGTAGCCAGTCGACTTATACATACCTTTCCTTCTTGGGACACAAAACTCCACTTGTGAAGACCCGTTGAGGCAAGTGAAAATCAAAATCAAAATCAAAATCAAACCAAATCAAATCAGATATCAGAAAGCAAAACCAAAATTGATCAACATCAATGGAAATTGCAGCTGTGATACCAGTGCTGGTGACAAGTAAGTGAACCATCCGATCATGGCTGTTGCCAGCGCCGCCCCGACTGGCCTCCGTCCCGGTGGCACGTAAAAAGCACCATCCGTTCGTGGCCGTTGCCAGCCTCGCCTGGCCCCCGTGCCAGTGGCATGTAAAAAGCGCCATCCGTCCGTGGCCGTTGCCAGCCTCGCCTGGCCCCCGTGCCGGTGGCACATAAAAAGCACCATCCGATTGTGGCCGTTGCCAGCCTCGCCTGGCCCCCGTGCCGGTGGCATGTAAAAAGCACCATCCGTCTGTGGCCGTTTGCCAGCTCCGTCTGGCACCTGTGTGGGTGGCACGTAAAAAGCACCTATTACACTCATGGAGTGGTTGGCGTTAGGAAGGGCATCCAGCCGTAGAAACACTGCCAGATCAGACTGGGCCTGGTGCAGCCTTCTGGCTTCACAGACCCCAGTTGAACCGTCCAACCCATGCTAGCATGGAAGGCGGACGCTAAATGATGATTATTTTTATTTTCCTAAAATGTTCGTTGTGTCTTGCAACATTTTCAATAGTCTTGACTATTGAAAAGGTTGCAAGACACAACGAAAATTTTAGGAAAATAAAAATAAGAAATAAGTGGAAATTTTACCGGTGAGTGTGTTACATTATAAGGCACAAAAAGAAAATGACTCTCCCCAGACACAACAGAATATGCTTCAACACACGAACTCACATAAAGAATCTTGCAACCCAATTGTAAAAAACAAAAAAAAGCCAGTGTATTTTCACAGAATTAAAATAACAAAAGGTTTAAAATGATTTAAATTAAAACCTTTCATTAAAATTTCATAGTAATTTATGTTCCAAACCCCAGTTTAGGAGTGATGAAGTCATTTTACTAAATTCTTTATTATTTAAAAAAATTACCTGAAACAAAGGCAATGTATTTTGGCAGAAATACAAATATAATAACAAAAGGATTAGGATATTTTCGGTTTGAATGGCAGTTTCTTCTAGCAGTGTCATATGAAATTGTAACCCATAATTATGACCCTAGTATCGATCTATTGCATTTCAATCTGTTTTAGGGTTAGTTAGGGGTGGGGGGAAGGATATCTTTTTTTTACCTCAATGGACGTCATTGATTGGTTGAAATTGCAGAAATTGAAGGAAAGAAAACAACAAATATCTTACAACTATAGAATTTTCTCAATAAAGCCAAGAGAAAAAGATGTTTTATAAACACATTCTACCAGTATACGAAGTTTAAAAATGTTTAGTTATGTGGAAATTATTTTAAAAAACTGCCGTTCAAACCGAAAAGATCCCAAATATCTTACAAACTATAGGATTTTCTCAATAAAGCCAAGAGAAAAAGATGTTTTATAAACACATTCTACCAGTATACGAAGTTTAAAAGTGTTTAGTTACGTGGAATTTTTTTAAAAAACTGCCGTTCAAACCGAAAAGATCCCAAATATCTTACAAACTATAGGATTTTCTCAATAAAGCCAAGAGAAAAAGATGTTTTATAAACATATTCTACCAGTATACGAAGTTTCAAAATGTTAGTTACGTGGAAATTATTTTAAAAAACTGCCGTTCAAACCGAAAAGATCCCAAATATCTTACAAACTATAGAATTTTCTCAATAAAGCCAAGAGAAAAAGATGTTTTATAAACACATTCTACAGTATACGAAGTTTAAAAGTGTTTAGTTACGTGGAAATTATTTTAAAAAACTGCCGTTCAAACCGAAAAGATCCCAAATATCTTACAAACTATAGAATTTTCTCAATAAAGCCAAGAGAAAAAGATGTTTTATAAACACATTCTACCAGTATACGAAGTTTAAAAGTGCTTAGTTACGTGGAAATTATTTTAAAAACTGCTGGTCAAACTGAAAAGATCCCAAATATCTTACAAACTATAGAATTTTCTCAATAAAGCCAAGAGAAAAAGATGTTTTATAAACACATTCTACCAGTATACGAAGTTTAAAAGTGTTTAGTTACGTGGAATTTATTTTAAAAAACTGCCGTTCAAACCGAAAAGACCCAAATATCTTACAAACTATAGAATTTTCTCAATAAAGCCAAGAGAAAAAGATGTTTTATAAACACATTCTACCAGTATACAAAGTTTAAAAGTGTTTAGTTACGTGGAAATTATTTTAAAAAACTGCCGTTCAAACCGAAAAGACCCAAATATCTTACAAACTATAGAATTTTCTCAATAAAGCCAAGAGAAAAAGATGTTTTATAAACACATTCTACCAGTATACGAAGTTTAAAAGTGTTTAGTTACGTGGAATTATTTTAAAAAACTGCCGGTCAAACCGAAAAGATCCCAAATATCTTACAAACTATAGAATTTTCTCAATAAAGCAAGAGAAAAAGATGTTTTATAAACACATTCTACCAGTATACCCAGTTTAAAAGTGTTTAGTTACGTGGAAATTATTTTAAAAAACTGCCGGTCAAACTGAAAAGATCCCAAATATCTTACAAACTATAGAATTTTCTCAATAAAGCCAAGAGAAAAAGATGTTTTATAAACACATTCTACCAGTACACAAAGTTTAAAAGTGTTTAGTTACGTGGAATTTATTTTAAAAAACTGTCGTTCAAACCTAAAAGATCCCAAATATCTTACAAACTATAGAATTTTCTCAATAAAGCCAAGAGAAAAAGATGTTTTATAAACACATTCTACCAGTATACGAAGTTTAAAAGTGTTTAGTTACGTGGAAATTATTTTAAAAAACTGCCGGTCAAACCGAAAAGATCCCAAATATCTTACAAACTATAGAATTTTCTCAATAAAGCCAAGAGAAAAAGATGTTTTATAAACACATTCTACCAGTATACGAAGTTTAAAAGTGTTTAGTTACGTGGAAATTATTTTTAAAAACTGCCGTTCAAACCGAAAAGATCCCAAATATCTTACAAACTGTAGAATTTTCTCAATAAAGCCAAGAGAAAAAGATGTTTTATAAACACATTCTACCAGTATACAAAGTTTAAAAGTGTTTAGTTACGTGGAATTATTTTAAAAAACTGTCGTTCAAACCGAAAAGATCCCAAATATCTTACAAACTATAGAATTTTCTCAATAAAGCCAAGAGAAAAAGATTTTTATAAACACATTCTACCAGTATACAAAGTTTAAAAGTGTTTAGTTACGTGGAATTTATTTTAAAAAACTGCCGTTCAAACCGAAAAGATCCCAAATATCTTACAAACTATAGAATTTTCTCAATAAAGCCAAGAGAAAAAGATGTTTTATAAACACATTCTATCAGTATACGAAGTTTAAAAGTGTTAGTTACGTGGAAATTATTTTAAAAAACTGTCGTTCAAACCGAAAAGATCCCAAATATCTTACAAACTATAGAATTTTCTCAATAAAGCAAGAGAAAAAGATGTTTTATAAACACATTCTACCAGTATACGAAGTTTAAAAGTGTTTAGTTACGTGGAATTATTTTAAAAAACTGCCGTTCAAACCGAAAAGATCCCAAATATCTTACAAACTATAGAATTTTCTCAATAAAGCCAAGAGAAAAAGATTTTTATAAACACATTCTACCAGTATACGAAGTTTAAAAGTGTTTAGTTACGTGGAAATTATTTTAAAAAACTGCCGGTCAAACCGAAAAGATCCCAAATATCTTACAAACTATAGAATTTTCTCAATAAAGCCAAGAGGAAAAGATGTTTTATAAACACATTCTACCAGTATACGAAGTTTAAAAGTGTTTAGTTACGTGGAAATATTTTAAAAAACTGCTGGTCAAACCGAAAAGATCCCAAATATCTTACAAACTATAGAATTTTCTCAATAAAGCCAAGAGAAAAAGATGTTTTATAAACACATTCTACCAGTATACAAAGTTTAAAAGTGTTTAGTTACGTGGAATTTATTTTAAAAAACTGCCGTTCAAACCGAAAAGATCCCAAATATCTTACAAACTATAGAATTTTCTCAATAAAGCCAAGAGAAAAAGATGTTTTATAAACACATTCTACCAGTATACGAAGTTTAAAAGTGTTTAGTTACGTGGAAATTATTTTAAAAAACTGCCGGTCAAACCGAAAAGATCCCAAATATCTTACAACTATAGAATTTTCTCAATAAAGCCAAGAGGAAAAGATGTTTTTTAAACACATTCTACCAGTATACGAAGTTTAAAAGTGTTTAGTTACGTGGAAATTATTTTAAAAAACTGCTGGTCAAACCGAAAAGATCCCAAATATCTTACAAACTATAGAATTTTCTCAATAAAGCCAAGAGAAAAAGATGTTTTATAAACACATTCTACCAGTATACAAAGTTTAAAAGTGTTTAGTTACGTGGAATTTATTTTAAAAAACTGTCGTTCAAACCGAAAAGATCCCAAATATCTTACAAACTATAGAATTTTCTCAATAAAGCCAAGAGAAAAAGATGTTTTATAAACACATTCTACCAGTATACGAAGTTTAAAAGTGTTTAGTTACGTGGAAATTATTTTAAAAAACCTCCAGTCAAACGGAAAAGATCCAAGGGTTAATACACATCAGTATCCTAGATTACTATGTCTAAAAGATTATATGTTCTCTTCAGATCATGTCCTCTTTTACAACATTAGCAAAGGGGATTAATTTTCTTCCTTCTAGCACAAAAGTGGAAAGGTCCATAGATCAGTCCATCATTTAGAAAAGTTAAAAAGCAAAAGTAAAGACAGTGGTTTTGTCAATTGTTGCTATTAATATTTTTCTCTTTGAATTCTTCTTTCACATGAACAATTAAATCATCATCATCATCATCATTTAACATCTGTTTCCATGCTAACATGGTTTGGACGATTTGACTGAGGGCTGGCGAACCAGATGGCTGCACCAGGCTTCAATCTTGATCTGGCAAGACTTATTTTCAAGACTTATACATGCCCTGATACCGTTGGTATCTACATATCAAATTTGAGCGCAATCGGATGGAGGATGCCCGAGATCCTAGAAGACACACACAGACAGACAGACAGAACAGATCAACATCAATGGAAATTGCAGATGTGATACTAGTGCCGGTGGTACATAAGAGAACCATCCGATCATGGCCATTGCCAGCCTTGCCTGGCCCTCGTGCCGGTAGCACGTAAAATGCACCAATCCGACCGTGGCCGTTGCCAGCCTCGTCTGGCACCTGTGCCGGTGGCACATAAAAAGCACCCACTGCACTCATGGAGTGGTTGACGTTAGGAAGGGCATCCAGCTGTAGAAACATTGCCAGATCAGACTGGGCCTGGTGCAGCCTTCTGGCTTCCCAGACCCCGGTCGAACCGTCCAACCCATGCTAGCATGGAAAGCGGACGCTAAACGATGGTGATGATGATGATGAGATCAGCTGAGTCCATCGAGAAGCTGGCCTCACCGCTTTCCTTCAGCCAGGAAGGGCAAGCAGTTACCTTATCTCTCTGGTTGCCACTGCAAAAGGGATCATGTGGTAGACATGTCTGAAAGGGCTGATGACCAGCAGTTGTCCTTTTGTTGAAGCTCAAATAATCTTTTTCAGGTTTGAAGAAGAGACAAATAAGGATAAAGAGAAAAGTAAGGGTGGAAGTGCTGGCTTCCATTGCAGTTTCTTGATAGATGGGTGAGAGAGGTGAGCATTGCCTGAGTGTGCACCTGTAGACTGGGAGAGGGCATCCACCCTGGTGGTCAGGGAGACCATGGATTTTGTGGGCTTTCTCCCTGTGTGACTAGTTGCCATTGCAAAAGGGATCGTGTGATGGACATGTCTGAAAGCGCTGAAGACCAGCAATTGCCATTTTATCAAAACCCTAATAAACTTTTTCAGGTTTCACTTGAAGAGGAAAATCAGGGTGGAGAGGTAAGTGCTGGCTTCCAAGCAGTTTGTTGAAAGGTGGGTGAGCATTACCTGAGTGAATGGGCCTTCTTTCAGAGTGTACCTGTATATTGGAGAGGAAAGACCGGGAGACGGCATCAACCCGCTACGGAACAGATCAAGGTCTGAAAAATACAACAAACTACAGAAACCCATCAGGACAACAAATAATGGAAAAACAGTATGTGAAAGATTTAGGCATCCACATGGGAACCAGCCTAAAATTCAGAGAACACCTTGACTCAGTCTGTCTTACTGCAAGAAAGTACAGCGGGTGGATCTTGCACACCTTCAAATCAAGAGATACCTCAACAATGAAAACCCTCTGGAACAGTATGATACTTCCGAGGATTGACTACTGTTCTCAGTTGTGGTCACCAACAACAAAAGGCCAACTATCTAAGATGGAATCGCTCCAAAGAAATTTTACCTCATACTTCTCAGAAACGAGGGACCTGGACTATTGGCAAAGACTCAAAACCTTGAAGATGTACTCAATAGAAAGAAGATTTGAGCGATACCGAATTATATACATTTGGAAAATGATAGAGCAAAAGGTACCAAACTTTGGTATCAAAACCTACCACTCACTGCGCCACGGAAGACGCTGCCAGCTACCACCAATCAACAAAAAGGCTGGCCAGGCAGCAAAAACCCTGCGAGAGTCAAGTCTGTTGGTTCGAGGAGCACAACTATTCAACTCCATTCCGGTACATGTCAGAAATCTATCAGGATGCAGTGTGGAATCATTCAATTTGCAGCTGGACAGATACTTAAGCACCATTAGAGATGAACCCCATCTCCCAGGATATACACAACGAGCACAAACTGACTCAAACTCGCTCCTACACATGTCAAAATTAAACAGAGAATACAACCTGGCAACCACACCAGACTCGGAGGGTGGAGTCTTCGACTTGGCCTGAGCATGGACTCAAACTCAAATGAAATGAAATGAAATGAAACCCTGGTGGTCAGGGAGACCATGGATTTTGTGGGCTTTCTTTACGTGTAGCCCTTGAAAGTCCCCCCACTATCAGGGGTTTTACTTTGAATTTCTTTTATTCTTTGTATGACTTTTTACATGCTAAAACCCACACTGTACCCTCCCGAATGTTTTCCTTTGTGTTAGCCCTCTGTGGTTAATAAAGAAATTATTATAAATCATTTCCTTACTCTTTATATCCAAATCAATTTTTCCAACATTAAGGTTCTCATCTTCGAATTTCCAAGTCAAACATTTCTCAGTTACTTTTCTGATCCAAAGCTTGGAGGTATCTCCACTATGTGTTACTTTATAGTCAGTGCCATCAGCGCATGTCCTGTCACATTCATATTTATAATTGTCGCACTTCCAAACCACCGGTCGTTCCATATCAGATATTGTTATCGAAAGGGTGACGTTTCCATTGAGCACAGCAGTTCCTGAAATAAAGAAATCAGTTAAGAAGTTTGCTTTTCAATCATACGGTTCTGGGTTCAGTCCCACTGCAGAGCACCTTGGGAAAGTGTCTTCTACTACAGCATCAGGCTTGTGAGTGGATTTTCAAGATGGAAACTGAAAGAAGCCCATTGTATGTGTGTGTGTATATATATACATACACACTTGTGTGTTTCAAAGGCTCGTGAGTGTATTTGATAGATGGAAACTGAAAGAAGCCCATTGTTTATATATACATATATATACATATATATATATACATATATATATATATAATATATATATATATATATATATATATAATATATATATATATATATATACATATATATATAGGCGCAGGAGTGGCTGTGTGGTAAGTAGTTTGTTTACCAACCCCATGGTTCCGGGTTCAGTCCCACTGCGTGGCACCCTGGGCAAGTGTCTTCTACTGCAGCCTGTGTGGATTTGGTAGACGGAAACTGAAAGAAGCCTGTTGTTTGTTTATATGTGTGCTTGTTTCTCACTACCACTTGCCAATAAGTATTGGTGTGTCTACGTCCCAGTAACTTAGTGGTTCAGCAAAAGAGACCAATAGAATAAGTCCTGGGGTCAATTCATTCAACCGGAAACCCTTTAAGGCAGAACATCAGCATCATTATGATGCCCCCTGTTCCATGCTTTGTGGATAAGAGTTTTTCATTCTCAACAGTAGGATGCTCTTCCTGTCACAAACCTTCATCTGTTTCCAAACAAGGCTATAACATCCCATATATACACACAGTGGGCTCCTTTTAGCTCCTGTCTACCTAATCCACTCACAAGGCTTTTGCTGGCCTGGGGCTATAGTGGAGGACACTTAAACAAGGTGCCATACAGGGGGACTGGACCTTAAATTATGCGCTTGGAAAGAAAAGTTCCTAATCACAGCCAGGCCTTCACCTCACGTCCAAATTTAACCCTTTAGCATTTAAACTAGTGAATATCATCATCATCATCGTTTAACATCCGCTTTCCATGCTAGCATGGGTTGGACGATTTTGACTGAGGGCTGGCGAACCAGATGGCTGCACCAGGCTCCAATCTTGATCTGGCAGAGTTTCTACAGCTGCATGTCCTTCCTAACGCCAACCACTCCGAGAGTGTAGTGGGTGCTTTTTATGTGCCACTGGCACGGGGGCCCCTCAGGTGGTACTGGCAAAGACCTCGCTCGAATCTTTTTACACATGCCACCGGCACAGGTGCCAGTAAGGTGACGTTGGTAACGATCACGCTCGAATGGTGCCTAGTGATATCAGATCCAAGTACTCTACTTGTCTGATGTTCAAACTAGCCATATCTGACCTCTCCCATCTAAACTACAATGTCATTCTGGAAATAAAGCATCACATCATTGAAATCTCAAAGCTATGAGATAATCCATGATTAATCCAAAACATTGAGAATAAAAAAGGATTACATTTGACCGAATAATCTGAATGCTAAAGGGTTAATAGTTTTGCCCCTGGAAATTAAAAGGGAAAATGTGCAATAGAGACCATCAAAAGAAATTAGACATCTAATTACACTCAGCCTAATGAGTTTTAATTTAATGAGATTTATGTTTACTGGAACATAACTTCATCAGACATGGGTGTACCCCTGATTAAACCATGTCCCTATCCACTCACTCCCACCCACCCTTATATAATGCAGGGTCACTGCAGTAAGACACGGTTTCCTGTCCTTCTATCATACCCATTTCTTTACTACCCATAAGGGGCTAAATGAGGACAGACAAACGGATTAAGGCGATTACATCGACCCCAGTGCGTAACTTGTCCTTAATTTATCGATCCCGAAAGGATGAAAGACAAAGTCAACCTCGGCGGAATTCGAACTCAGAACGTAAAGACAGACGAAATACCTATTTCTTTACTACCCTCAAGGGGCTAAACATAGAGGAGACAAACAAGGGCAGACATAGGTATTAAGTCGATTACATCGACTCCAGTGCATAACTGGTACTTATTTAATCAACCCCAAAAGGATGAAAGGTAAAGTCGACCTTAGCGGAATTTGAACTCAGAATGTAGCGGCAGACGATATACCGCTAAGCCTTTTCGCCCGCCGTGCTAACGATTCTGCCAGCTCACCTGTGTTTCTATCATACCTGGTATACCTCTCAACACCTGACATAAAACCATCTCCCTCTCTACTATGCTCTTCAGTGAAGGTTTGTTTCCTTCCTCTTCCTTTGCCTTTCCCGTTATTTGGTGACTTCACTAGGGGCCAGTTATGTGCAAAGAAAGGCTCCAGTGCACTGTAAAATGATTGGCACCGAAAAGGGGTCAATGATGCCAGCATGGAACGTGGACCTTGAATGACGGAGGATAAGCATCGTAACCATAATCCTCTTTAGAATGACAATCATAATCCCAGAGAAATGGAAACCAATTCAGTAGTGTTTATATCATCCTCATTGTTTAACGTCCACTTTCCATGCTAGCATGGGTTGGATGGATCGACCGGGGTCTGTGAAGCCAGAAGGCTGCACCAGGCCCAATCTGATCTGGCAATGTTTCTACAGCTGGATGCCCTTCCTAACGCCAACCACTCCGTGAGTGTAGTGTAGTGGGTGCTTTTTATGTGCCAGGTGAGGCTGGCAAACGGCCAAGATCGGCTGGTGCTTTTTACATGCCACTGGCACGGAGGCCCGTCGGGGCGGCGCTGGCCACGTTCCGATGGTGCTTTTTACGTGCCACCGGCACTGGTATCACAGCTACAATTTCCATTGATGTTGATCGATTTTGATTTTGATTCCACTTGCCTCAACAGGTCTTCACAAGTAGAGTTTTGTGTCCCAAGAAGGAAAGGTATGCATAATAAAAAAGGAAAGGTGTGCAATAATAAAAAAATGCACCCACCACACTTTGTAAAGGGGTCAGTGTTAGGAAGGTCATCAAGAAATCGAAACCTTGCCAATGCCTGCAAAGGAGCCTGCCACAATGCTGTGGCTTGTTGGATCCATGGCAAGATTGAAGGTGGCCATTTTATAAGTACCCCCACAAGCCATCTTGACCCTGGTTAAAACCCACTGCTCTAGTGTTTCCTCAATGTGTATTTCTGGCTCTTTAGCCCTTCTCGATGGTCAGAATAAAAACTTTAAAGAAACCAAAAGCAAAATAGTGACTAAAAGCTTTGAATTAAGAGAAAGAAATAGAAGACAGAACTGAAAAGGTAATGGGATCTTTTCGGTTTGAACGGCAGTTTTTTCTAGCGGTGTCATATGAAATTGTCACCCATAATTATGACCCTAGTATCGATCTATTGCATTTCAATCTGTTTTAGGGTTAAAGTTAGGATTAGGGGTGGGGGAAGGGTATCTTTCCTTCTTCAGAAACGTAAATAAACTCAATCTGTTTCTTAAACGAGGGACATATTCATACGGCACAGAATGTGCTTTTTTTTACCTCAATAGACGTCATTGATTGGTTGAAATTGCAGAAATTGAAGGAAAAAAAACAACAAATATCTTACAACTATAGAATTTTCCCGATAAAGCCAAGAGAAAAAGATGTTTTATAAACACATTCTACCAGTATACGAAGTTTAAACGTGTCTAGTTACGTGGAAATTATTTTTAAAAACTGCCGGTCAAACGGAAAAGATCCAGGTAATGTCTAGTTTAAAAGGGGAAAAAGGTTTGTTTATCCATTATTTACCACTTTGCTTAATTTCATAACTTGCCGCACTTGCCAAACCTGTAAAAGATGAAAACAAATTTTTGATTTTAAGATGAAATTATTCAAAATATTGTGAATAAATGAACGTTACATTAGAAGGAAAATGGCTATTTCATTGGCAGAGTTTCAGATCAGGATCTCCACAAGGGTTAGATTACTCTTACTCTTTACTTGTCTCAGCCACCTGACTGCGGCCATGCTAGAGCACCGCCTTTAGTCGAGCAAATCGACCCCGGGACTTATTCTTTGTAAGCCCAGTACTTATTCTATCGGTCTCTTTTGCTGAACCGCTAAGTGACGGGGACGTAAATACACCAGCATCGGTTGTCGAGCAGTGCTACGGGGACAAACACAGACACACAAACACATATATATACGACGGGCTTCTTTCAGTTTCCGTCTACCAAATCCACTCACAACGCTTTGGTCGGCCCGGGGCTATAGCAGAAGACCCTTGCCCAAGATGCCACGCAGTGGGTAAAAAGTACCTGTCAAAACAGAGATAGACCAATTTATGTGGGTGCCCTATTCCAGACCCCTGTCAAATGGCAGACTGACAAATAAACCTTTACCGAAAAGGATTTTGCCATGGTTTTCGAGGGCTTAGTGCAAAAAAAAAAATCGGTCTGGGGCTGGGTAGAGAAGGGATTCAGGTGAAAAAAATGACTGAAACAAGTAAAAGAGTATATATTTTAGTGTTTGTATATTATTACATCAAAGGTTAATGTAGAAAAAATTTAGTTATTACACACACATTAATACCGACAAATCCTAAGTTTCATGTGAGACAACCAATTTTTTTTTTAATAAATTTTCAAAAATTGTTTTTTTTCATAAAAAGCTTTCTCCTATCATCTTTAAAAATATATAATAGAGAAACAATTCTTAACCCTTTTGATACCAACCTGGCTGAAACCACCTCTGACCCTGTAGTACAAATGTCTTGTTTTCATAAGTCTTGAATTAAAATCTTCCACCAAACCTTAGTCACAATTTATGTTCCTAATACTAGCTTAATGATGACTAAATTATTTACTAAATTCTTTGTTATATTTAAAATTAATTGAAAGAAAGAAACACAGAAAATCTCAACAGAAATATGGTAACAAAAGGGTTAAAAATATATAATAGAGAAACAATTCTTAACCCTTTTGATATGAACCTGGCTGAAACCACCTCTGACCCTGTAGTACAAATGTCTTGTTTTCAAAAGTTTTGAATTAATATCTTCCACCAAACCTTAGTCACAATTTATGTTCCTAACACTAGCTTAATAATAACTAAGTTATTTTACTAAATTCTTTATTATATTTAAAATAATTGAAAGAAACACAGAGCATCTCAACAGAAATATGGTAACAAAAGGCTTAAAAATATATAATAGAGAAACAATTCTTAACCTTTTGTTACCAACCCGGCTGAAACCGGCTCTGGCTCTGAGTACAAATGTCTTGTTTTCATAAGTTTTGAATCAAAATCTTCCACCAAACCTTAGTCACAATTTATGTTCCTAACACTAGCTTAACAATAACTAAGTTATTTTACTAAATTCTTTGTTATATTTAAAATTAATTGAAAGAAACACAGAACATCTCAACAGAAATATGGTAACAAAAGGCTTAAAAATATATAATAGAGAAACAATTCTTAACCCTTTTGTTACCAACCCGGCTGAAACCACCTCTGACCCGTAGTACAAATGTCTTTTTTCATAAGTTTTGAATTAAAATCTTCCAACAAACCTTAGTCACAATTTATGTTCCTGACACTAGCTTAATGATAACTAAGTTATTTTACTAAATTCTTTGTAATATTTAAAATAATTGAAAAGAAACATAGAGCATCTCAACAGAATATGGTAACAAAAGGCTTAAAAATATATAATAGAGAAACAATTCTTAACCTTTTGTTACCAACCCGGCTGAAACCAACTCTGACCCTGTAGTAAAATGTCTTGTTTTCATAAGTCTTGAATGAAAATCTTCCACCAAACCTTAGTCACAATTTATGTTCCTAACACTAGCTGAATGATGACTAAGTTATTTTACTAAATTCTTTGTAATATTTAAAATAATTGAAAGAAACACAGAGCATCTCAAAATAAATACAGTGACGAAAGGCTTAAGTGTGTTATGAAAAAAACCCATTTGAAAAGTCCCCATCAAAACAGAGAAAACCCAATTGATGTAGGACGTATTTCAGATTTGTGTCCACCTGTATAGGGGTAATTAACAAGAGTGAATTATGAAGAAAAAGAATAATAAAAACTTACAAAATAATGCAGACAAACAGAACTTTAGAATGTCCATGATCTGTGAAAATAATTTTCTAAACCTGAAAAACAACAAAAATATTTCAGTTCCACTAATTTCACACAAGCAAACAATAGTAGATATCTAATTAAGAGTCATCGTCATCATCATTATTATCGTCGAACGTCCGTAATCTTAACGGATGATACTAAAAATTAAATGCTTTAGTTTCACTTTCATAAATATAATCTTAACTCTCTGATGTGTCAGAGAAATTTCGCTTAATAATACGCAATTTTTTCTTCATAAATTTGATAAGATTTTAATTACATTATGTATTTGTCCTTCATACAGAAAAATCAAACGTTGTTTACCGTTTTTCCGGGTGTGAAAACCTAGTTTAGGGAATCGCTCGCCTGAAATCGTCCACAAATTTTCAAGATATCACGGGAGAAATACGAAAATGAAAGTGTTAAAGAGAGACAATTGATGAGATGACTCATATAAACGGAACCTTTCCATCGATCCGATCCGATCCGATTCGGTAGAATGTGTCGTATAAAACATCTTTTACTCTGAGTGTTGTTGAGAAAAATTTGTATTTTCGAAGTTATTTCGTTTTAAAGTTGGTGTATTTCGGTAATTTTAACCAATCAATGACGTGAATAAAATTACTGCGGTTCTTTGTCGACTTCCGGCGGTGTATACATTTCGTTTGTCACTGTTATTTATGGACCTATTTTATCTCAATTACGTTTGTATGAATAAATAAACGAATCTATCTGAAGCATGTTTATTTCATGACAGCACCACCATCGTTCGGGCATTTCTACTGCTTTTAGGGTTTTTTCAGCTATTTTCGGAAAGACGTTTTTGTCCTCCCTCCTCTTCCAATTTCTTCATAAATAAATAATAGTGAAATTATTGTATACAGTGCTCAGGTGCACCACAACTTGTCAAAAGTGCGTATAAAGCATATATGATTGCAGATGTACCTTGAAATCAAGAGGACAGATCCTGATGTCTACAACTCTTTCCTGCAATCAGACCTAGACACAATGCAGCAATGGATCACAGACTGGCAACTGAAACTGGCTGTGGACAAGTGTACCACCATGCATTTTGGGAGAAAAACCCTGCGTTCACTTACTCCCTCCACAACACTGATATCAAGAAATCCTCTTGCGAACGTGACCTAGGCATCACTGTCAGCAGTGATTTGCGTTGGTCAAAGCATATCTCTAAGATTGTCAGGAAGGCCGAGGGTGTCTTGGCATCACTCAGCAGGTCTTTTGTTAGCCGCTCTCCAGCCATCTATTTAAAACTGTATACAGCTATGGTACGACCACACTTGGAATTCGCATCATCAGTTTGGAACCCCTATCTTGCACAGAACATTGACCTCCTGGAATCTGTCCAGAGACGTGCAACCAAACGCATACCCTCCATCAGACACCTACCATATTCTGAGCGCCTTCCCTGGGCATGGATTCACTGAAGCTCCGGCGTTTGGCGACGGACTTGGTAAACACCCACAAAGTTATCAACCACCTCACCAACAACAACACTGACCACCTTTTTGATCTCCATGTGTCTAACACACGTGGACATGCCTACAAAGTCAGAAAACAATACAGCTCCCATGACTTTCGGAAACATTTTTTCACGCTCAGAGTTGCTGAAGCATGGAATAAACTGCCTGCATCAGTTGTTGACTGCCATGACACTGCATCCTTTAAGGCCCTCATGCTTTCCGAAATCCGCCGAAACTACACCTGATTATATATACACTTTAGATGAGTTGTAGTGCACCTGAGCACTGTACACAATTATTATTATTATATATATGTGTGTGTGTGTGTGTGTATTAATAAATAATGAAATTATTGTATACAGTGCTCAGGTGCACCACAACTTGTCAAAAGTGCGTATAAATCATATATGAATGTATATATATATATATATATATATATATATGTGTGTGTGTGTGTGTGTGTGTGTATTAATAATAATGAAATTATTGTATACAGTGCTCAGGTGCCCCCACAACTTGTCAAAAGTGCGTATAAAGCATTTGCAAGTAATGTACAATGTCTGGGGAGTGAACAGTGTATGAGTCAGATAGATGCTTGCTTGTGTGTATGGAGGGGAGAAGCTCAGGTGTGGTGTTGGCGAATCTCAGGAAGCATGGAAGTTTTGAAGGATGCAGTGATCCGACAACTAACAACTGATGCCGGCAGTTTGTTCCATGCTTCAGCACTCTAAGCGTGAAAAAATGTTTCCTAAAGTCATGGAAGGAGCTGTGCTGTTTGTTTTCATTTTCACTTTTATTTTCCGTAACCTAACACCAAAACCCTAAATTAAAGGAGGGAAGGGTTCCGTTTACATCTCGCCATGTGACCTGAAATAGCAGCCAAATCCCTGATTTTTTCTTTCTTATTACAGCGGAAATCGCGGTTCTAGAACATGGCATTTTCCACGTTACTCTCTCTTCTACTCTTTTACTTTTTTTTTAGTCATTCGACTGCGGCCATGCTGGAGCACCGCCTTTAGTCGAGCAAATCGACCCCGGGACTTATTCTTTGTAAGCCCAGTACTTATTCAATCGGTCTCTTTTGCCAACCGCTAAGTGACGGGGACATAACACACCAGCATCGGTTGTCAAGCAATGCTAGGGAGACAAACACAGACACACAAACACACACGCACAACACACATATGTGTGGCTGTGTGGTAAGTAGCTTGTTTACGAACCACATGGTTCCGGGTTCAGTCCCACTGCGTGGCACCTTGGACAAGTGTCTTCTACTATAGCCTCGAGCCGACCAAGCCTTGTGAGTGGATTTTGTAGACGGAAACTGAAAGAAGCCCGTCGTATATATAGATATATATATATATATATATATATATATATACGACGGGCTTATATATATATATATATACGACGGGCTTATATATTATATATACGACGGGCTTCTTTCAGTTTCTGTCTACCAAGTCCACTCACAAGGCTTTGGTCGGCCCGAGGCTATAGTAGAAGACACTTGTCCAAGGTGCCACGCGTGAGACTGAACCCGGAACCATTTGGTTGGTAACAAGCAACTTACCACTCCAAAAAATTACTTTTTTTTGTGTGTTTTATTTACTTTGTTAAACAAAAATTATTTACTTTGCGCAAAAAAATTTGGCATAACTTCGGTATAAGTACCAGATACATTTCAAGAAAGTGTTTTTTTTTATATATGGGGGGTTTGTCTTAGGGTTAGGGTTAGGGGTGGGAGAAAAGGGTTTCTTTTATCTTCAGAAATGTAAACAAAGTCACGTGTGTACTTATACCGAAGGATCGCCAAATATTTATTTTGTGTTTTATTTACTTAGCTAGGTTAGTCGTTGTAGGATCGACTAGTCACGACTAGCTAGCGCGGATGCCTGACTACGTGAGTGCGCGCACCTGGACTACTGTTCTCAAGTAGTACCGAAGGAGTGTTTGTCCAGATAGGACTACGCAGCCACAGAGGATATATATATGAGGACATGAAATGTAAAAGCTAGACTAGATTATTTATGCGCAACTCCATTGTCTCCCGAGACACAAAAAGGATGCCAACGTCATCATCTACAATCTGTATCATTCAACACCCGACTTATGTGAGTGACATCAGCCAAAACACTGACTTTTTTTTTGTTTTTTCAAATAAAATGCTTACATACATACATACACACATACACACATACTTACATGCATACTTACGTTCCATACGTACGTACATACATACATACATACATACATACCACACATACATACATACATACTTACGTACATACGCACATACATAGATACTTACATACATACATACATATGAACATACATACATACATAGATACACCACACACATACATACACAATACGCACATACACACATATATACACACATACATACATACATACACACATACATACATACATACATACATACATACATACGTACATACACACATACATACATGCATGCATGCATGCATACATACATACATACATACACACACATACATACATACACACACACATACATACATACATACACACACATACTTACATACATACTTACGTTCCATACGTACGTACATACTATACATACATACATACATACATACTTACATACTTACATACATACATACTTACATACATACTTACGTTCCATACGTACGTACATGCATACATACATACGCACATACACACATATACACACATACATACATACATACACACACACATACATACATACATACATACACACATACGTACATACATACGTACATACACACATACATACATGCATTTCGTTTTGGGGTTCGGTTTGCAGGATTTTCATGCGAGTTCGTGCTGAAGCAAGGTGCTTTGTTATTTAACACACTCACCGTTAAAGTTTCCGCTAATTACCTATTTTTCCTAAAGTTTTCTTTGCCTCTTCCAACCTTTTCAATAGTTGTTGACTCTGTCCGTTATCCGAGCTGCTTTCTTTTCACCAATCTGGTTTTTTTTTTGTTTGTTCTTTAATTAATTGCTAATTGTTATTTTTAACAAAAGAGTTTGAAACTTTGGGGCGTGTTCCTTCGTTTTGTCTCGCCAAAATCATAACAAGAACTCCGTTGTTTCTGTGACGACTCGACAATTCACTCGGATATTTTCGTTACATCCGTAATAGCTGCTAAATGGGATGAGGAGGAGAAATAGCTTATGGGTTGTGTGTGTGTGCTTGTTCGTTAAAGTTCTTTTCTACTCTACTGGCACAACGCCCAAAATTTGAACTCAGAACGTTACGACAGACGAAATACCTATTTCTTTACTACCCACAAGGGGTTAAACACAGAGAGGACAAACAAGACACCAAACGGTTTAAGTCGATTATATCGATCCAGTGCGTAACTGGTACTTAATTTATCGACCCCGAAAGGATGAAAGGCAAAGTCGACCTCGGCGGAATTTGAACTCACAACGTAACGGCAGACGAAATACCTATTTCTTTACTACCCACAAGGGGTTACACACAGAGAGGACAAACAAGGACAGACGTAGGTATTAAGTCGATTACATCGACCCCAGTGCGTAACTGGTACTTAATTTATCAACCCTGAAAGCATGAAAGGCAAAGTCGACCTCGGCGGAATTGAACTCACAACGTAACGGCAGACGAAATACCTATTTCTTTACTACCCACAAGGGGTTAAACACAGAGAGGACAACAAGGACAGACGTAGGTATTAAGTCGATTACATCGACCCCAGTGCGTAACTGGTACTTATTTTCAACCCTGAAGCATGAAAGGCAAAGTCGACCTCGGCGGAATTTGAACTCACAACGTAACGGCAGACGAATACCTATTTCTTTACTACCCACAAGGGGTTAAACACAGAGAGGACAAACAAGGACAGACGTAGGTATTAAGTCGATTACATCGACCCCAGTGCGTAACTGGTACTTAATTTATCAACCCTGAAGCATGAAAGGCAAAGTCGACCTCGGCGGAATTTGAACTCACAACGTACGGCAGACGAAATACCTATTTCTTTACTACCCACAAGGGTTAAACACAGAGAGGACAAACAAGGACAGACGTAGGTATTAGTCGATTACTCGACCCAGTGCGTAACTGGTACTTAATTTATCAACCCTGAAAGCATGAAAGGCAAAGTCGACCTCGGCGGAATTTGAACTCACAACGTAACGGCAGACGAAATACCTATTTCTTTACTACCCACAAGGGGTTAAACACAGAGAGGACAAACAAGGACAGACGTAGGTATTAAGTCGATTACATCGACCCCAGTGCGTAACTGGTACTTATTTATCAACCCTGAAAGCATGAAAGGCAAGTCGACCTCGGCGGAATTTGAACTCACAACGTAACGGCAGACGAAATACCTATTTCTTTACTACCCCAAGGGGTTAAACACAGAGAGACAACAAGGACAGACGTAGGTATTAAGTCGATTACATCGACCCCAGTGCGTAACTGGTACTTAATTTATCAACCCTGAAAGCATGAAAGGCAAAGTCGACCTCGGCGAATTTGAACTCAGAACGTTACGACAGACGAAATACCTATTTCTTTACTACCCACAAGGGGCTAAACAAAGATAGACAAACGGATTCGATTACAACGACCCCAGTGCATAACTGGTATTATTTAGTCGAGGAATGAAATTTTGAGATGCTGAATTTTGCCTTTTTTTTTTTTTCCAGCTTCGTAATCACCGTACCCGAAAAGGGGTTTCTGTAAAAAATAAATAAATAAAGGCGTAGGAGTGGCTGTGTGGTAAGTAGCTTGCTTACCAACCACATGGTTCCGGGTTCAGTCCCACTGCGTGGGACCTTGGGCAAGTGTCTTCTACTATAGCCTTGGGCTGACCAAAGTCTTGTGAGTGGATTTGGTAAACGGAAACTGAAAGAAGCCCGTCGTATATGTATATAGGTGCAGGAGTGGCTGTGTGGTATGCAGCTTGCTTACCAACCACATGGTTCCGGGTTCAGTCCCACTGCGTGGCACCTTGGGCAAGTGTCTTCTACTATAGCCTCGGGCCGACCAAAGTCTTGTGAGTGGATTTGGTAAACGGAAACTGAAAGAAGCCCGTCGTATATATGTATACGTATGGTATATGTTTGTGTGTCTGTGTTGGCGTCCCCCTACATTGCATGACAACCGATGCTGGTGTGTTTACGTCCCCGTAACTAAGCGGTTCGGCAAAAGAGACCGATAGAATAAGTACTGGGCTTACAAAGAAAAGACCTGGGATCGATTTGCTCGACTAAAGGCGGTGCTCCAGCATGGCCGCAGTCAAATGACTGAAACAAGTAAAAGAGTAAAAGAGATAAAGCAGGGTTGAGGTAGAAAAGGAAGTCTAGCCCCTAATGGTTTGGCCCTTCATCTGTTCCTCCAACATAAACAAAAAAGAAAAAACAACCACTTGCCTGAGAACCAGTATGGAAATGCCACCAGTGTGGCAATGATGATGTGGCATCTGCTGTTGATGTCTTGACGCTTGGGTGAACAGCAGGAGGGAGACTTCTTGAACAATGGGATCAGTTGGAGAAATCAATCCCAGGACTTATTCTTTGTAAGCTGGCATTTATTTTATCGGTCAAGATCATGGGTATATAAACATACTAACACAGCTTGACAAGTGACGGTAGGAATGGGGGTAGGGGAAAACACACACCTAAAGAAATTATAGGCGCAGGAGTGGCCGTGTGGTAAGTAGCTTGCTTACCAACCACATGGTTCCGGGTTCAGTCCCACTGCTTGGCACCTTGGGCAAGTGTCTTCTACTATAGCCTCGGGCCGACCAAAGCCTTGTGAGTGGATTTTGTAGACGGAAACTGAAAGAAGCCCATCGTATATAGGCACAGGAGTGGCTGTGTAGTAAGTACTTGTTTACCAACCACATAGTTCCGGTTCAGTCCCACTGCGTGGCATCTTGGGCAAGTGTCTTCTGCTATAGCGTCGGGCCGACCAAGCCTTGTGAGTGGATTTGGTAGACGGAACTGAAAGAAGCCTGTCGTACATGTGTATATATATATGTATGTATGTGTGCGTTTGTGTGTCTGTGTTTGTCCCCCTAGCATTGCTTGACAACCGATGCTGGTGTTACGCGTCCCTGTCACTTAGCGGTTCGGCAAAAGAGACTGATAGAATAAGTACTGAGCTTACAGAGAATGAGTCTCGGGGTCGAGTTGCTTGACTAAAGGCGGTGCTCCAGCATGGCCGCAGTCAAATGACTGAAACAAGTAAGAGATATATATATATACTCTTTTACTTGTTTCAGTCATTTGGAGCACCGCCTTTAGTCGATCAAATCGACCCCAGAACTTATTCTTTGTTACGGGAACGTAAACACACCAGCACCGGTTGTCAAGCGATGTTGGGGCGGACAAACACAGACGCATGGCGGGCTTCTTTCAGCTTCCGGGTTTTAGAAACCTGGATGTTGATTCGACGATGACGCTGACAGCATAAATCGAGTGGCAGTAATTTAAACAGTAAAAGTTTATAACAAGGCTGGTGTACATCAAAATCAAATTTATAAAATTTCTTATTTATTAATTATAGGTGGCAGGCATGGTTATGTGGTAAAATGCTTGCTTCCTACCCACATAGCACTGGACTAAATATCAAAGGAGTGTCCTTCCAGCACCTGAGATTATTACTGGTATTTCTTAAAATATTTAAATGATGACGGCAGTTATCATCCCAATGACAAGGATGGACTTGTTTCTGAGGCTGCTGGTTCCGTGTGCTCCACCTGCAAAAGATTTCAATGTGATATCATCATATGCCACAGATATTGGTGTCATATCACACACAAAGATAAACAATAAAACATATCATTTATATACACTCTTCATATCAACTTGCTCAAGACTGCCCTTGTTTCCATAGTGAAAATTCCCTAATTTAAAGTGAGCTAAATTAAAACCTTTCATCAAAATATCATGTTAATGTTAATTAATAAGGATAAAGAGAAAAATAAGGGTGGAAGTGCTGGCTTCCATTGCAGTTTCTTGATAGATGGGTGAGAGAGGTGAGCGTTGCCTGAGTGTGCACCTGTAGACTGGGAGAGGGCATCCACCCTGGTGGTCAGGGGGACCATGGATTTTGTGGGCTTTCTCCCTGTGTGACTAGTTGCCATTGCAAAAGGGATCATGTGGTAGACATGTCTGAAAGGGCTGATGACCAGCAGTTGTCCTTTTGTTGAAGCTCAAATAATCTTTTTCAGGTTTGAAGAAGAGACAAATAAGGATAAAGAGAAAAGTAAGGTGGAAGTGCTGGCTTCCATTGCAGTTTCTTGATAGATGGGTGAGAGAGGTGAGCGTTGCCTGAGTGTGCACCTGTAGACTGGGAGAGGGCATCCACCCTGGTGGTCAGGGAGACCATGGATTTTGTGGGCTTTCTCCCTGTGTGACTAGTTGCCATTGCAAAAGGGATCGTGTGATGGACATGTCTGAAAGGGCTGAAGATGGGTGAGAGAGGTGAGCGTTGCCTGAGTGTGCACCTGTAGACTGGGAGAGGGCATCCACCCTGGTGGTCAGGGGTACCATGGATTTTGTGGGCTTTCTCCCTGTGTAACTAGTTGCCATTGCAAAAGGGATCATGTGATGGACATGTCTGAAAGCGCTGAAGACCAGCAACTGCCATTTTGTCAAAACCCTAATAAACTTTATCAGGTTTCACTTGAAGAGCAAAATCAGGGTGGAGAGGTAAGTGCTGGCTTCCAAGCAGTTTGTTGAAAGGTGGGTGAGAGAGGTGAGCATTACCTGAGTGAATGGGCCTTCTCTCAGAGTGTACCTGTATATTGGAGAGAAAAGACTGGGAGAGGGTATCCACCCTGGTGGTCAGGGGGACCATGGATTTTTTGGGCTTTCTCCCTGTGTGACTAGTTGCCATTGCAAAAGGGATCGTGTGATGGACATGTCTGAAAGCGCTGAAGACCAGCAATTGCCATTTTGTCAAAACCCTAATAAACTTTTTCAGGTTTCACTTGAAGAGGAAAATCAGGGTGGAGAGGTAAGTGCTGGCTTCCAAGCAGTTTGTTGAAAGGTGGGTGAGCATTACCTGAGTGAATGGGCCTTCTCTCAGAGTGTACCTGTATATTGGAGAGGAAAGACTGGGAGAGGGCATCCACCTTGGTGGTCAGGGGGACCATGGATTTTGTGGGCTTTCTTTACGTGTAGCCCTTGAAAGTCCCCAAACTATCAGGGATCTTACTTTGACTTTCTTTTATTCTTTGTATGACTTTTTACATGCTAAAACCCACACTGGACCCTCCCGAATGTTTTGCTTTGTGTTAGCCCTCTGTGGTTAATAAAGAAATTATTATAAATCATTTCCTTACTCTTTATCTCCAAATCAATTTTTCCAACATTATGGTTGCCATCTTCAAATTTCCAAGTCGAACAATTCTTAGTTATTTTTCTGATCCAAAGTATGGCGGTATCTCCAGTATGTCTCACTTTATAGTTAGGGCCATCAGCGCATATCATGTTACATTGATATTTATAATAGCCGCACTTCCAAACCACCGGTCGTTTCATATCGGGTGTTGTTATCGTAAGGATGAGCTTTCTATTGAGAACAGCAGGTGCTGAAATAAAGAAATCAGTTAAGAAGTTTGCGTTTCAATCATACGGTTTTGGGTTCAGTCCCACTGCAGAGCACCTTGGGAAAGTGTCTTCTACTACAGCATCAGGCTTGTGAGTGGATTTTCTAGATGGAAATTGAAAGAAGCCCATTGTGTGTGTGTGTGTATATATATACATACACACTTGTGTGTTTCAAAGGCTCTTGAGTGGATTTGATAGATGGAAACTGAAAGAAGCCCATTGTTTATATATATATATATATAGGTGCCGGAGTGGCTGTGTGGTAAGTAGCTTGTTTACCAACCACATGGTTCCGGGTTCAGTCCCACTGCGTGGCACCTTGGGCAAGTGTCTTCTACTGTAGCCTCAGGCCGACCAAAGCCTTGTGAGTGGATTTGATAGATGGAAACTGAAAGAAGCCCATTGTTTATATGTATATATATATATAGGTGCAGGAGTGGCTGTGTGGTAAGTAGCTTGTTTACCAACCACATGGTTCCGGGTTCAGTCCCACTGCGTGGCACCTTGGGCAAGTGTCTTCTACTGTAGCCTCAGGCCAACCAAAGCCTTGTGAGTGGATTTGATAGATGGAAACTGAAAGAAGCCCATTGTTTATATATATATATATATATATATAGGCGCATGAGTGGCTGTGTGATAAGTAGTTGGAGAGTGGGGGAGAAACAGAAGAGTGATGAGGAGGTTGTTACATCCTCAAAACGTAAAAGAAAGGCAGGCAACAATGGTGACCCACCGAAAGACCCCGGGAGCTGCGGGAGAAAAAGAGGACCCGTTGTGTACACCACAGGAACCTCACCCTCCCGCGGCCCAGGGAAAAAAAAGAAAAAAGAGAAACGGAATGCCGGCGGCGGATTGTAACACGCGGACGGCGTCTTCCAAGCCTCCTCAGGCGGGCGTGCCGCCGGAGGATAAATGTGTGGTCCTCTTCCACAAAGGAGGAACCATTGAAAATGAGATAAGAAAAATGAAAAGGAGAGGCCAATGGGAGGGACTTTGGTCCTGCACGGAGGACCCTGAGTGGCCTTCGCAGGTGGCTGCGGAGGTCCTATGGGATAGCGATCTGTGCAGGATCGGGAATTGTGGTCTTGCCTGGAACTGGCTGAGTGCTTCAATGAAGCAAGAGAGCTAGTCGGCCGGGTGACCTGAATTTTTTGTATATTTTGAAGGAACATTATCTGGCAAAGACCTTGCTCGAATCTTTTTACACGTGCCACCGACACAGGTGCCAGTAAGGCGACATTGGTAAAGATCACGCTCGAATGGTGCCCTTTTACGTACCACTGGCACAGAGCCAGTTGGCTGCTCTGGCAACGATCACGCTCGGATGGTGCCTAGTGATATCAGATCCAAGTACTCTACTTGTCTGATGTTCAAACTAGCCATATCTGACCTCTCCCATCTAACCTACAATGTCATTCTGGAAATAAAGCATCACATCATTGAAATCTCAAAGCTATGAGATAATCCATGATTAATCCAAAACATTGAGAATAAAAAAGGATTACATTAATCTGAACGCTAAAGGGTTAATAGTTTTTGCCCCTGGAAATTAAAAGGGAAAATGTGCAATAGAGACCATCAAAAGAAATTAGACATCTTATTACACTCAGCCTAATGAGTTTTAATTTAATGAGATTTATGTTTACTGGAACATAACTTCATCAGACATGGGTGTACCCCTGATTAAACCATGTCCCTATCCACTCACTCCCGCCCACCCTTATATAATGCAGGGTCACTACAGTAAGACACGGGTTCCTGTCCTTCTATCATACCCTTTCTTTACTACCCATAAGGGGCTAAATGAGGACAGACAAATGGATTAAGTGGATTATATCGACCCCTGGACATGTTTTACACAGTGAACTGGAAACAAATGATAATATATATATTTCTTTATTGTCCACAAGGGGCTAAACATAGAGGAGACAAACAAGGACAGACGTAGGTATTAAGTCGATTACATCGACCCCAGTGCGTAACTGGTACTTAATTTATCGATCCCGAAAGGATGAAAGGCAAAGTCGACCTCGGCGGAATTTGAACTCACAACATAACGGCAGACGAAATACCTATTTCTTTAGTACCCACAAGGGGCTAAACATAGAGGAAACAAACAAGGACAGACATAGGTATTAAGTCGATTACATCGACCCCAGTGCGTAACTGGTACTTAATTTATCGATCCCGAAAGGATGAAAGGCAAAGTCGACCTCGGCGGGATTTGAACTCACAACGTAACGGCAGACGAAATACCGGTAAGCCTTTCACCCAGGGTGCTAACGATTCTGCCAGCTCACCTGTCTATCTATCATACCTGGTATACCTCTCAACACCTGACATAAGGCCATCTCCTTCTCTACTATGCTCTTCAGTAAAGGTTTGTTTCCTTCCTCTTCCTTTGCCTTTTCCCGTTATTTAGTGACTTCACTAGGGGCCAGTTATGTGCAAAAAAAGGCTCCAGGGCACTGTAAAATGATAGGGTCCGAAAAGGATTCAATGATGCCAGCATGGAACGTGGACCTTGAATGACGGAGGATAAACATGATAACCCTAATCCTCTTTAGAAAGACAATCATAATCCCAGAGAAATGGAAACCAATTCAGTGGTGGTGCAATAATAAAAAAATGCACCCACCACACTTTGTAAAGGGGTCAGTGTTAGGAAGGTCATGAAGCAATCGAAACCTTGCCAATGCCTGCAAAGGAGCCTGCCACAATGCTGTGGTTTGTTGGATCCATGGCAAGATTGAAGGTGGCCATTTTATAAGTACCCCCACAAGCCATCTTGACCCTGGTTAAAACCCACTGCTCTAGTGTTTCCCCAATGTGTATTTCTGGCTCTTTAGCCCTTCTCGATGGTCAGAATAAAAACTTTAAAGAAACCAAAAGCAAAATAGTGACTAAAAGCTTTGAATTAAGAGAAAGAAATAGAAGACAGAACTGAAAAGGTAATGGGATCTTTTCGGTTTGAACGGCAGTTTTTTCTAGCGGTGTCATATGAAATTGTCACCCATAATTATGACCCTAGTATCGATCTATTGCATTTCAATCTGTTTTAGGGGTGGGGGAAAGGGTATCTTTTCTTCTTCAGAAATGTAAATAAACTCAATCTGTTTCTTAAACGAGGGACATATTCATACGGCACAGAATGTTTTCGCCTCAATAGACGTCATTGATTGGTTGAAATTGCAGAAATTGAAGGGAAAACAACAACAAATATCTTACAATTATAGAATTTTCTCGATAAAGCCAAGAGAAAAGATGTTTTATAAACACATTCTACCAGTATACGAAGTTTAAAAGTGTTTAGTTACGTGGAAATTATTTTTAAAAACTGCCGGTCAAACGGAAAAGATCCAGGTAATGTCTAGTTTAAAAGGGGAAGAAGTTTTGTTAATCCATTTACCATTTTGGTGGATACGATAACCTTTTGCACTCGTCAAACCTGTAAAAGATGAAAACAAAAATGTTTGATTTTAAGATGAAATCATTCAAAATAATGTGAATAAATTAACATTACATTAGAAGGAAAATGGCTATTTCATTGGCAGAGTTTCAGATCAGGATCTCCACAAGGGTTAGATTGTATTTATTTTGAGAGGAAGCTTTCCAAATCCTCTTCGTCACCTTTGCCTTGTAAATGTCTGAGGTAGGGGTGTCTTTTTAGGAAAAAATGAATATTTGAAAATACATTTTGTTTCACCTCAATCCCTTCTCTACCCAGCCCCAGACCGATTTTAGCCCCTTTTTTTCTTCTTTTTTTTTTTTGCACTAAGCCCTCGAAAACCATGGCAAAATCCTTTTCGGTAAAGGTTTATTTGTCAGTCTGCCATTTGACAGAGGTCTGGAATAGGGCACCCACATAAATTGGTCTATCTCTGTTTTGACAGGTACTTTTCACCCACTGCGTGGCATCTTGGGCAAGTGTCTTCTGCTATAGCCCCGGGCAAACCAAAGCGTTGTGAGTGGATTTGGTAGACGGAAACTGAAAGGAGCCCGTCGTATATATGTATATATATATATATATATATATATATATATATGTTTGTGTGTCTGTGTTTGTCCCTCTAGCATTGCTTGACAACTGATGCTGGTGTGTTTACGTCCCCGTAACTTAGTACTGGGCTTACAAAGAATAAGCCCTGGGGCGGATTTGCTCGACTAAAGGCGGTGCTCCAGCATAGCCGCAGTCAAATGACTGAAACAAGTAAAAGAGTAAAGAGTATATATTTTAGTGTGTGTATATTATTACATCAAAGGTTAATGTACACTTGCATCAGAAATTAATTAGCACTTCTCAAATTTCTACATTAAATAGGTTAAATCAATTAACCTATGAGCTGTTCAAAACGTCTTACGCGATGAGAAAACTTAGTATGGTGTGATTTCGGTCCTTGCGAGGCGCTACCTATATCTATTAAACAAAGGAAGATTTGTCTGCATCCGCACTCCAAGTTGTTGTTGCATTGCTATGTCAACATCATAAGGCTGTAGACTCTCAAACTGCTCTGCAAACAAAGTTACGTCATCGTTCTGCGCAACAGTGAACTCGCAACAAAGCAATAGTTCAAGATATGGCCACTAGGTGACAGCACATACCTTGAGTGAAGAGCAATCAAGGGTGCTAATTAATTTCTGACGGTAGTGTAGAAGCAATTTCGTTATTACACACATATTAATACTGACAAATCTCATGTTTCATCTTGTGGAGGTATGTATGTGCTGTCTATGTAGTATGTGAGACAACCAATTTTTTTTTTTAATAATTTTCAAAAATTGCTTTTTTCATAAAAAGCTTTCTTCTATCATCTTTGACCCTTTTGTTACCAACCTGGCCCAAACCAGCTCTGCGTCTGTAGTACAAATGTCTTTTCATAAGTTTTGCATCAAAACATACCACTAAATCTTAGTCACAATTTATGTTCCTAACACTAGCTTAATGATAACTAAGTTATTTTACTAAATTCTTTGTTATATTTAAAATTAATTGAAAGAAACACAGAACATCTCGACAGAAATATGGTAACAAAAGGGTTAAAATATAAAATAGAGAAACAATTCTTAACCCTTTTGATACCAACCTGGCTGAAAGCACCTCTGACCCTGTAGTACAAATGTTTTGTTTCCATAAGTTTTGAATTAAAGTCTCCCACCAAACCTTAGTCACAATTAATATTCCGAACACTAGCTGAATGATAACTAAGTTATTTTACTAAATTCTTTGTAATATTTAAAATAATTGAAAGAAACACAGAGCATCTCAAAATAAATACAGTGACGAAAGGCTTAACCATTTGAAAAGTCCCCATTAAAACAGGGAAAACCCAATTGATGTAGGACCTATTCCAGATTTGTTTTCACCTGTATAGGGGTAATTAACAAGAGTGAATTATGAAGAAAAAGAATAATAAAAACTTACAAAATAATGCAGACAAACAACAAAAGAACTTCAGAATGTCCATGATCTGTGAAAATAATTTTCTAAACCTGAAAAACAACAAAAATTATATCTAATTAAGATATCTAATTAAGAGTCATCATCATCATCATCATCATCAAATTGAGGAAAGAAATTTCGAATTTTTCCTTTTTTTTTTTTTTTTCCTTTTTGCAGAATCGTAATCTCCGTACCTGAAAACGGCGGTTTCTGTAAAAAATAAATAAATAAAGGCGTAGGAGTGGCTTTGTGGTAAATAGCTTGCTTACCACATAGTTCTGGGTTCAGTCCCACTGCGTGTCACCTTGAGCAAGTGTCTTCTACTATAGCCTCGGGCCGACCAAAACCTTGTGAGTAGATTTGGTAGACGGAAACTGAAAAGAAGCCCATCGTATATATATATTATATATATATATAGGCGCAGGAGTGGCTGTGTAGTAAGAAGTTTGCTTACCAACCACATGGTTCCGGGTTCAGTCCCACAGCGTGGGACCTTGGGCAAGTGTCTTCTACTATAGCCTTGGGTCTAACAAAGCCTTGTGGTGGATTTGGTAGACAGAAACTGAAAAGAAGCCCATCGTATATATATATATATATATATATATATATATAGGCGCAGGAGTGGCTGTGTGGTAAGAAGTTTGCTTACCAACCACATGGTTCCGGGTTCAGTCCCACTGCGTGGCACCTTGGGCAAGTGTCTTCTACTATAGCCTTGGGCCTAACAAAGCCTTGTGAGTGGATTTGGTAGACGGAAACTGAAAGAAGCCCGTCGTATATATGTATACATATGTGTATGTGTGTGTGTGTATGTTTGTGTGTCTGTGTTTGTCCCCCCAACATCGCTTGACAACCGATGCTGGTGTGGTTACCTCCGCATTACTTAGCGGTTCGGCAAAAGAGACCGATAGAATAAGTACTAGGCTTGCAAAGAATAAGACCTGGGTGTCGATTTGCTCGACTAAAGGCGGTGCTCCAGCATGGCCGCAGTCAAATGACTGAAACAAGTAAAAGAGTAAAAAGAGATAAAGCAGGGTTGGGGGTACAAAAGGAAGTCTAGCCCCTAAGGGTTTGGCCCTTCATCTGTTCCTCCAACATAAACAAAAAAGAAAAAAAACAACCACTTGCCTGAGAACCAGTATGGAAATGCCACCAGTGTCGCAATGATGATGTGGCACTCGGCTGTTGATGTCTTGACACTTGGGTGAACAGCAGGAGGGAGACTTCTTGAACAATGGAATCAGTTGGAGAAATCGATCCCAGGACTTCTTCTTTGTTAGCTGGGCATTTATTTTATCTATTGCTTTTCCTTAAGTTATGGACCTATAAATATTACTGACACCGCTTGACAAGTGACGGTGGGGGTTGTTGGAAAACACACACATAAACGAACATATATATACTCTTTATATATATATATATATATATATATATCATCATCATCATCATCATCATCATCATTTAACGTCCGCTTTCCATGCTGGCATGGGTTGGATGGTTCAACTGGGGTCTGGGGAGCCCGAAGGCTGCACCAGGCCAGTCAGATCTGGCAGTGTTTCTACAGCTGGATGCCCTTCCTAACGCCAACCACTCCGTGAGTGTAGTGGGTGCTTTTTATGTACCACCGACTCAGGTGCCAGACGAGGCTGGCGAACGGCCACGCTCGGATGTGGTACTGGCTACAGCCACGTTTAGATGGCTTCACTTATGTGCCACCAGCACTGGTACCACAAAACTACAAATTCCATTGATGATGATCGATTTTGATTTGATTCTTTGATTTTTGATTTTCACTTGTCTCAACAGGTCTTCACAAGTAGAGTTATGTGTCCCAAGAAGGAAGGTATGCACAGGTGGACTGACTACGTCCCAGGTAGGGGCCATGGGTAATGGCCTCATGTGTCCTGCCGGGTCTTCTCACGCACAGCATACTTCCAAAGGTCTCGGTCTCTGGTCATTTCCTCGGTGAGACCTAAAGAACGAAGGTCGTTCTTCACCACCTCGTCCCAGGTTTTCCTGGGTCTACCTCTTCCACAGGTTCCCTCAACTGCTAGGGTGTGGCACTTTTTCACACAACTATCTTCATCCATTCTTACTACGTGTCTATACCAGCGTAGACGCCTCTCTTGCACACCACATCTGATGCTTCTTAGGTCCAACTTTTCTCCTAAGGCACTTACACTCTGTCGGGTATGAACACTGACATTACACATCCAACGGAGCATACCGGCTTCATTTCTTGCAAGCTTACGCATATCCTCAGCAGTCACGGCCCATGTTTCACTGCCATGTAGCATGGCTGTTCGCACACATGCGTCATACAGTCTGCCTTTTACTCTGAGCGAGACACCTTTTGTCACCAGCAGAGGTAAGAGCTCTCTGAACTTTGCCCAGGCTATTCTTACTCTAGCAGATACACTTTCGGCACACCTACCCCCGCTACTGACTTGGTCACCTAGGTAACAGAAACTATCAACTATTTCAAGTTTTTCTCCCTGGAATGTGGCAGAAGATGGTCTCTGTGCATTTTCAGTGTTTATTGCACCAGAGCATCTGCCACATACAAAAACTATATACCTAGTTAGCTTTCCTTTGACATTGCTGCACCTCTAATCCTTGCTTCCATGCCTGAAACTTCTCCTCGAGTTCCGATAGTGATTCAGCAATTAGAGCAAGGTCATCAGCATAGAGGAGCTCCCAGGGGCATCCTGTCTTGAATTCCTCCGTTATTGCCTGGAGGACTATGATAAATAGGAGGGGGCTGAGGACTGAGCCTTGGTGGACCCCAACCTCCACCCGGAATTCTGCACTAACGAATATCTATATATACACACACACACACTCATATATATATATTATATATATATATATATTATATATATATATATACACATATATATATATATACACATATATATATATATATATATATATATATAATATATATATAACAAATATATACATACACACAAGCATATATATATTACGTTTATATATTTGTTTTGCAAGATTTTTGATGTGAAATTGTGTGTTGAAACAGATGTTGTTGTATTTAGGAATGGTCATTTATTGGCTAAACTGGCAAAATGACCATTCCTAAATACAACAATATATATATATACTCTTTGACTTGATTCAGTCATTTGGAGCACCGCCTTTAGTCGAGCAAATTGACCCCAGGACTTATTCTTTGTAAGCCTAGTACTTATTCTATCGGTCTCTTTTTGCCGAACCGCTAAGTGACGGGAACGTAAATACACCAGCATTGGTTGACAAACACAGACACACGAACATATATATACATACATATATACGACGGGCTTCTTTCAGTTTCCGTCTACCAAATCCACTCACTAGGCTTTGGTCGGCCCGAGGCTATAGTAGAAAACACTTACCCAAGGTGCAACGCAGTGGGACTGAACCCGGAACCATGTGGTTCGTAAGCAAGCTACTTACCACACACCCACTATATATATATATATTATATATATATATATATCTTTATATATAAAAGTGAAGTTGTGTGTCTGTCTCCTACGATCTAGATTCCTAACTACACCCCCCTTTGTGGTTAGCCATATTGGGATGGCTATTATACTTTACATCTCTAAAAATGCTTATATAGCAATGCCGGGCGATACTGCTAGTATATATATATATATATATATATATTATATATATATATACATATATATATATAATTATAAATATAATTAAGGGTTTATCAACAAGTTGCTTCACCACATACTGAAAATTTAGAAATAGCAGCCAAAGACAGCTATATATATCTGTAAAATGACACGTGACAATTATTCATCTTGGCTATTGAATAATTGTCACGTGTCATTTTGCAGATAAATGTCCTCTATTTACATAATATTGAGGTCTCTTTCTTTCTTTTGTTATCTTACCGTTTTTACCATTTTATATATACACTTGCGTCAGAAATTAATTAGCACTTCTCAAATTTCTACATTAAATAGGTTAAATCAATTAACCTATGAGCTGTTCAAAATGTCTTACGCGATGAGAAAACTTAGTATGGTGTGATTCCTTGCGAGGCGCTACCTATATCTATTAAACAAAGGAAGATTTGTCTGCATCCGCACCCCAATTTGTTGCACTGCTATGTCAACATCATAAGGCTGTAGACTCTCAAACTGCTCTGCAAACAAAGTTACGTCATCGTTCTGCGCAACAGTGAACTCGCAACAAAGCAATAGTTCGAGATATGGCCACTAGGTGACAGCACATACCTTGAGTGAAGAGCAAATCAAGGGTGCTAATTAATTTCTGACGGTAGTGTATATATATATATATATATAAAATTAACAGAATGAGAAACAACCCGAGGCTGTGAAAGATTTCAGAACAGTTATAAAGAGAAGCTCTTACAGCTGTTTCCTCATTTGCATAATCACCGAACCTGGAGGTTAACTATAGTCTGCCCATAGCACTTAGCATTATCTGACACCTTTGGGGGTCTTCTTGACACCACTACCTCTCATACCCTCAATATATATATTTCCTCTACTTAACTTGTCTCTCCCCCTCTCTCATTCTTCCTCACAACCATTCCCCTTCTCTTGCTCCCCCCCCCGCGTCGTTGACCCGCGACGAGACTTCCGCTACTGTCTTTTCTAGCCTAACCCTCTCGAGGTGTGGACGGCAATTCTTTTTGCTCCGTTCGTCGTTCACAAAAAAAATCCGCGTTCGTAATACTTTTTTTCATTCGGCTTAACAGCCCTTCTTGTCTTGTTATTCTCCTTGTCCTGTCTTTTACTGTTTATATTTTGTACTGTCGTTACTGTCCTGTTTTTGTTACCATTTTTACCCCTCTGCAAAAGGATCTCAAATTTTATTTGATTTGCTTTTCGCAGGAAGGAAAGTTTCTTATTCGGAGATACGTCTCGCCTTCACCTTCGAAATGTAGAGTAGATGAAACCATGGCGACTGAAGAAGGGGTTTTTTCTTTGTGTTAATTGTCCTTGGGTTTGTGTCTATGTTTTCGTTTCTCATTGTGTTCGACGTTTTTTTTTGTGTCCTGTACTCATATATGCGTGTATATGTACATGTAGAGGTAGGTACGTACATGTATGTTTATATATATGCATATGTTCTATTTATTAATATATATCATCATCATCATCATCATCATCATTTAGCGTCCGTTCTCCATGCTAGCATGGGTTGGACGGTTCAACTGGGGTCTGTGAAGCTGGAAGGCTTCATCAGGCCCAGTCAGATCTGGCAGTGTTTCTACGGCTGGATGCCCTTCCTAACGCCAACCACTCCGTGAGTGTAGTGGGTGCTTTTTACATGCCACCCGCACAGGTGCCAGACAGAGCTGGCAAACAGCCACGAACGGATGGTGCTTTTACGTGTCACCGGCACGGGGCCATGCGAGGCTGGCAAACGGCCACAAACGGATGGTGCTTTTACGTGTCACCGGCACGGGGCCATGCGAGGCTGGCAACGAACACGAACGGATGGTGCTTTTACGTGCCACCGACACGGGGGCCAGACAGGGCTGGCAAACGGCCACGAACGGATGGTGCCTTTACGTGTCACCGGCACGGGGGCCCTGATGTTGTTCGACCTCAATTTGGTTCTGCTTTCTGATATTGGTTTGATTTTGATTTTGACTGTTCTCACTGGCCTTGCCGGGTTTTCTCACGCACAGCATACTTCCAAAGGTCTCGGTCACTGATCATTTCCTTGGTGAGACCTAAAGTTCGAAGGTCGTGCTTCACCATATATATATATACATATATATATATATATATATATATATGTATGTATGTATATCCGCACACACACACACACACGCATGCGCGCAATCTATTATCCAAACACCAGATTAATAATGACAAAGTTATTTTCGTAATCTTTATTGAAATATAGGTAATATATTTTAAGAGAAAAACGGAAATTTCATTACAAGAGAGTTAGAAGTTATCAAAATTATAACCTTCCATTTCAAAGTTCTTTTTAATTTATATTCCAAATCTGAACTTAATTATGGGAAAGGCTTTTTAATTAAATTCTTCGTTAATTTTGAAATTGACAGAAATGCAGTGAATTTTAATAGAAATCATCAACATCATCATCATCATCCACAGAGATTCTGACCAATATTTTCCCCTGCTTTTCTGAGTTAGACATATGTAAGTCAGAGCAGGGGTTTTAGAAAACTGGATGTTGATTCGACGATGACGCTGACAGCATAAATCGAGTGGCAGTAATTTAAACAGTAAAAGTTTATAACAAGGCTGGTGTACATCAAAATCAAATTTATAAAATTTCTTATTTATTAAATTATAGGTGGCAGGCATGGTTGTGGTAAAATGCTTGCTTCCTACCCACATAGCACTGGATTAAATATCAAAGGAGTGTCCTTCCAGCACTTGAGATTATTACTGGTATTTCTTAAAATGTATAAATGATGACGGCTGTTATCATCCCAATGACAAGGATGGACTTGGTTCTGAGGCTGCTGGTTCCTTGTGCACCACCTGCAAACGATTTCATTTGGATATCATCGGATGCCTCAGGTGTATCACCTACAAAGATAAACAATAAACCACTCTCAGTATTACGGTACTCAAGACTCAAGAGATTAAGACTCTGTTCCTTAGAGCGTAGGCGAGAAAGATATGCCATAATATACATCTGGAAGATCCTGGAGGGACTTGTCCCAAACTTTGGGTTCGAGAGTTACACAAATGCCAGAACTGGGCGCCACTGCGTGGTGCCAAGGACTCCAAATTTGCCATCAAGATGTAGGACAAGAAACTGTGATAGCCTGGGCTTCAGAGGCCCACAGCTCTTCAATATCCTCTCGAAGAACCTGAGAGACCTGCATGGGGTGGATGCAGATGTCTTTAAAGTAAAACTGGATCTCTTCCTGTCAGGTATCCCAGATGAACCAACTTCACGGCAGGAGGTGCAGATGAGGGCAGCTGCATCGAACTCTCTCATGCACCAAATGGCAGTTGCTAAAAAGCTTTCGTGAAGTAAAACCAAGTAGCAACACCAAATGGCGGTGCCCCAGCATGGCCACAGCCCATGAGCTGAAACTAGATAAAATAAAATTAAAAAAATAAAATAAATAAAACATATTACAAGGCGCAGGAGTGGCTGTGTGGTAAGTAGCTTGCTTACCAACCTCATGGTTCCGGGTTCAGTCCCACTGCGTGGCATCTTGGGCAAGTGTCTTCTGCTATAGCCTCGGGCCGACCAAAGCCTTGTGAGTGGATTTGGTAGACGGAAACTGAAAGAAGCCTGTCGTATATATGTATATATATATATATGTATGTATGTGTGTATATATGTTTGTGTGTCTGTGTTTGTCCCCCTAGCATTGCTTGACAACCGATGCTGGTGTGTTTACGTCCCCGTCACTTAGCGGTTCATTAAAAAGAGACCGATAGAATAAGTACTGGGCTTACAAAAAGAATAAGTCCCGGGGTCGAGTTGCTCGACTAAAGGCGGTGCTCCAGCATGGCCGCAGTCAAATGACTGAAACAAGTAAAAGAGTAAAGAGAGTATATCATTTATATACACTCTTCATACCAACTTGCCCAAGACTGCCCTTGTTTCCATGGTGTAAATCCCCTGTTTTAAAGTGATTCAAATTAAAACCTTTCCTTAAAATTTCATGTTAACTTTTGTTCCAAACAGCAGCTTAATAAGAACAAAGTATATATTTTAGTGTGTGTATATTATTACATCAAAGGTCAATGTAGAAAAAATTTAGTTATTACACACACATTAATACCGACAAATCCTAAGTTTCATCTTGTGGAGGTATGTATGTGCTGTCTATGTAGTATGTGAGACAACCAATTTTTTTTAAAATAAATTTTCAAAAATTGTTTTTTTTCATAAAAAGCTTTCTCCTATCATCTTTAAAAATATATAATAGAGAAACAATTCTTAACCCTTTTGATACCAACCTGGCTGAAACCACTTCTGACCCTGTAGTACAAATGTCTTGTTTTCATAAGTTTTTAATTAAAATCTTCCACCAAACCTTAGTCACAATTTATGTTCCTAACACTAGCTTAATGATAATTAAATTATTTCACTAAATTCTTCATAGGTTTTCAAAATAACCGAAAACAAAGGCTGTATATTTTAACAGAAATATACTAACAAAAGCTTTGAAGTGAACTAATTTAAAACTTCACATTCAAATTTCAAAGCCATTAAAAAATCAATAGAAGTGACTTTTTGTGAATTTTCTATCCCAAACCCAAGCAAAATGCCCGAAACTTGATACGCCAATTGAATGCCAGCTAGCTGTATGGTTGTTCCTTCTTGAGCCATGCCTAGCTCATAAGGGCCAGTTTCCCGGTTTCTTGGCATATAGGTTCCCCACCTGGATGGGACGCCGGCCCATCGCAGGTGAGCTGCAAGATGCAGGAGGAAAGAGTGAGAGAAAGTTGTGGCGAAAGAGTCAGCAGAAGTTTCGCCATTACCTTCTGCCGAGCCACGTGGAGCTTAGGTGTTTTGAACATAAACACACACATTACCCGGTCTGAGATTCGAACCCGCGATCCCTCGACTGCGAGTCCGATGCTCTAACCACTAGGCCATGTGTCTCCACAGCTAGCTGTATGTGATTGGTCGGAGATTTGGACAGTACTCAAGTGTATGTGCGCATGCACGCAGCTGTATATGCATGCACTAGCACTATGGCCCGGCGTCGCCGGGTCATAATGCTAGTCTCTCTATATATAAATGGGCAAATGTCTGTCTGTGTGTGTGTGTGTCCTTTATACAAATTCCACAATTTTTCAGTTAGCGGGCTTGCACTTTCTATGGTCATTCAAAACTATCCAAGGGTGGTCGTGCACATCTTTACATTTCCCCAGTCACCCCGCAAAGCCATTAAAAAATCAATAGAAGTGACATTTTTGTGAATTTTCTATCCATAACCGCAAGTCCACTTCTCTAACCACTAGGCCATATGCCTCCACTACTCACCTTGATGGTCAGGGTGATCATGGATTTTGTGGGTTTTCTTTATGTATAAGCCTCAGATTACTACCCCACTTGTTATATGACACTAAAACCCACACTGTACCATCTTCAATGTTTTTCTTTGTGTTAGCCTTCTGTGACTTATAAAGGAATTATTAATATTACTGTGTGGTAAGTAGCTTGCTTACCAACCACATGGTTCTGGGTTCAGTCCCACTGCATGGCACTTTGGGCAAGTGTCTTCTACTATAGCCTCGGGCCAACCAAAGCATTGTGAGTGGATTTGGTAGACGGAAACTGAAAGAAGCCCGTCGTATATATGTATATATATATATGCGTTTGTGTGTCTGTGTTTGTCCCCCTAGCATTGCTTGACAACTGATGCTGGCATGTTTATGTCCCCTTTACTTTGCGGTTCGGCAAAAGAGACCGATAGAATAAGTACTGGGCTTACAAAAGATTAAGTCCTGGGGTCGAGTTGCTCGACTAAAGGCGGTGCTCCAGCATGGCCGCAGTCAAATGACTGAAACAAGTAAAAGAGTAAAGAGTATTATGAATTGCTTCCTTACTGTTTATCGTCAATTTGGTTCTTCCAAGGTTGATATTGTCGTCTGCAAACGCCCAAGTCAAACAGTCCTTTGTTACTTTTCTGATTAAGAGCATAGAAGTATTCCCACTGTGGCTAACCTGGTAATTAGTGCCGTTAGCGCATGTCCTGTCGCATTCATATTTATAATTCTGGCACTGCCAAACCACTGGTCTTCGCATATTCGGTACTGTAATACTGAGATTGGCTTTTCCGTTCAGTTTAATATTTTCTGAAAGAAAGAAATCAGATAAGAAATATGCTTCCCAATCACATATGGTTCTGGGTTCAGTCCCACTGTGTGGCCACCTTGGGCAAGTGTCTTCTAGTATAGTCTCTGGCCCACCAAAGCCTTGTGAGTGGATTTGGTAGACAAGAAACTGAAAGAAGCCCTTTGTTTTTATGTATATGTATTTATGTATGTGTGTGTGTATATATATATATATATATGTATATATATATATTATATATATATATATATATATATATATATATTACATATGTATATTATATATTATATATATATATATATATATATATATATACATATATGTATATATGTTATATATATATGTATATATATATATGTATATATATGTATATATATGTATATATATGTATATATATATATGTGTATATATATATATGTATATATATATGTATATATATATGTAATATATATGTATATATATATATATGTAATATATATATATTATATATATATATATCTATATATATATATATATACTACTATTGGCATAGAAATAATTTTCTTTAGCCCTTATTTATAAGTTGTATATGTATATGTATATATAGTGGTCGTATTCTGTCAACTTAATGTGACAGTCTTGTAAGGGAATTACACCAGCGCCATTTAACTCTAGGAAACATCGACGCTTCCTGTCAGCTTTGACACATTTCTTGTGTCCTTATATTTGCAAAGGGGATAAATTTTATATATATATAGTAGTAACAGAAAGGAGGAATTTCGATTATCCGCACTTGGTGAGTTGTAATTTATATAAGAAATTAAAAAAGGAAAATACGCACACTTTACATAGTTTTAATATAATTTTTAATATATTGACCGGTTTCACTATCACTATTCATGATATTATGTTTTACTTATTCGAATATGTATTTTTTCTTAAGAAGAAATTTTGTCCATGTTGTGTGTGACAATATTTTTTGTATTGGCAGTTTGCATCATTACCGTGGCAAACAATAGATACATAATTAAATACCAATCCTACTTGGATGGAGCTGTTAGCGCTCCACTGGCACAGGTGCCAGTCCACGAATTTGGTTCAATTTCGATTACACTTGCCCTGACAGGTCTTCGCAAGCAGAGTTTAGTGTCTAATGAAGGACGGTTGGCATGGGTGCCAGTCGTCGAATAAGCAGCGACTAAAAGCTTTGAGTTGAGGGAAAGAAATAGAAGACAGAACTGAAAAGATAATGTCTAGTTTAAAAGGGGGAAAAGGGTTTGTTAATACCGGATGCAAGGCGATACAATAGAAAATACTTGGTCGAAAATGAAGGGTGCTTTCATTTCATTATTAGAAGAATGCGTAGGGTGTGTAAAGAGAAAGAATAAGACTTGATCACAAGAGACACTAATAGCCTTAGAGTAAGAAAGAAGCGAAAGGAAAAATTACAATTGTCAAGCTTAGAAGTAGAGATAAATAAATGTCAGGGAAATTAGAAAATAAGGAAGTTAAAAAACCATTAAGGGACAAGCGAAAATATTTTGAAAATTTAGCAAAGACAGCAGAAAGTGCAGCTCAGGCCAGAACATGAAAGAGTTGTACAACACAAGTAAATTAATATCCGAGAAGAGAGTAAGAGTAGAAAAGGCAGTAAAAGGGAAGAGTGGCCGGATGCTAAGATTAATCCTAGATCAAAAAAAAATCGATGGAAGGAGCATTTTGAAGATTTGCTAAGTAGACTACCTCCAGACACAATAGCTAAGATTGTGCCAAGAAATTTGGATCTTAACATCAGCCTTGACCCACCGTCCAAGTTTGAAATAAGAAAGTTAAAAAACAATTAAGAGACAAGAGAAAATACTTTGAAATTTAGCAAAGACAGCAGAAAGTGCAGCTCAGGCCAGAACATAAAGAGTTGTACGACACAAGTAAATTAATATCCGAGAAGAGAGTAGAGTAGAAAATTATGTGAGACAACCAATTTTTTTTTTAATAAATTTTCAAAAATTGTTTTTTTTCATAAAAGCTTTCTCCTATCATCTTTAAAAATATATAATAGAGAAACATTCTTAACCCTTTTGATACCAACCTGGCTGAAACCACCTCTGACCCTGTAGTACAAATGTCTTGTTTTCATAAGTCTTGAATTAAAATCTTCCACCAAACCTTAGTCACAATTTATGTTCCTAACCTAGCTTAATGATAACTAAGTTATTTTACTAAATTCTTTGTTATATTTAAAATTAATTGAAAGGAACACAGAGCATCTCAACAGAAATATGGTAACAAAAGGGTTAAAATATATAATAGAGAAACAATTCTTAACCCTTTTGATACCAACCTGGCTGAAACCACCTCTGACCCTGTAGTACAAATGTCTTGTTTTCATGAGTTTTGAATTAAAATCTTCCACCAAACTTCTTTTCACTGCATTGCTCCAGTCCACTCAGCCGTCAAAGTGTAACTTTGCAACCGATTGGCAGAAAAGGGTGAAATGGTGAAAGGGAAGGGTGGCCGGATGCTAAGATTAATCCTAGATCAAAAATTCGATGAAGGAGCATTTTGAAGATTTGCTCAGTAGACTACCTCCAGACACAATAGCTAAGATTGTGCCAAGAAATTTGGATCTTAACATCAGCCTTGACCCACCGTCCAAGTTTGAAATAAGAAAGTTAAAAAACAATTAAGAGATAAGCGAAAATATTTTGAAAAGCAAAAGATTGGCTGAAAGTTATGAGTTGAGGGAAAGAAATAGAAGACGGAACTGAAAAGGTAATGCCTAGTTTAAAAGGGGAGAAAAGGGTTTGATAATCCATTTACCACTTTGGATAATATCATAAATTCCTGCGCTTGCCAAACCTGTAAGAGATAAAAACATAAAGTTTTGATTTTCAGATTTAACATTTGATCAACAGGATTGTTTAATATTTATGTTATAATAATTAAATAATGGAAGCGCTCCGTCAGTTACGACGACGATGGTTCCGGTTGATCCGAATCAACGGAACAGCCTGCTCGTGAAATTAACGTGTAAGTGGCTGAGCACTCCACAGACACGTGTACCCTTAACGTAGTTCTCGGGGATATTCAGCGTGACACAGAGAGTGACAAGGCCAGCCCCTTGAAATAGATGGAAGCACTCCGTCGGTTACGACGACGATGGTTCCGGTTGATCCGAATCAACGGAAAAGCCTGCTCGTGAAATTAATGTGTAAGTGGCTGAGCACTCCACAGACACGTGTACCCTAACGTAGTTCTGAGGGATATTCAGCGTGACACAGAGAGTGACAAGGCTGGCCCTTTGAATACAGGTACAACAGAACAGGAAGTAAGAGTGAGAGGAAGTTGTGGTGAAAGAGTACAGCAGGGATCACCACCATCCCCTACCGGAGCCTCGTGGAGCTTTATGTGTTTTCGCTCAATAAACACTCACAACACCCGGTCTGGGAATCGAAACCGCGATCCTACGACCACGAGTCCGCTGCCCTAACCACTGGGCCATTGCGCAATAATATTTAACACTTGTAGATATAACTAGGACTATGACCTGGCAACTCGATTGTGAAATATGATCTTTGGATGCTGAGTCTCATAGAGGTGATGACAAGTGACTGGGACTTCTGGGATTTGCTGTGCTTGAGAAAACATGTCAAAACACTTCTTTTCACTTCATTGCTCCAGTCCACTCAGCCGTCAAAGGTAACTTTGCAACCGATTGGCAGAAAAGGGTGAAATGGTGACTCAGAAAAATCCCCCAAACGGAGGTCCCGCAAGCCACATAGTGTATTCAATGATCAAAAGGGACTTCTTGTGATTTGCTGTGCTTGAGAAAACATGTCAAAACATTTCTTTTCACTGCATTGCTCCAGTCCACTCAGCTGTCAAAGGGTAACTTTGCAACCGATTGGCAGAAAAGGGTGAAATGGTGAATCAGAAAAATCCCCCAAACGGAGGTCCCGCAAGCTACATAGTGTATTCAATGATCAAAAGGGACTTCTTGGGATTTGCTGTGCTTGAGAAAACATGTCAAAACACTTGATTTCATTTCATTGTCCCAGTCCACTCAGCCGGCAAAGGGTAACTTTGCAACCGATTGGCAGAAAAGGGTGAAATGGTGACTCAGAAAAATCCCCCAAACGGAGGTCCCTCAAGCCACATAGTGTATTCAATGATCAAAAGGGACTTCTTGGGATTTGCTGTGCTTGAGAAAACATGTCAAAACACTTCTTTTCACTTCATTGCTCCAGTCCACTCAGCCGTCAAAGTGTAATTTTGCAACCGATGGCAGAAAAGGGTGAAATGGTGACTCAGAAAAATCCCCCAAACGGAGGTCCCGCAAGCCACATAGTGTATTCAATGATCAAAAGGGACTTCTTGTGATTTGCTGTGCTTGAGAAAACATGTCAAAACACTTCTTTTCACTGCATTGCTCCAGTCCACTCAGCCGTCAAAGGGTAACTTTGCAACCGATTGGCAGAAAAGGGTGAAATGGTGACTCAGAAAAATCCTCCAAACGGAGGTCCCGCAAGCCACATATTGTATTCAATGACCAAAAAAGACTTCTTGTGATTTGCTGTGCTTGAGAAAACATGTCAAAACACTTCTTTTCACTGCATTGCTCCAGTCCACTCAGCCGTCAAAGGGTAACTTTGCAACCGATTGGCAGAAAAGGGTGAAATGGTGTCTCAGAAAAATCCCCCAAACGGAGGTCCCGCAAGCCACATAGTGTATTCAATGATCAAAAGGGACTTCTTGGGATTTGCTGTGCTTGAGAAAACATGTCAAAACACTTCTGCATTGCTCCAGTCCACTCAGCCGTCAAGTGTAACTTTGCAACCGATTGGCAGAAAATCCCCCAAACGGAGGTCCCGCAAGCCACATAGTGTATTCAATGATCAAAAGGGACTTCTTGGGATTTGCTGTGCTTGAGAAAACATGTCAAAACACTTCTTTTCACTTCATTGCTCCAGTCCACTCAGCCGTCAAAGGGTAACTTTGCAACCGATTGGCAGAAAAGGAGGTCCCGCAAGCCACAGAGTGTATTCAATGACCAAAAGGGTGAATCCTGGTTGGTTGGGATTGGTTGTTGAACCACATCACAGGTTTATACTCTGCCAGATATTTTAAGCATTTCAGCAATAAGTCATGATGGACCCGGGGCTTTCCCTGTCGTCATATCCTTCATTGCCTTATGTATTATACCACTGTAAATTAGCACAGCTGATCCCTCTGTTGGGTCCAGACTAGGAAGACCCTTTTTCTCTCACGTATTTTCCATGTTTAACCCTTTAGCATTTAAACCGGCCATATCTGGCCAAAAGTATTCTGCCTGTTTTATGATCAAACTGGCCAGATCTGGTCTCTCACACCAACCCTACAATATCTTTTAAAAAATTAACAGCTACCTCATCAAAATCTCAAAGCTACAAGATAATGCATGATTAGTTCAAAGCAATGTGGATGAAGAAGCATTAATTTTGGCAGAATAATGCGAACACTAAAGGGTTAATAACCTTGAATGAGTTTGTACTTCCTTTGCATTCACTGGTTCATAAACAATGGTTTCCTAGCGATGTCATTTGCTTGAAGTTCACCTCAAAAGAATCTCTAGGATTCTTCACATATTGCACAATCTTAGTAAGCAAAAGGTGAGCTGGCAGAATCTTTAGCATTCAGGGTGAAATGCTTAGTGGTATTTTGTCTGCTGTTACGTTCTGAGTTCAAATTCCGCCGAGGTCGACTTTGCCTTTCATCCTTTCGGGGTCGATTAAATAAGTACCAGTTACGCACTGGGGTCGATGTAATCGACTTAATACCTATGTCTGTCCTTGTTTGTCCCCTCTGTGTTTAGCCCCTTGTGGGTAGTAAAGAAATAGGTATTTTGTCTACCACTACGTTCTGAGTTCAAATTCCATCGAGGTCACCTTTGCCTTTCATCCTTTCGGTGTCGATAAATTAAGTACCAGTCACGTACTGGGGTCGATGTAATCGACTTAATACCTATGTCTGTCCTTGTTTGTCCCCTCTGTGTTTAGCCCCTTGTGGGCAATAAAGAAATATATATATATATATTATCATTTGTTTCCAGTCTACTAGGTAAAACATGTCCAAGTTCTTTGTTACTCAATAGACTGGGATATTATGATAGAAAGAACATCCACCATCATCATCATCATCGTTTAGCGTCCGCTTTCCATGCTGGCATGGGTTGGACGGTTCAACTGGGGTCTGGGAAGCCAGAAGGCTGCACCAGGCCCAGTTTGATCTGGCAATGTTTCTACGGCTGGATGCCCTTCCTAATGCCAACCACTCTGTGAGTGTAGTGGGTGCTTTTTACGTGCCAGACGAAGCTGGCAAACGGCCACGATTGGATGGTGCTTTTTATGTGCCACCGGCATGGGGACCAGGCGAGGATGGCAAACGGCCACGATCGGATGTTGCTTTTTACGTGCCACCGGTACGGGGGCCAGGCGAAGCTGGCAATGGCCATGGTCAGATGGTGCTTTTTATGTGCCACTGGCATGGGGGCCAGGCATGGCTGGCAAATGGCCACGATTGGATGGTGCTTTTTACGTGCCACCAGCACAGGTGCCAGACGAGGCTGGCAAACGGCCCCGATTGGATGGTGCTTTTTACGTGCCACCGTCACGTAAGCCAGTCGGGGCAGCGCTGGCAACGGCCACGTTCGAATGGTTCTCTTATGTGCCACCAGCACTGAGTTGTATATAAAGAAAACTCTGATTCCAAGCTTGGAAAAATAGGTGTTCAAACAATGACGATGATGAAAAAAATAACCCTGAAATCTTTCACATAGCAAAGCAGTCACTAATATTAATTTATCTATTTATTTCAGGTCCAGTTGTGTTGGGAGGAAACGTCCTTCTTCGTACTGAAGAAGTACCCAATATGAAGAGGCCTATTGCCTGGGAAAATGGTCGTTGCTACAACGGCCACTATGAAGTTAGTCCTACTGGTAACATTTCTACTCTTTGGATTCAAAGTCCCTCAAAGTGCACAAAGTACTTTCAGTACAGTGAAAATAAGAGCACCGCAACAAACTACAGCCCATACGGAAAGCACTCTGAGTGAAGTAAAGAAAATAGATAGGAAAATACGCAAGCTGCTGAGTTGTAATAGGATGCACCACCCAAAGGCAGACGTAGGTCGCCTTTACCTTCCCAGAGCCCAAGGAGGTCGAGGCCTGATCCAATTGATGCTCAGTTGTGCAGTAAAAGCATGTGATAAAAATAAGACAACTGAATAAGTAAAATAAAAGGAAGGTTAACGAAAATAAACAAAAGACGAAGGCAGGTGGAGTACAAACAAACAATTGTATTAGTATGGCGCTCAGGAATAGAAATAAAACAAGTCTTTTACGTTTCGAGCCTACGCTCTTCGACAGAAAGATACACAGAAAAGAAACAAGCAGAGAAAAAGGTTGAAAGTTCAAGGTTAAAAATGTATACATGTTGTGGTATATTTTAAGGATTTCACATCAATAACAAAGTCACTTTGATCCGTGAAGGTGAGGTGCAGTCAGAAGGTAGTGGTAGAATATAGGACAAAAGTGAGACCACCTGAGCGCGTGATATATAACGGGATGGTTTACGAAAATAAACAAAAGACAAAGGCAGGTTGAGTACAAACAAACAAATGTATTAGTATGGCGCTCAGGAATAGAAATAGAACAAGTCTTTTACGTTTCGAGCCTACGCTCTTCAACAGAAGATACACAGAAAAGAAACACGGAGAGAAACAAGGAGAGAAAAAAAATGTGTGCAGAAGCTAGCGATTCAATATACATATATACATATATATATATAACGGGAAGCTTTATGAATATAAACAAAAGACGAAGGCAGGTGGAGTACAAAGAAACAATTGTATTAGTATGGCGCTCAGGAATAGAAATAGAACAAGTCTTTTATGTTTCGAGCCTACGCTCTTCAACAGAAAGATACACAGAAAAGAAACAAGGAGAGAAAAAAATAAATAAATAAAAGCCCTGATGTAGTACCAGGCAGTGGTTCTCATGGCTTCTGATCTTAACTTATTAGAAGTGTTATCATGTACATTGTTTTGTCTTGGTATAAAAGATGGGCTACAGCAAATATTCTGCTCAATACCACAGATTTGCTTGTCAGTTGTTTGACATTAACCAGTTGAGCAAGTTCCTCGGTGGCTGCATTATTTTTATTTAATTTCTTTGTCTAAGCTCTTTCGTCACACATCCTGCGACCCCTTTTTATGCTTCTTTATCCCCATTGTCACCTCTAGTTCTACTTATTCCACTTTAAGCAGAAGAAAAGGGACACATAGGATAAAAAGTCATTGGGAAGAAAGAGTTTAGACAAACACACTATAATAATAATAATATATAATAATAATAATAATAATAATAATAATAATGATACAGACATACATACAGACCGAACCATCAAGGCCAATAAACCAGATATTGTTGTGAAAGACCAAAACAATAAAGTTTGCTTATTGATCGATATGAGCATCCCCTGTGATCATAATATCTCAGCGAAAGAGTTTGACAAGCTCAGAAAATATAAAGACCTACTCATTGAAATTGAGAAAATGTGGCATCTCAAGGCGGTTACAATACCAGTGATCGTAGGAGCACTAGGAATGATCAAGAAGGGAACCGAAAATTATATGAGAATGATCCCTGGCTTACCATTCCTGCAAGAAGTACAAAAGATTGTCTTAACTGGTACATCACACGTATTGAGAAGAGCATTGTCGATGTGAGAACTGTTGCTGCTCATGTATTTTAATATAACTTTAAAAAAAAAAAAAAAAAAATGAACGAACTATTGAGTTTGGTTTAATGTCCTACCAATGTATACTCTGAGTTTCTTTGCCCTAGGAGTCGGGAAGACACTCGGCAAGAAATGGAAGCAAATTTGAAAGAAGAAAAAAAAAGTAATAATAATAATGATAATAATATAATAATAATAAATGCTCTGATGCAGTACCAGGCAGTGGCTCTCATGGCTTCTAATCTTAACTGATTGGAAGTGTTATCATGTACATTGTTTTGTCTTGGTATAAAAGATGGCTACAGCAAATTTCTGCTCAATACCACAGATTTGCTTGTCAGTTGTTTGACCGTAACCAGTTGAGCATGTCCCTTAGTGGCTGATGATATGTGCAACTCTGATCACGAGCAGAAGCAGTGGGGGAGCATCATAGCCATGTGTTGAGAGGGATTCTTTGGGGTTTGAGTAATTCACCTCTGGAAACATGGGTGTTTCGTTCATCATCCTTAAACAACCCTTATTTAGGGACCTTTTGAGCGGGATGGGCTACTCGACCAGAAGAAAATTCTAACTGGGCCCTATCTACAAGGTCATGCGCTGTTTATCTTGATATGAGTTCACCATGTCGTGCACATTTGGTTTGAATAATTCACCTTTGGAAACATGGGTGTTTTGTTCAACATCCTTAAACAACTCTTATTCAAGGACTTTTGAGTGCGATGGACTACTCGACCTGAAGAAAATTCTAACTGGGCCCCACCTGCAAAGTCATGCACTGTTTATCTTGATAGGAGATCACCATGTCCTGCACATATGGTTGTGATGCATGTGCCTAGTGTACCTTTATCAGATGGGTAGTCATGATGGGTATACTGGGCTTCGTATATTTTACGCCAGTGTCACTTTGATGACATGCACTGCTCTCTCACTCAATAAGAACAATAATAATAATAATAATAATAATGATAATGATAATAATAATAATAATAATAATAACAATAATAATAATAATAATAATAACAATAACAATAATAATAATAATAATAATAATAAAGACCAATTGCTCATAAACAGAATGATTGTAGAGAATTGCCGGAGCAAAAACAAAAACCTGAGTATGGCATGGATAGACTACAGGAAAGCGTATGACAGTGTCCCACATAAATGGATACTCAAGGCCCTTGAGATATACAAGATCTCTCCTGTCGTCTCAAAATTCTTAGAGAATAGCATGACCATGTGGAACACACGTCTCTTTCTAAGCCATAGTAATGGGATGAGCCAGTCCAACAGCATCAACATCAAACGAGGCATCTTCAAGGTGACTCCCTCTCTCCATTACTTTTTTGCATGGCACTGATCCCACTCTCAAACGAATTGGATAGTACCAGATATGGGTACAAAGTTTTTAGTAAGTTAATAAACCACCTTTTCTATATGGACGACCTAAAGCTGTTTGCCAGGAATGACCAAGAGCTAGAAGGGCTGCTAACAACTGTTAAAGAGTTTAGCAATGATATCGGAATGGATTTTGGCCTTGATAAGTGTGCTAAAGCAACTTTTGTAAGAGGCAAGCTCAGGCAAACAGCTTCTGTTAAATTAGATATTGACACTACCATCAAGGAACTTGACCCACAGGAAAGTTACAAATACCTAGGAATCAACGAAGGAGATGGTATACATCATGCTACTATGAAGGAAAAAATAAGAAAGGAATACTATAGGAGAATAAGGCTTGTACTGAAGACTGAACTCAACTCCAAAAATTGCATTGAGGCCATTAACACCCTGGCACTTCCAGTAGTCCAGCACAGTTTTAACATCATTAACTGGAACCTTACGGAACTCCAACGCTTGGACAGGAAGACAAGAAAGTTACTGACATCCAAGAGCATGCACGACCCTAAGGCAGATGTAGACTGCTTGTACCTACCTAGAAGCAGTGGGGGGAGAGGAATGATGCAATTAGAGCTGTGCTATAAGACCTCTACTGTAGGAATGAACAGTACCTATCTAGTACAAAGGACTGGATGCTGCGACTTGTGTGCGAACACGAAAGCAGCAAAAAGCTGCATTCTATTGTCAAGGAAGCTTATAAGTTCGAAAGGGAACTAGACATTAACTTGAATCAGATGAAGAGCCGGAAACCACTGCTACCAAGCAAGCAAAGCGAATCAAGCAGACTGCAAAAAAGAACGGGCAGAATCCAATTCAGAGGCGGTGGAGCCAGAAGCCCCTGCATGGACAATATATTCTCCGAAGCCAAAATGCTGATGTAGACCAAGCAACAACCCATCAGTGGCTGAAGAGCTCTGGATTGAAAGCAGAGACTGAAGGTTTCATAATGGCAGCACAAGATCAAAGCTTGTTTACCAGAAATTACCAGGCTAACGTTCTCCGAAACGGTACTGACCCTAAATGCAGATTCTGCGACACATTTGACGAAACGATAGACCATCTCGTTTCGGGATGTCCTGTGCTGACACCAAACGAATACAAAAATCGCCACGATAGGGTAGGACAGTATATACATTGGAAGATATGTAAACACTACAAATCCGACACTCCTGCTAACTGGTATGAACACCATCCTCAGCCAGTTGTTGAAGGTAAAGATGTCACCATCCTCTGGGATTTTCCAGTCAACACTGACAGAACGATCAAGGCTAATCGACCAGACATAATTGTTAAAGACAGGGAAGAAAATACCTGCAGACTAATAGAAGTAAGCGTCCCCACTGATAAAAATGTATCTGTCAAGGAATTTGACAAACTTAGTAAATATAAGGACCTGGAAATCGAAATACAGAGGATGTGGAATCTTAAAACAAAAACTGTTCCTGTTATTGTAGGTGCCCTAGGTATGATAAAAAAGGGATGTCAGAAGCACCTAGACAATATCCCTGGAAAACCATGTCTCAAGGAAATCCAAAAGATTGTGCTAACAAGTACTGCTCACATCCTTAGAAAAACCCTATCAATGTAAATGTTTGTGTTTGCATTACATGGAGATATATCTCTACTTCCCCTCCCCAAGCTTTCAGCTATATTTCAACAACTCTTAACCTTCACTTGCCCTAGGGCACTGGGTGTGCCCCGGCAGGTGATTGCATCAAACATGCAGATTAAAAGTAAATGACAATGATAATAATAATAATAATAATGATAATAATAATAATAATGATAACAATAATAATAATAATAATAATAATAATAATAATGATAACAACAATAATAATAATAATAATAATAATAATAATAATAATAATAATAATGATAACAATAATAATAATAATAATAATATAATAATGATAACACAACAATAATAATAATAATAATAATAATAATATAATGATAATACAATAATAATAATAATAATGTAGATAGAAGCCACACAACAATGCCCAATAATATAAACACTGAAACTGTAAAACACGAAGACAAGCGCAACATTCCCAACAAACACGATGTAAACACGAAGGGGAGCCTAATGATTATGATTATAAAAAATAAAATAATCAAAGAACTGAAAACCACAGAGCTCAAAATGGACCACCGACCATACCTCCCAAGAATAAAAATAAACGCAATAACAACACCAATTATAAACAACATAAACCTAGCCGTCACTGAACTAATAGCCACTGAAACAAAAAAAAGTGATATCACTGAGCTAAATGACTAATATACGCAGCAGCCACTGCAGCCACGAAAGAAGCTGGATACTCACCCAAACCTGCCCAAACAGGAGTACCACCACCCAAACAAACCCTGTGGATAAATAACATCCAAAACAAAATAAAAAAAATTAGAAAAGACCTGTCGATTCTTAATGAAATCAGCAAACAATCAACTACTGAGCAACAAAAAGAGAACAAAAATACTCCGCAAATATAACATCACAGAGAAAGATTTGCCTGAGATAAAAGAAAAGCTGAAGCAGATATCCTTGCCAAAGCACAAAGGATCCGCCAACGCTTTGAACAAAAAACAAAAAGTTCAACTCCAACCCCAAAAAATTCTACCAAGAACTGGGCAAAAATAAAATAGAAGTCACTGCAGCACAACGGCAGAAGAATTGGAAGAATTCTGGAGAGAAATATGGTCGGCGAACGAACAACCGAAAAAAGGAGTATCAAAATAACAAACTCGGCATCTGAACAACTTTGGACCCCCATAACAACTGAAGAGGTCACCCAGGCACTGCAAAGACTAAGCAACTGGAAGGCACCTGGGCATGACAAGATCCCCAACTTCTGGTTGAAATATCTAACAGGAATGCACAAAAAGCTGGCTGAAAACTTTAACAACATACTAGCAGAGCCAGAGACAATGCCTGAATGGCTCACGAAGGGGAAAACCATCTTAATTCCCAAATCAAATGAAACAGCAAAACCAGAAACTACAGACCAATAACCTGCCTCCCTACTATGTTCAAGGCATTTACTGCAGTGATATCGCAAAGGCTGAACAAGCACCTGGACGAAAACAAACTGTTCCCAAAAGAGCAGAAAGGATGCCGCAAAGTCTCATATGGCTGTAAAGATCAACTAATGATTAATAAAGCCATAACTGAAGACAGTCACAGAAAGAAGAAAGGCCTCAGTATGGCCTGGATTGACTACAAAAAGGCGTTTGATAGCATCCCCTACACATGGATCCTCGAAACACTAGCCATTAACAAAGTAGCACCAACAATCATAAAATTCATAGTGCACTCTATGAATAAATGGCAAACAGTCCTACACCTCCAAACAAAAGAGGGACTCATGAAAACCAAAGACATCCCCATTAGAGGAATATTCCATGGAGAAACGCTCTCTCCACTCCTTTTCTGCTTGGCACTGTCACCCCTATCTGATATACTAAATAGAACTGGATGGATATAAATGTTACGGCAAAACGATCAGCCACCTTTTATATATGGATGACCTAAAACTATACGCTGCAAATGACAAACAGCTGGAAACACTATTAAAGACAGTTCATGGATTTACCAAAGAAATAGATATGAAATTTGGATTAGAAAAATGCGCCAAAGTAACCATGAAAAGAGGAAAACTAGTTAAGAGTAACAACATCACACTAGATAAAACCAATGAAATAAAAGAATTAGACCAAAGCCAAACTTACAAATACTTAGGAATCCATGAACTAGATAAGACACAACACACACAATGAAAGAGAAAATAAAAAAAGAATATTATAGACGAGTTAGATCAATACTAAAAACAGAGCTCAATGCTAAAAACAAGATAATAGGTATCAACACTTTAGCTGTCCCAGTTATAAGTTACAGCTACAATATCCTTAACTGGACACGAAATGAACTGACCAAAATAGATAGGAAAACAAGAAAAATAATGACAGGATCTAGGATGCATCACCCAAAATCTGACATAGAAAGACTATATATACAACGTATAGAAGGTGGTAGAGGCCTTATAAGCTGGAAAACTACTATAAAATAACCACCATAGGACTGCAAAAATATCTACTTCAGAAGGAAGAAAACTGATCCAGATAGCGGCAAAACACGAGCAAAACAAAAAACTGTTCTCAGTATTTAAGGAAGCTGACAAATACAAAAAGAAATCATACCACCTAATAAACATGAAGAAGAAGAAAAAGAAGATGAAGAAACAACAAAAGCTATAAAACAAATGAAATCCAAACTAAAAGTAGAACAGCAACGAACCATGATAAAACGATGGCAAGAAAAGCCCCTTCATGGTAAAACTGCACTAAACTAAACGCAAAAGAAATAGACAAAGAAAAATCCCAGCAATGGTTGAGAAGCTCAGGACTCAAGCAGCAGAAACAGAGGGATTTTTAATTGCAGCACAAGACCAAAGCCTCCCCACCAGAAATTACCAAAAACATGTAACGAAAAAAAATATTACAAGTAACTGCAGAATATGTGGAGATGGACAAGAAACAATAAATCATATTATCTCTAGCTGCCCAGTCTTGGCTAAGAAGGAATATATTCACAGACATGACAGAGTTGGAACTACATACATTGGAAGCTATGCCAACATTATGGAATAACAACAGAAAAAAGATGGTATAGGATTATGCCAGAAAAGGTCACAGAAAACAGAAAGAAAGCAACCATACTCTGGGATATGCCGATACATACAGATAGAGAAATTAAGGCCAACAGACCAGATATAGTTGTCAGAGATCATGAAGAAAAAAAATGCTTTCTAATTGATGTATCAATACCGGCAGATGACAACGTGTCTCTAAAATAAATTGAGAAACTCTCAAAATACAAAGACCTGGAAATAGAGGTAACCAGAATGTGGAACCTGAAAACAGAAACAATTCCTATCATAGTAGGTGCATTAGGCATGATAAAAAAATATTCAGACAAATACATAACAAAAACACCAGGACTTACAAACACATATAACATACAGAAAATTGCACTACTGGGCACTGCACACATCCTACGCAGAACACTTTCCATACAATAACCATCAGAGCATCACAACAAATCACAGCACATACCCAAGGCACACAGAGCTGCGCTCGGTAGTGAAGTGAAAGCACGCTATAAAAATAAAACTACTGAATAATAATAATAATAATAATAATCACTGAGCAAATATTTTTATAACACTTAAGCAAAATAAAAAATTTGTAACTTTCAAGGTTTTCTTCTGTATGTGTTTTTTGTTTTTGTTTGTTTTTTTTATTTTTACCTGTTTTGAATTAATAGATCTCATAATAATATCGGAGATGTACTCGCATAGCAAGTGATTTGATCTGAGATCGTGTGCTGAAACGAAAACAATTGCAGCGTGGAAGGTTTGTAAGCCATTTAAGAAAAACACAAAAGCCGTTCGATTCACTCCAACATTTAAGTTTAATTGTCAAAATATTTTCGTCGCTAAAATCCGCGACCTGTTCACTGACAAAGTCCGTGCTGCTAGGATATATTCATAGTTGACGAATGGATTAGTTAGGTGGAAGTGGTGGTGGAGGAGGAGGAGGAAGAGGAAAAACAATTTGAAATATCCCTGTCAAAACAGGGAAAACCCAATTTATGTGGGGGACCAAATTCCAGACTTCTGTTTACTTGCATAGGTTACACCTTAACGAGAATGAATTTTTAAGAAGAAGAAAAATAGCAAATAATAATAATAATAATAATAATCACTGAGCAAATTTTTTTATAATACTTAATAATAATAATAATAATAACTTACAACACAGTGCATACAAACAAAGAACTTTAGAATGTCCATGATCTGTGAAGATAATTTTCTAAAACTGAAAAAAAACAAAATTATTTCAGTTCCACTAATTTCACAACAAACAAACAATAGTGTGATATCTATTGTTGTACGTAATTAATTATTGTGGCTTTTTTCCAACAAATTTTGTTCAACGAAAACAATAACAATATTTAACAAAAACATCTTTAACCTTTCGTGACAACCCGGCTGAAACCGGCTCTGGTTCTTTAGTACAAATGTCTTGTTTTCATAAGTCTTGAATTAAAATCTTCCACCAAATCTTAGTCACAATTTATGTTCCTAACACTAGCTTAACGATAACTAAGTTATTTTACTAAATTCTTTGTTATATTTAAAGTAATTGAAAGAAACACAGGGCATCTTGACAGAATATGGTAAAGAACGGTTTTAAAATATAATAGAGAAGCATTTCTTAACCTTTTGATACCAACTGGCTGAAACTACCTCTGACCCTGTAGTACAAATGTCTTGTTTTCATAAGTCTTGAATTAAAATCTTCCACCAAACCTTAGTCACAATTAATATTCCGAACACTAGCTTAATGATAACTGAGTTATTTTACTAAATTCTTTGTTATATTTAAAATTAATTGAAAGAAACACAGAGCATCTCGACAGAATATGGTAACAAAAGGCTTAAAAATATATAATAGAGAAACAATTCTTAACCATTTTGATACCAACCGGCTGAAAGCACCTCTGGCTCTGTAGTACAAATGTGATTGTTTTCATAAGTTTTGAATTAAAATCTTCCACCAAACCTTAATCACAATTTATGTTCCTAACTTAGCTTAACGATAACTAAGTTATTTAACTAAATTCTTTGTTATATTTAAAATTAATGTGAAGAAACACAGAGCATCTCGACAGAAAATGGTAACAAAAGGTTAAAATATATGATAGAGAAACAATTCTTAACCCTTTTGATACGAACCTGGCTGAAACAACCACCTCTGACCCTGTGTAGTACAAATGTCTTGTGTTTCAAAGTTTGATTTCAAATCTTCTGCCAAACCTCTAGTCACAATTTATGTTCCTAACACTAGCTTAATGATGACTAAGTTATTTTACTAAATTCTTTGTTATATTTAAAATTAATTGAAAGAAACACAGAGCATCTCGACAGAAAATGGTAACAAAAGGGTTAAAATATATGATAGAGAAACAATTCTTAACCCTTTTGTTACCAACCTGGCTGAAACCGCTTCTGGCTCTGTGTACAAATGTCTTGTTTCCAAAAGTTTTGATTTCAAATCTTCTGCCAAACCTTAGTCACAATTTATGTTACTGATACTAGTTGAATGATAACTAAGTTATTTTACTAAATCCTTTGTTATATTTAAAATAATTGAAAGAAACACAGAGCATCTCAAAATAAATACAGTAACGAAAGGGTTAAATGATGGTCTGACCGTCTGCTAAGCAAGAGGGAAGCAGTAAATAGAAGAGAGATGGTAAAAATGCTCCGGAATAATCATTTAAGATTTTTTCTTATATTCTTTACTCTTTTACTTGTTTCAGTCATTTGACTGCGGCCATGCTGGAGCACCGCCTTTAATCGAGCAAATCGACCCCGGGACTTATTCTTTTGTAAGCCCAGTACTTATTCTATCGGTCTCTTTTGCTGAACTGCTAAGTGACGGGGACATAAACACACCAGCATCGGTTGTCAAGCAATGCTAGGGGGACAAACTACTCCCACATTTTGCGGTGCAGTTTAACCAAATTCAGGTATCTTATAGTCGTGATTAATATCGAGCCCGTTTGAGTATTAGCGCGCATCTACGATGAGTCTACGATTTAAAAAATAATTTAACATCATTTTTTATTCCATTTTAATGCATAATTTTTCGTGTGTCGATGGCGGCGGAGTTGGCGTCCATGGTCACAGCTGCACCTGTTTGCTTCTCCCCCTTCTTCCCTCCCTCGTGAAGCTGTGGGGAAGGGAGTGTAAGGAAATCAACGTCGTAAAGCGTTGTCAAGGAGACCAGCGTTCTTTTAGAACAACGACTTCATGGCTTGAAGACACCAAAACAGAAATGGCTAAGAAAGCCCGAATTGGCATCTATAAGGGAAGTAACTCTCTAAAAATGCTTATATAGTTATTTCCCTTACAAATCCGAGCAACGCCGGGCGATACTGCTAGTCTTTATATATAAAACTGTAGTTGTGTGAGTGTCTGTCCCCTTCGATTTAGATTCCTAACTACTCCCACATTTTGCGGTGCAGTTTAACCAAAACCGGGTATCTTATAGTCGTGATTCATATCGAGCCCTTCTAGGTATTAGCATGAGTCTACGATTTAAAAAAAAAATTACCATCATTTTCCCCCATTTTTAATGCATTTTTTTTGCTATTATATAAGGGAAGTAACTCTCTAAAAATGTATTATTAAATCTCAGAACGTAAAAAGCTACAGTAAACCCCTCTTTGTGGTTAGCCATATTGAGATGGCTATTATACTTTACATCTCTAAAAATGCATACATAGTTATTTCCCTTACAAACCCGAGCAACGCCGGGCGATACTGCTAGTTTATATATAAAGATTTGTCAAAGGTTTTAAATAATTCTGTTAATTACAGGTATTGTCAACTTACCGTTTTTGTTTTTGCGGGTATGAATACAGTGTATAGATGCTTCAATTTAGATCTGGTCTAGTGAATCACTCGCCTCAAATTTCCAATGATGAATGAAATTCAGATCCTGTTTAGGGAGTTGCTCAAATCCTGTTGTACTGTGATCATATCAAGGAAGGAAATATCATACACAATGACACACACACCCAGAAGGAAGAGAGAAAGAGAGAGAGAGAGAGAGAGAGAGAGAGGGCACAATGTTTCAGAGAAAATGTAGAAGAAAAAGGTTTTGTTCCGGCAATTTTTGTAAAAACTGATTTTATCTTTTATTTTTCAGCTGTTATATACTCTTTTACTCTTTTACTTGTTTCAGTCATTTGACTGTGGCCATGCTGGAGCACCGCCTTTAGTTGAGCTAATCGACCCCAGGACTTATTCTTTGGAAGCCTAGTACTAATTCTATCGGTCTCTTTTTGCCGAACCGCTAAGTTTACTCTTTTACTTGTTTCAGTCATGTGACTGTGGCCATGCTGGAGCACCGCCTTTAGTCGAGCTAATCGACCCCAGGTCTTATTCTTTGGAAGCCTAGTACTAATTCTATTGGTCTCTTTTGCCGAACCGCTAAGTTTACTCTTTTACTTGTTTCAGTCATGTGACTGTGGCCATGCTGGAGCACCACCTTTAGTCGAGCTAATCGACCCCAGGACTATTCTTTTGTAAGCCCGGTACTCATTCTATCGGTATCTTTTGCCGAACCGCTAAGTTTACTCTTTTTACTTGTTTCAGTCATTTGACTGTGGCCATGCTGGAGCACCGCCTTTAGTCGAGCTAATCGACCCCAGGACTTATTCTTTGGAAGCCTAGTACTAATTCTATTGGTCTCTTTTGCCGAACCGCTAAGTTACTCTTTTACTTGTTTCAGTAATGTGACTGTGGCCATGCTGGAGCACCGCCTTTAGTCGAGCTAATCGACCCCAGGACTTATTCTTTGGAAGCCTAGTACTATTCTATTGGTCTCTTTTGCCGAACTGCTAAGTTACAGGGATGTAAACACACCAGCATGGTTGTCAAGCGATGTTGGGAGGGGGACAAACACATACACACAAACATATACATGCACATACATACATATATATAATACACACACATGTGCGGTGGCACGTAAAAGAACCATCCGAATGTGCCCATTGCCAGTGCCGCCCCGACTAGCCTCCGTGCCGGTGGCATGTAAAAAGCACCAACCAATCATGACCGTTGCCAGCCTCACCTGGCACGTAGAAATCACCCACTACACTCACGGAGTGGTTGGCGTTAGGAAGGGCATCCAGCTGTAGAAACACTGCCAGATCAGACTGGGCCTGGTGCAGCCTCCTGGCTTCCCAGACCCCAGTCGAACCGTCCAGCCCATGCGAGCATGGAAAATGGACGTTAAACGATGATGATGATACATATATATATACATATATATATATATATATATATATATATATATATATTATATATATATATATATATATATATGTATGTATATATATATAGTATATATATATATATATATATATATATATATAAAAGTAAATAAATGATACAACGAAGTACCGATATTTACTGGAAATAGCGAACGTAATAAATACGGCACTAATGTATAGCTTCACTGCGTATGTACTAGTAAAGATGCGTGTGTGCAACAAACATGAAAAAAATTTGTCTTATCT
>NC_043023.1:16645054-16687554 GCF_006345805.1 Octopus sinensis
GACGAGGCTGGCAAACGGCCATGATCGGATGGTACTTTTTACATGCCACCGGCACAGGGGCCAGACGAGGCTGGCAAACGGCCATGATCGGATGGTGCTTTTTACATGCCACCGGCACAGGGGCCAGACGAGGCTGGCAAACGGCCATGATCGGATGGTGCTTTTTACATGCCACCGGCACAGGGGCCAGACGAGGCTGGCAACACGGCCATGATCGGATGGTGCTTTTTAGTGCCACCGGCACAGGGGCCAGACGAGGCTGGCAAACGGCCATGATCGGATGGTGCTTTTTACATGCCACCGGCACAGGGGCCAGACGAGGCTGGCAAACGGCCATGATCGGATGGTGCTTTTTACATGCACCGGCACAGGGGCCAGACGAGGCTGGCAAACGGCCATGATCGGATGGTGCTTTTTACATGCCACCGGCACAGGGGCCAGACGAGGCTGGCAAACGGCCATGATCGGATGGTGCTTTTTTACATGTCACCGGCACAGGGGCCAGACGAGGCTGGCAAACGGCCATGATCGGATGGTGCGTTTTATGTGCCACCGGCACAGGGGCCAGACGAGGCTGGCAAACGGCCATGATCGGATGGTGCTTTTTACGTGCCACAGCACACAGGGCCAGACGAGGCTGGCAAACGGCCATGATCGGATGGTGCTTTTTACGTGCCACCGGCACAGGGGCCAGACGAGGCTGGCAACGGCCATGATCGGATGGTGCGTTTTACGTGCCACCGGCACAGGGGCCAGACGAGGCTGGCAAACGGCCATGATCGGATGGTACTTTTTACGTGCCACCGGCACAGGGGCCAGACGAGGCTGGCAAACGGCCATGATCGGATGGTGCTTTTTACATGCCACCGGCACAGGGGCAGACGAGGCTGGCAAACGGCCATGATCGGATGGTGCTTTTTACATGCCACCGGCACAGGGCCAGACGAGGCTGGCAAACGGCCATGATCGGATGGTGCTTTTTACGTGCCACCAGCACAGGGGCCAGACGAGGCTGGCAAACGGCCATGATCGGATGGTGCTTTTTACGTGCCACCAGCACAGGGGCCAGACGAGGCTGGCAAACGGCCATGATCGGATGGTACTTTTTACGTGCCACCGGCAAGGGGCCAGACGAGGCTGGCAAACGGCCATGATCGGATGGTGCTTTTTACATGCCACCGCACAGGGGCCAGACGAGGCTGGCAAACGGCCATGATCGGATGGTGCTTTTTACATGCCACCGCACAGGGGCCAGACGAGGCTGGCAAACGGCCATGATCGGATGGTGCTTTTTACGTGCCACCAGCACAGGGGCAGACGAGCTGGCAAACGGCCATGATCGGATGGTGCTTTTTACGTGCCACCAGCACAGGGGCCAGACGAGGCTGGCAAACGGCCATGATCGGATGGTACTTTTTACGTGCCACCGGCACAGGGGCCAGACGAGGCTGGCAAACGGCCATGATCGGATGGTGCTTTTTACGTGCCACCAGCACAGGGGCCAGACGAGGCTGGCAAACGGCCATGATCGAATGGTGCTTTTTACGTGCACCAGCACAGGGGCCAGACGAGGCTGGCAAACGGCCATGATCGGATGGTACTTTTTACGTGCCACCGGCACAGGGGCCACGAGGCTGGCAAACGGCCATGATCGGATGGTGCTTTTTACGTGCCACCAGCACAGGGGCCAGACGAGGCTGGCAAACGGCCATGATCGGATGGTGCTTTTTACGTGCCACCACCGGCACAGGGGCCAGACGAGGCTGGCAAACGGCCATGATCGGATGGTGCTTTTTACATGCCACCGGCACAGGGGCCAGACGAGGCTGGCAAACGGCCATGATCGGATGGTGCTTTTTACGTGCCACCAGCACAGGGGCCAGACGAGGCTGGCAAACGGCCATGATCGGATGGTGATTTTTACGTGCCACCGGCACAGGGGCCAGACGAGGCTGGCAAACGGCCATGATCGGATGGTGCTTTTTACATGGCACCGGCACAGGGGCCAGACGAGGCTGGCAAACGGCCATGATCGGATGGTGCTTTTTACGTGCCACCAGCACAGGGGCCAGACGAGGCTGGCAAACGGCCATGATCGGATGGTGCTTTTTACGTGCCACCGGCACAGGGGCCAGACGAGGCTGGCAAACGGCCATGATCGGATGGTGCTTTTTACGTGCCACCAGCACAGGGGCCAGACGAGGCTGGCAAACGGCCATGATCGGATGGTGCGTTTTACGTGCCACCGGCACAGGGGCCAGACGAGGCTGGCAAACGGCCATGATCGGATGGTGCTTTTTACGTGCCACCGGCACAGGGGCCAGACGAGGCTGGCAAACGGCCATGATCGGATGGTGCTTTTTACGTGCCACCAGCACAGGGGCCAGACGAGGCTGGCAAACGGCCATGATCGAATGGTGCTTTTTACGTGCCACCGGCACAGGGGCCAGACGAGGCTGGCAAACGGCCATGATCGGATGGTGCTTTTTACATGCCACCGGCACAGGGGCCAGATATAAATATATAAGAATCATTGTTACATGCAAAACACAGTGAATTTACACTTAAAGTTTAAGTATTTATTGAGCAAGATTCCTGGTGTGAAATCTTCAGTTGATGTTTCTTTCCTTGGGGATGGTCACATTTTTCCAATTACACACATCTCTCTCTATATAAACGGCAGTTTGTCTATCTGCGTGTCTGTGTGTCTGTTTGCTTGTACCCTCACCCTGACCACGGCTTTCAACCGATTCTGATGAAACTTGACACACACATAGCCCATGTCATAATTCAAAACTAACGCAGCGAAAATTTTGAAAAGTTCCCCCAGTTCTGAAAAAAATCGATAAATTCGACATGGGGTCGAGAATCAGAAACCCAAACCACAGACCGTCTAGGGACGCAACTCCATCCTTTTTTAACTCTAAAAAAATTTACCATAATTTTTTCCCATTTTTTTGCTATTTTTTGGCTATACTCTCTAAAAATGCTTTATAGTTATTTCCCTTACAAACCCGAGCAACGCCGGGCGATACTGCTAGTGTACTATAGATTGGAACCTCTCACAGTTCCATTGTTTTTATTTTATTTTGTTTATCTAAGCTCTTTTGTCATATATCCTGTGGCACATTTTGTGACTTTTTCTCCCCATTGTCACCTCTAGTTCTACTTATACCACTTCAAGCAGAACAAAAGAGACCCACAAGATTAGAGCCACAAAAAGGTTACACATTTTGAGGAAAGACTTTAGACAATGACACTACACAAACAATAAAACCTTAGTGTAAAACCAAGTGTATAAGTGCGTGTGATTAATTTCCAAAACTTGGTAATCCCAGCTTCCAGGAAAATGGATATTTTTTAATGAAATTTTCTAAGAATAGGCACAGGAGTGGCTGTGTGGTAAGTAGCTTTTTTACCAACCACATGGTTCCAGGTTCAGTCCCACTGTGTGGCACCTTGGGCAAGTGTCTTCTACTATAGCCTTGGGCCGACCAAAGCCTTGTGAGTGGATTTGGTAGACGGAAACTGAAAAGAAGCCCGTTGTATATAGGTGCAGGAGTGGCTGTGTGGTAAGCTTGTTTATCAACCACGTGGTTCTGGGTTCAGTCCCACTGCGTGGCATCTTGGGCAAGTGTCTTCTACTACAGCCTCGGGCCGACCAAAGCCTTGTGAGTGGATTTGGTCGATGGAAACTGAAAAGAAGCCTGTCGTATATATATATATATATATAGGTGCAGGAGTGGCTGTGTGGTAAGTAGCTTGCTTACCAACCACATGGTTCCGGGTTCAGTCCCACTGCGTGGCACCTTGGGCAGTGTCTTCTACTATAGCCTTGGGCCGACCAAAGCCATGTGAGTGGATTTGGTAGACGGAAACTGAAAAGAAGCCCGTCGTATATATTATATGTATAGGAGTGGCTGTGTGGTAAGTAGCTTGTTTACCACCACATGGTTTCGGGTTCAGTCCCACTGCGTGACACCTTGGGCAAGTGTCTTCTACTATAGCCTCGGGCCGACCAAAGCCTTGTGAGTGGATTTGGTAGATGGAAACTGAAAAGAAGCCCGTCGTATATATATATATATATATATTATATATGTTTCTTTACTACCCACAAGGGGCAAAACATAGAGGGGACAAACAAGAACAGACAAACGAATTTAAATCGATTATATCGACCCTAGTGCGTAACTAGTACTTAATTTATTGACCCCGAAAGGATGAAAGGCAAAGTCGACCTTGGCGGAATTTGAACTCGGAACGTTACGGTAGACGAAATACGTCTACGCATTTCGCCCGGCATGCTAACGTTTCTGCCAGCTCGCCTTATATATATATATATATGTGTGTGTGTGTGTGCGTGTATGTTTGTGTGTCTGTGTTTGTCCCCCTAGCATTGCTTGACAACCGATGCTGGTGTGTTTATGTCCTCGTAACTTAGCGGTTCGGCAAAAGAGACCGATAGATAAGTACTGGGCTTACAAAAAGAATAAGTCCCAGGGTCGAGTTGCTCGATTAAAGGCGGTGCTCCAGCATGGCCGCAGTCAAATGACTGAAACAAGTAAAAGAGTATAAAAGAGTAAAAGAGAGAGAATATGCTTCACGTGGTATAGATTCTGTTTTCATTGGAATTTGTGGTGAAATGGTTTTTTCGAATGTTGGGTGAGGCTTTTCGGAAAATTCACACAAAATTTTCTTTACTCATAACTTCAGAAAAATGGGAACTGGAAAATATTTTCCGATGTAAAGGTGTGTGATTTAAGGGTAATTTGACTATTGTTTCTAGCACATCCCACAACCCCATTCCTCATTTCTGTCTCACGCTGACATGAAATTAATGTTATCTAGATGTTTTTCTGGATTTTTACCTTTTGACCGGCAGATATAGAAAATAATTTTTTGTAACTAAACACTTTCAAACTTCCAACACTGGTCGACTGTGTCGTATAAAACATCTTTTTCTCTTAGCATTTTTGAGAAAAACTTATATTTACGAAGTGATTTCGTGTTAAAGTTGTCCTATTTCGGTAATTTCAACCAATCAGTGACGCGTATTCAGCTGAATAAAATTACTGCCGTTGTTTGTCAACAACAACTTCCAGCGGTGTATATTTCGTTTGTCACTGTTATTTATGACATTGTTCATCACAGTTACGTTCATAAGTCCTAAGGTCAATTTATTCGACTAAAGGTGGTGCTCCAGCATGGCTACAGTCAAATGACTGAAACAAGTGGAAAAATACACACACACACACACACACACACCCCGAAAGAGGGTAAAATGAAGACGCATGGCTCAGTGATAAGAACATCAGGCTTACAATCACATGGTTGTCGGTTCAACTCCCGGACCAGGCTGTGTGTTGTGTTCTCGAGCAAGGCACTTTATTCCACGTTGCTCCAGTTAACTCAGTTGTAGAAATGAGTTGTGACATCACTGGTGCCAAGCTGTATCGGCCCCTTTGCCTTTCCCTTGGATAACATTGGTAGCATGGCGAGGAGAGGCTGGTATGCATGGGCGACTTCGGGTCTTCCATAAAAAACCATGGGGAATTTTCTAGGTCATTTGTGATCAAAGGGGGGCGGTCTTTACTCTTTGCTACGGTAAAAAACCTTGAAAAGGTATTTATTGAAAACTTTGTAAAAACTTCTCATTTTCCTGAAAGTTTTGAGTAAAGAAAGCAGTCATGTGTGAATTCCTCAAAAGTCCTCACCAACCCTCGGGAAAATCTTTTCACCATAAATCCAATAAAATCAGAATCTAACCATCTGAAGCGTATTTGTAGAAAATTTCACTATAGGCGCAGGAGTGGCTGTGTGGTAAATAGCTTGCTTACCAACCACATGGTTCTGGGTTCAGTTCCACTGCGTGGCACCTTGGGCAAGTGTCTTCTACTATAGCCATAGGTGCAGGAGTGGCTGTGTGGTAAATAGCTTGCTTACCAACCACATAATTCTGGGTTCAGTCCCACTGCATGGCACGTGATCACGTGACTGACCAGTCCATCAGATGTAGTTACACATCGCTGGTCACAATGCGTTCGCATTGTTTTAGCCTTTGAATGAATATATAATATATATATATATATATATATATATATATTATATATATATATATATATATATATATATATATAATATATATATATATATATATATATATAAATTTATTTCACGTTGCTCCAGTTTACTCAGCTGTAGAAATGAGTTGCGACGTCACTGGTGCCAAGCTGTATCGACCTTTGTCTTTCCCTTGGATAACACTGGTGGCGTGGAGAGGGGAGGCCGGTATGCATGGGCGACTGCTGGTCTTCCATAAACAACCTTGCTCGGACTTGTGTCTAGGAGGTAACTTTCTAGGTGCAATCCCATGGTCATTCATGACCGAAGGGGCACTTTACCCTTTATATATATACACTTGCGTCAGAAATTAATTAGCACTTCTCAAATTTCTACATTAAATAGGTTAAATCAATTAACCTATGAGCTGTTCAAAACGTCTTACGCGATGAGAAAACTTAGTATGGTGTGATTTCGGTCCTTGCGAGGCGCTACCTATATCTATTAAACAAAGGAAGATTTGTCTGCATCCGCACTCCAAGTTGTTGTTGCCCTGCTATGTCAACATCATAAGGCTGTAGACTCTCAAACTGCTCTGCAAACAAAGTTACGTCATCGTTCTGCGCAACAGTGAACTCGCAACAAAGCAATAGTTCGAGATATGGCCACTAGGTGACAGCACATACCTTGAGTGAAGAGCAAATCAAGGGTGCTAATTAATTTCTGACGGTAGTGTAGAAGCAATTTCGTTATTACACACACATTAATACCGACAAATCCTAAGTTTCATCTTGTGGAGGTATGTATGTGCTGTCTATGTAGTATGTGAGACAACCAATTTTTTTTTTAATAAATTTTCAAAAATTGCTTTTTTCATAAAAAGCTTTCTTCTATCATCTTTGACCCTTTTGTTACCAACCTGGCCAAAACCAGCTCTGCATCTGTAGTACAATGTCTTTTCATAAGTCTTGAATTAAAATCTTCCACCAAATCTTAGTCACAATTTATGTTCTTAACACTAGCTTAATGATAACTAAGTTATTTTACTAAGTTCTTGGTTATATTTAAAATTAATTGAAAGAAACACAGAGCATCTCAACAGAAATATGGTAACAAAAGGTTTTAAAATATATAATAGAGAAACAATTCTTAACCCTTTTGATACCAACCTGGCTGAAAGCACCTCTGACCCTGTAGTACAAATGTTTTGTTTCCATAAGTCTTGAATTAAAATCTTCCACCAAATCTTAGTCACAATTTATGTTCCTAACACAAGCTTAATGATAACTAAGTGTACATATATATATATATAGATGAGAAAGTTGGTTTGTGAAAGCACGTGGTTGAATATATAGAAAATAGTAAAAAGTGAAAAAACTACAGAAGGCTTGTTTTAAAAATAATTTGTATTCTTATCTTATATCTTATATGTATTGAATTATAAGATATATATGTATGCTATTGATATTCTCATTTTGTTGAATGAATAAATAATCCAACATTTTAATATCCGAAAGTTGATGAACTAACTACATTTGTTTCTCCATTTTCTTATTTGTATTTTAAACTAGCAGTATCGCCCGGCGTTGCTCGGGTTTGTAAGGGAAATACTATCTCTCTTTTTACTCTTTTACTTGTTTCAGTCATTTGACTGCGGCCATGCTGGAGCACCACCTTTAGTCGATCGAGCAAATCGACCCCGGAACTTATTCTTTGTAAGCCCAGTACTTATTCTATCGGTTTCTCTTTTGCCGAACCGCTAAGTGACGGGGATGTAAACACACCAGCATCGGTTGTCAAGCAATGCTTGGGGGACAAACACGCACACACACACACACATACATATATATATATATATACATATATATGACAGGCTTCTTTCAGTTTCCGTCTACCAAATCCACTCACAAGGCATCGGTCGGCCCGGGGCTATAGCAGAAGACACTTGCCCAAGATGCCACGCAGTGGGACTGAACCCGGAACCATGAGGTTGGTTAGCAAGCTACTTACCACACAGCCACTCCTGCGTCTATATAACTACAGTTTTATATATATACATATATATATATATACAACTACAGTTTTATATATAAAGACTAGCAGTATCGCCCGGCGTTGCTCGGGTTTGTAGGGGAAATAACTATATAAGCATTTTTAGAGAGTTACTTCCCTTATAGATGCCAATTCGGGCTTTCTTAGCCATTTCTGTTTTGGTGTCTTCAAGCCATGAAGTCGTTGTTCTAAAAGAACGCTGGTCTCCTTGACAACGCTTTACGACGTTGATTTCCTTACACTCCCTTCCCCACAGCTTCACGAGGGAGGGAAGAAGGGGGAGAAGCAAACAGATGCAGGTGTGACCATGGACGCCAACTCCGCCGCCATCGACACACGAAAAAATATGCTTTAAAATGGAATAAAAAATGATGTTAAATTATTTTTAAAATCGTAGACTCATCGTAGACGCGCGCTAATACTCAGACGGGCTCGATATGAATCACGACTATAAGATACCCGAATTTGGTTAAACTGCACCGCAAAATGTGGGAGTAGTTAGGAATCTAAATCGAAGGGGACAGACACTCACACAACTACAGTTTTATATATATAGATTTACGGAAAAAATATTTCTTTACCTTCACCTGTTTAATACAATAAATGAATTAACTGCATTGCAATTAAAAGCATTTATGTATTAAGAATCTGGGTACTTTACCAACAGTATATTGGATAAATACTATCCCTTAGTGGGTTGCACCCATAACCCCTATCTTTCTTTGTACTATATATATATATATATATATATATATATATATATATACATATATATATATACATATATGTATGTATGTGTGTGTATATACTTGTGTGTCTGTGTTTGTCCTCCCAGCATTGCTTGACAACAGATGCTGGTGTATTTACGTCCCCATAACTTAGCAGTTCAGCAAAAGAGGCCGATAGAATAAGTACTAGGCTTACAAAGAATAATTGCTGGGGTCGATTTGCTCGACTAAAGGCGGTGCTCCAGCATGGCCACAGTCAAATGTCTGAAATATGTAAAAGATTTAGAGTAAAAAATATCCAATTTCCTGCAAGTTATGAGACAACAAAATCTGGGGAGAAGGTCACGTATGCCCATTTTCTCTATCAATTATTTATTCTTGTAAATATTATTCTCTTCCAGTAACTAAAATAACTCCAATTGCATCCTGTAAAACCACCGTGTATAACTGGTACACCGACTGAACTCTAAATAACCTTACGTGTGAATAAAGAACTCTTTAAATCTAGAGTTACTTCCCCCTAGCAATTCCCGCACTTTTTCTCCCGCAATATTTTCCCATTCCCTGCTGTTGATTGACCCTCGTGTATATTACCGGTCACATCCGTTCAACAGATAATTAGCTGAGATTTAATCCGATAGACGTGATTGCTAATTAAGCATGTAGAGAAATCATCTACTGAATTCTTTATTACGCTAATCTTAAAAACATAACGTCTATAATAAAACCTAGAATTTCTTACGAAGCTGTCGTTGTCTACCTTGGCTTAAGTTCTCACTACCTGAACATACTGCGACCTCGTCCTTACCGGATCTAAATATTACCTGCTTATTGTTACAATGGATTGATTGTGACACCTTCCTCCTCTACATTGGGTCTATAAATAATACGTAAGTGTTATATATATATATCCTGCCATTGTCTGTCGTAGCTGAAGTTCTCATTTGGACATCCGTTTCTATAATAGATTTGTTATTAATGTATCAGTATTGTTCACATCAACGATTCTTTTTATGTGTTCAGTAAGTTATCAGAAAGAAACTGAAGGAAATAGAGAAATGTAACGAAAATAATTATTGTTATAATCTATATACAGAAGGGTCTCACATAATGTAAAGTAAATGTGAATTGTCAATATTGGGTTAACTAAGAGGTTAATCTAAGCAACATCAGAATTCCAGTCGAAGCAAAATTCTGGTTTAACCCCTCATAACTTCTTTACCTTTTAAATTTTCAGAAAATGTTTGCGTGTCTTCTACTATAGCCCTGGGCCGACCAAAGCCTTGTGAGTGGATTTAGTAGACGGAAACTGAAAAAAAAGCCCGTCGTATATATGTATATATGTGTGTGTTTGTGTGTCTGTTTGTTCCCCTAGCATTGCTTGGCAACCGATGCTGGTGTGTTTACGTCCCCGTCACTTAGCAGTTCGGCAAAAGAGACCGATAGAATAAGTACTGGGCTTACCAAAGAATAAGTCCCGGGGTCGAGTTGCTCGACTAAAGGCGGTGCTCCAGCATAGCCGCAGTCAAATGAGTGAAACAAGTAAAAAGAGTAAACTTAGCGGTTCGGCAAAAGAGACCGATAGAATAAGTACTGGGCTTACAAAAGAATAAGTCCCGGGGTCGAGTTGCTCGATTAAAGGCGGTGCTCCAGCATGGCCGCAGTCAAATGACTGAAACAAGTAAAAAGAGTAAAGAGTACCTTAGTGAGGTCCTCTCTATCTGTGTGGTACAACTGTTGAAGTGGCGGATGACAGATAGCTTTTGGCCCCACACATGCCAGACAGAGAGGACCTCACTAGGGTACACTACATCTCCATTACTGTGTCTTCGTTTTAACCCTTTTGTTACCAACCTGGCTGAAACTGGCCCTGGCTCTGAGTACAAATGTTTTCTTTTCATAAGTTCTGAATTAAAATCTTCCACCAAACCTTAGTCACAATTATGTTCCTAACACTAGCTTAATGATAACTAAGTTATTTTACTAAATTCTTTGTTATATTTAAAATTAATTGAAAGAAACACAGAGCATCTCAAAATAAATACAGTAATGAAAAGGTTAAATGAACACCAAGCCTTTGTCATAACCAAAGCTACACTCTGTCTTAAACTGTTTTTTCTCTCTTATTTCAGAATATCAGAGGACATTGGCATCAGAGGAATTTTACTGCAGAAGCGTCATCAATATTTATCATATTTTGAAGATGATGTTACACAGAACAGGATATAAGAACCCTGTTTATGTAAATTAACTGTGAATTTCAGTAAAATATTTCTTCTGGGTGACGTTATTGGTGAAATTTCTTGGATTCACTCTGAAATGGGTAAAACCTAAATTTGAATTCTAAATAAACTTGGATAAATTTACAAAGACATTTGCAACATCTTAAGATATCAGCAAAGCTTATATTTGATAAAAATATGGCAGTTGTAACATTTGTTAGGAATAAAATATAGAAACAAGAAGATAGGACATTTCCAGACCATTTTGTTGAAGAAAAAAATTACAGAAAGAAAAATTGTGTGAGAAACTTTAATTTTTGGTAGATTTACCTGCAGAGATGCCAAAAGAAAGAGGAAAATCTGTATACGACTGTGATATCTGTAAAAAATCATTCTCTAAAAAGGTAACCTAACTATTCACAGAAATATTCACACAGGAGAGAAACCATATCATTGTGATATCTGTGGTAAATCATTCTCTACAAATAGTACCTTGGCTATTCATAAACGCATTCATACAGGTGAGAAGCCCTATCACTGTGGTATCTGTGGTAAATCTTTCTCTCAAAGGAATACCTTGACAAATCACAAGCATGTTCATACAGGTGAGAAACCACATCATTGCGATGTCTGTGGTAAATCTTTCTCTCTGGTAAATACCTTAAATGTTCATAGAAATATTCATATAGGAGAGAAGCCATACCATTGCGACATATGTGGTGAATCATTCTCTAGAAATAATACCTTAACTGCTCACAAACGCATTCATACAGGTGAGACACCATATCATTGTGATACCTGTGGAAAATCATTTCCTCACAGGAATACCTTAACTGAACACAGACGTGTTCATACAGGTGAGAAGCCATTCCACTGTAATATCTGTGGTAAATCATTCTCTCAAAAATCTATTTTGGCTATTCACATGCATATCCATACAGGTGAGAAGCCATATCACTGTGATGTCTGTGGAAAATCTTTCTCTCAAAAGCCCCATCTAAGTGCACACAAACGCATTCACACAGGTGAGAAACCTTATCATTGTGATATCTGTGGTAAATCTTTTACTCACAAAAATACCTTATCTAACCACAAACCTACTCATACAGGTGAGAGAAAATACCATTGTGATATTTGCGGTAAATCATTCTCTCGTAATGATCTCTTAAGTGTACACAAACGTATTCATACAGGAGAGAGACCATATCACTGTGATATCTGTGGTAAATCATTCAGTCGTAGTCACCACTTAACCGCTCACAAACATATTCATACAGGAGAGCAACCATATCGCTGTGATATCTGTGGTAAATCATTCTCTCACAGAAGTACCATAGCTGTACACAAACATGTTCATTCAGGATTGAAACTATATCACTGTGATATCTGTGGTAAATCATTCTCTCAAAGTAGTAAAGTTAATCTTCACAAACGTATTCATACAGGTGAGAAGCCATACCACTGTAATTTGTGCAATAAATCGTTTGCTTACAAAACAAATTTAACCAACCATAAACGTACTCATACAGGAGAGAAACCATATCACTGTGATAACTGTGGTAAATCTTTCTCTTACAAAACTAATTTAACTATTCACAGACGCACACATACAGGTGAGAAATTATATCACTGTGATACCTGTGGTAAATCATTCTCTCATAAAAATACTCTAACTCTGCACAAACAGACTCATACAGGATTGAAACCATATCGCTGTGATGTCTGTGGTAAATCATTCTCTCAGAGTTTTAAAGTAACTCTTCACAAACGCATTCATACAGGTGAGAAACCGTATCACTGTGAGATATGCAGTAAATCTTTCTCTTGCAAAAGTAACTTATACACCCATAAACGTATTCATACAGGTGAGAAACCTTATCAGTGTGACAACTGTGATAAATATTTCTCTTGCAAAACTAATTTAACTCATCACAAACTTACCCATACAGGTGAGAAACCACACCACTGTGATATCTGTGGTAAATCATTTGCTCACAGAAGTTCTATAACTGTTCACAAACGTACCCATACAGGAGAGAAACCATATCACTGTGATATCTGTGGTAAATCATTCTCTCGAAACGGTGACTTAGCGATTCATAAACTCGTTCATACAGGAGAGAAACCTTTTCATTGTGACATCTGTGATAAATCATTCTCCGTGAGAGTTAACTTAGCTAAACACAAACGTATTCATACAGGAGAGAACCATATCATTGCGATACTTGTGAGAAATCATTTTCCCAAAAGGAACATTTAACGAAACACAAACTTACTCATACAGGTGAGAACCACATCACTGTGATATCTGTGGTAAATCATTCACTCACAGAAGTGCTGTAACTGTACATAAACGTACTCATACAGGTGAGAAACCATATCACTGTGATATCTGTAGTAAATCATTCTCTCGAAGTGGTGACCTATCCACTCACAAATTTATCCATACAGGTGAGAAACCTTACCACTGTGATATCTGTGGGAAATCATTCTCTGTAAAAGTTAACTTAACTAAACACAAGCGTATTCATACAGGTGAAAAGCCATATCACTGTGATATCTGCGGGAGATCATTCACTCAAAAGGGACATTTAAGTAGACACAAATGTATTCCTTCAGGAATGAAATCATCATTGTGACACCCGTGGTGAATCATTCTCTGAAATAGATCACTTGACCACTCACAGACGAATTCATTAGGAGAGAAACCATGTCATTGTGATATCTGTGGTGAATGGTTCTCTCAAATATATCTCTTAGATCAGTGGTTTTCAACCAGGGTTCCGCAGAACCTTAGGGTTCCACCAGTACAGTCCAGGGGTTCCGCAAGAAGTTACAAAACTGCTAAAATCGACAGTAATTTTTAATTTTCCTGTGCAGATATGTGTGCATAAGACTATTAAATTATTGGACAGGGGTTCCTCGAGCCAGTGGAATGTTTCCTTAGGGTTCCGCTCCAGCAAAAAGGTTGAAAAGCATTGACTTAGATAAACACAGACACACATTGATATGGAAGAGAAACCATGTAACTGATTCTGTGGTATATCCTTCTCTGAAAAAAGACAATTAACTACAGATATCTTTCTCATCATAGAGAAGAGTGACTGTATCATTATCAAAAGTCATTTGTTGAAAGGAATATCTTATATAACAATAAATGTATCCACATGATAATAAAGATATAACAGCATGTTATAACAACTTGCTAACCCTATATTTTTTATATATCCTTATCAATATCTACCATTCTGATATTTTTAATAAAATCTGTTCTTTCATATATATATCCATCTAAGATAATTTCTGAATCTCTATATAAAGCTGAAGTTGTCTGTGTGTGGCAGGTTTGGTAGCCTTCAACTAACTCTATCTCCTCCCAGACCCTGCAGCGCAAGTTGACCAAAATTGAGAGTATTATAGAAGAAGGATTGCTCTTCCTTCCGTAGAAGAAAAAATTCAAATCGGACCATGTTAACCCCAAAAATTATTCACATCATAAAGGTGCTTTTTTTTCTATGAAAATCCCTATTTTTTACGATATTTTGACTGCTGTGTCACCATTTTTCGGTGTATTTCAACCAGAAAAATGTTCACTTAAAGAGAATAACAAGCTACATAATACGAGATTTTTACTTTTCAAAAATTCCAATTCTAAAGGGTCGAAACAAACCCGAGCAACGCCGGGCGATACTGCTAGTCTATATATATAAAGCTGAAGTTGTCTGTGTGTGTGTGGCAGGTTTGGTAGCCTTCAACTAACACTATCTCCTCCCAGACCCTGCGGCACAAGTTGACCAAAATTGAGAGTATGATAGAAGAAGGATTGCTCTTCCTTCCATAGAAGAAATATTCAAATCGGACCATGTTAACACCAAAAATTATTTACATCAAAAAGGTGCTTTTTTCTCTATGAAAATCCCTATTTTTTACGATCTTTTGACTGCTGTGTCGTCATTTTTCGGTGTATTTCAACTAGAAAAATGTTCACTTAAAGAGAATAACAAGCTGCATAATACAAAATGTTTACTTTTCAAAAATTCCAATTCTAAAGGGTCGAAGCAAACCCGAGCAATGCCGGATGATACTGCTAGTGAATAGAAAATCCTATTCATGTTTGTCATTATGTGGATGATAGATGGGAAATGAATATTCATGTTTCAGTGTTAAAATTACCTCATAGGTTATTATGCTAGAAATATATATGCAAACCGTGAAGGCGCATGGCTCAGTAGTTACAGCGTAGAGCTTACGATCGTGAGGTTGTGAGTTCGATTCTCGGACTGGGCTGTGTTGTGTTCTTGAGCAAGAGACTTTATTTCACGTTGCTCCAGTTCACTCAGCTGTAGAAATCAGTTGCGACGTCACAGGTGCCAAGCTGTATCGGACCCTTTGCCTTTTCCTTGGATAACATCGGTGGCGTGGAGAGGGAAGGCCGATATGAAGGGGTCACTACTGGTCTTCCATAAACAACCTTGCCTGGACTTGTGCCTGGGAGAGTAACTTTCTGGGTGCAATCCCATGGTCTGTGTCGTGACCGAAGGGGGGTCTCAGATATATATATATATATATATGTATATATATGTATATATATATTTATGTATATATATATATATATATATATATATATATATATATATATGTGTGTGTGTGTGTGTATATACGTATATATATATATATATATGTGTATAATATGTATATATATATATAATATATGTATATATATATATGTGTGTATATATGTATATATATGTGTGTATATATGTATATATATATATATATGTATATATATGTATATATATATATATATATATATATATATGTATATGTATATATTTATATATATATGTGTGTGAAGGCTCATGGCTCAGTAGTTAGAGCGTTGAGCTTACGATCGTGAGGTTGTGAGTTCAAATCCTGGACCGGGCTGCGTGTTGTGTTCTCGGGCAAGGCACTTTATTTCACGTTGCTCAGTTCACTCAGCTGTAGAAATGAGTTGCGACGTCACAGGTGCCAAGCTGTATCGGCCCCTTTGCCTTTACCTTGGATAACACTGGTGGCGTGGAGAGGAGAGGCCGGCATGCATGGGCGACTGCTGGTCTTCTATAAACAACCTTGCCCGGATTTGTGTCTGGGAGGGTAACTTTCTAGGTGCAATCCCATGGTCAGTCATGACCGAAGGGGGTCTCCGATTCAATACTGTACCCTGTATTTGTAATCAATGCACTGGCGTTACTGCCTTAACCTGTTGCACACATGCACATCTACTGCTTTTTTGCAACACATCTATGTAACTCAATTCTTTTCCTGACTAAAAGCACTCTTTACTCTTTTACTTGTTTCAGTCATTTGACTGCGGCCATGCTGGAGCACCGCCTTTTATCGAGCAACTCGACCCCGGGACTTATTCTTTTCGTAAGCCCAGTACTTATTCTATCGGTCTCTCTTTTGCCGAACCGCTAAGTTTACTCTTTTACTTGTTTCAGTCATTTGACTGCGGCCATGCTGGAGCACCGCCTTTTATCGAGCAACTCGACCCCGGGACTTATTCTTTTCGTAAGCCCAGTACTTATTCTATCGGTCTCTCTTTTGCCGAACCGCTAAGTTTACTCTTTTACTTGTTTCAGTCATTTGACTGCGGCCATGCTGGAGCACCGCCTTTTATCGAGCAACTCGACCCCGGGACTTATTCTTTTCGTAAGCCCAGTACTTATTCTATCAGTGTCTTTTACCGAACCGCTAAGTGACGGGGACGTAAACACACCAGCATCGGTTGTCAAGCAATGCTAGGGGGACAAACACACACATACATATATATATATATATATATATACATATATACGATGGGCTTCTTTCAGTTTCCGTCTACCCAATTCACTCACAAGGCTTTGGTCAGTCCGAGGCAATAGTAGAAGATACTTGCCCAAGGTGCCATGCAGTGGGACTGAACCCAGAACCATGTGGTTCGTAAGCAAGCTACTTACCACACAGCCACTCCTACGCCTATATATATATATATACATATATACAACAGGCTTCTTTCATTTTCCGTCTATCAAATCCACTCACAAGGCTTTGGTCGGCCCGGGGCTATAGTAGAAGACACTTGCCCAAGATGCCACGCAGTGGGACTGAACCCGGAACCATGTGGTTGGTAAACAAGCTACTTACCACACAGCCACTCCTACGCCTATATGTATATATACGACGGGCTTCTTTCAGTTTCCGTCTATCAAATCCACTCACAAGGCTTTGGTCGGCCCGGGGCTATAGTAGAAGACACTTGCCCAAGGTGCCATGCAGTGGGACTGAACCCGGAACCATGTGGTTGGTAAACAAGCTATTTACCACACAGCCACTCCTGCACCTATATACGACGGGCTTCTTTCAGTTTCCGTCTACCAAATCCACTCACAAGGCTTTGGTCGGCCCGAGGCTATAGCAGAAGACACTTGCCCAAGGTGCCATGCAGTGGACTGAACCCGAACCATGTGGTTGGTAAACAAGCTACTTACCACACAGCCACTCCTGTGCCTATTCCTGTGCACGTTCAATATTCACATGCTCTGCGCTCATGTTTGGGCACAATTTCCCCGTTAGACCCCTGGTTGGTCATGTAATTAACAGACAAAATTATCTGTCTCGTGCATCACACCAGCATCCTATACCATCGTCCTTGCTAACTCAGTAAGTAACCATGACAACAGCACCAGACATATTTCACTGCTGAAAAACATTCCAAGGCATTTACCATTTTAGGAAACATTTTTTCACGCTGAGAGTTGCTGAAGCATGGAACAAACTGCCGGCATCAGTTGTTAGTTGTCAGAGCACTGCATCCTTCAAAACTTCCATGCTTCCTGAGATTCGCCAGCACTACACCTGAGCTTTCTCCCCTCCATGCACACGCAAGCATGTATCTGACTCATACACTGTTCGCTTCCCAGACATTTGTACATTACTGCATATGCTTTATACGCACTTTTGACAAGTTGTGGTGCACCTGGGCACTGTATACAATACCCTCCATCAGGAATTTGCCATATTCTGAATGCCTTACTTCTCCGGGCATGGATACATTGAAACTCCGACGTCTGGCAGCTGACTTGGCAGTCACCCATAAAATTATTAACCATCTTAAAAACAATAACTCTTAGCACCTTCTCAAACTCCATCTGTCTAACACCTGTGGACATATTTTACAAGTCAGAAAACAACACCGCTCCCATGACTTTAGGATACATTTTTTCACGCTGAGAGTTGCTGAAGCATGGAACAAACTGCCGGTATCAGTTGTCAGTTGTCGGAGCACTGCATCCTTCAAAACTACTCCATGCTTCCTGAGATTCGCCAACACTACACCTGAGCTTTCTCCCCTCCATACACACACAAGCATGTATCTGACTCGTACACTGTTTCTTTCCAGACATTCGTACATTACTGCATGTACTTTATACGCACTTTTGACAAGTTGTGGTCCACCTGAGCACTTTATACAATAATTTCATTATTATTATTATTTAAAACTCCACCTGTTTAACACTCGTGGACATATTTACAAAATCAGAAAACAGCACAGCTCCTTCCATGACTTTAGGATACACTTTTTCACGCTAAGAGTTGCTGAAGCATGGAACAAACTGCTGGAATCAGTTGTTAGTTGTCGGAGCACTGCATCCTTCAAAACTTCCATGCTTTCTGAGATTCGCCAACACTACACCTGATTTTCTCCCCTCCATACACACACAAGCATGTATGTGACTCATACATTGTTCACTTTCCAGACATTTGTACATTACTGCATGTACTTTATATGCACTTTCTGACAAGTTGTGGTGCACCTGAGCACTCTATACAATAATTTCATTTTATTATTATTATTATTATTATTATTATTATTATTATTATTATTGTTATTATTATTATTATTATACATTTCTTCTCTCCTTCAATCGTTCGTTTCCTTTCCCAGAACCTCACTGCAGGCATGAAGGGGATTCGATCCACCATAGCCAATTTCAGAACAACCTGCTGTGCTTGAGGAGACCTACTGAGTCAAGTACATGAACATCAAAATAAATATCAATGGAAATAGCAGTTGTGATACCTGTGCCGGTGGCACGTAAAAAGCACCATCCGAACGTGGCCGATGCCAGTGCCGCCTTGACTGGCTTCTGTGTCGGTGGCACATAAAAAGCACCATCCGAACGTGGCCGATGCCAGCGCTGCCTAGATTGGCTTCTGTGCCGGTGGCATGTTAAAAGCACCATTCGAACGTGGCCGATGCCAGTGCCGCCTCGACTGGCTTCTGTGCCGGTGGCATGTAAAAAGCACCATCCGAACGTGGCCGATGCCAGCGCCGCCTCGTCTGGCTTCTGTGCCGGTGGCACATAAAAAGCACCAACCAATCGTGGCCGCTGCCTGCCTCCCCTGGTACCCGTGCCAGTGGCACGTGAAAAGCACCCACTACACTCGTGGAGTGGTTGGCGTTAGGAAGGGCATCCAGCTGTAGAAACATTGCCAGATCAGACTGGAGCCTGGTGCGGCCTTCTGGCTTCCCAGATCCCCGGTCGAATCGTCCAACCCATGCTAGCGCGGAAAACGGACGTTTAAACGATGATGATGATGAGTTTAACAGAACTTTTCCCATGACATCACTGGTACCAAGCTGTTCGGCCTTTACCTTTCCCTTGGATAACATCAGTTGCATGGAGAGGAGAGGCCGTATGCATGAGCGACTGCTGGTTTTCCATAAACAACCCTGCCCTGACTTGTGCCTCAGAGGGTAACTTTCTAGGTGCAATCCCAGGGTCTGTGTTGTGACCAAAGGGGGGTCTCAGATATATATATATATGTATATATATACATATGTGTATATATATATATGTATGTATATGTATATATTTATATATATATGTGTGTGTGAAGGCGCATGGCTCAGTGGTTAGAGCGTCAAGCTTGTGATCGTAAGGTTGTGAGTTTGAATCCCGGACTGGGCTGCGTGTTGTGTTCTTGAGCAAGACACTTTTTTTCACGTTGCTCCAGTTCACTCAGCTGTAGAAATGGGTGGTGATGTCACTGGTGCCAAGCTGTATCGGCCCCTTTGCCTACCCCTGCCTTGTGCCTTGGAAGGTAACTTTCTAGGTGCAATCTCATGGTCATTCATGACCGAAGGGGTCTACTCCTCCTCATATGCAAACCGTAAAAGATAAAATGCAGTTTGGCCCTATCTGAGGAAACCCTATTTTCATATACATTATTTATATTCGACAGATATTTGTCCTCATCTTGTTCGTTGTTAACACAACGTTTCGGCTGATGTATTCTCCAGCCTTCTTCAGGTGTCTTGGGGGAAATTTCGAACCTAGGTTCTCATTCCTAAGGTATTTTTTGATGTTATTATAATTATTGTTAGTGTTCAGGTCACTGCTTGGAATCAAACTCGGAACAGTTTTCTGTTTGAAAACCATTTAGCTGTTATTTCTAGCAAATCTAGTATCCTGTTGGGGGTCTTGATATTTCTTCGCTCTCTGTTTCAGGAGAAATTAACAAATGCACAAACGAACCTATCCAATTTGAAAACCATTTAGCTGTTATTTCTAGCATATCTAGTTTCCTGTTGGCGGTCTTGATATTTCTTCGCTCTCTGTTTCAGGAGAAATAAACAAATGCATAAACGAACCTATCCAATTTGAAAACCATTTAGCTGTTATTTCTAGCATATCTAGTTTCCTGTTGGGGTCTTGATATTTCTTCGCTCTCTGTTTCAGGAGAAATTAACAAATGCACAAACGAACCTATCCAATTTGAAAACCATTTAGCTGTTATTTCTAGCATATCTAGTTTCCTGTTGGCGGTCTTGATATTTCTTCGCTCTCTGTTTCAGGAGAAATAAACACATGCATACACAAACCTATCCAATTTGAAAACCATTTAGCTGTTATTTCTAGCATATCTAGTTTCCTGTTGGCGGTCTTGATATTTCTTCTTCGCTCTCTGTTTCAGGAGAAATAAACACATGCATACACAACCTATCCAATTTGAAAACCATTTAGCTGTTATTTCTAGCATATCTAGTTTCCTGTTGGCGGTCTTGATATTTCTTCGCTCTCTGTTTCAGGAGAAATAAACACATGCATACACAAACCTATCCAATTTGAAAACCATTTAGCTGTTATTTCTAGCATATCTAGTTTCCTGTTGGCGGTCTTGATATTTCTTCGCTCTCTGTTTCAGGAGAAATAAACACATGCATAACACACCTATCCAATTTGAAAACCATTTAGCTGTTATTTCTAGCATATCTAGTTTCCTGTTGGCGGTCTTGATATTTCTTCGCTCTCTGTTTCAGGAGAAATTAACAAATGCACAAACGAACCTATCCAATTTGAAAACCATTTAGCTGTTATTTCTAGCATATCTAGTTTCCTGTCGGCGGTCTTGATATTTCTTCGCTCTCTGTTTCAGGAGAAATTAACAAATGCACAAACGAACCTATCCAATTTGAAAACCATTTAGCTGTTATTTCTAGCATATCTAGTTTCCTGTCGGCGGTCTTGATATTTCTTCGCTCTCTGTTTCAGGAGAAATTAACAAATGCACAAACGAACCTATCCAATTTGAAAACCATTTAGCTGTTATTTCTAGCATATCTAGTTTCCTGTCGGCGGTCTTGATATTTCTTCGCTTCGCTCTCTGTTTCAGGAGAAATTAACAAATGCACAAACGAACCTATCCAATTTGAAAACCATTTAGCTGTTATTTCTAGCATATCTAGTTTCCTGTTGGGGGTCTTGATATTTCTTCGCTCTCTGTTTCAGGAGAAATAAACAAATGCATACACAAACCTATCCAATTTGAAAACCATTTAGCTGTTATTTCTAGCAAATCTAGTATCCTGTTGGGGGTCTTGATATTTCTTCGCTCTCTGTTTCAGGAGAAATAAACAAATGCATACACAAACCTATCCAATTTGAAAACCATTTAGCTGTTATTTCTAGCAAATCTAGTATCCTGTTGGGGGTCTTGATATTTCTTCGCTCTCTGTTTCAGGAGAAATAACACATGCATAAACGAACCTATCCAATTTGAAAACCATTTAGCTGTTATTTCTAGCATATCTAGTTTCTGTTGGCGGTCTTGATATTTCTTCGCTCTCTGTTTCAGGAGAAATAAACAAATGCATAAACGAACCTATCCAATTTGAAAACCATTTAGCTGTTATTTCTAGCATATCTAGTATCCTGTTGGCGGTCTTGATATTTCTTCGCTCTCTGTTTCAGGAGAAATTAACAAATGCACAAACGAACCTATCCAATTTGAAAACCATTTAGCTGTTATTTCTAGCATATCTAGTTTCCTGTTGGCGGTCTTGATATTTCTTCGCTCTCTGTTTCAGGAGAAATAAACAAATGCATAAACGAACCTATCCAATTTGAAAACCATTTAGCTGTTATTTCTAGCATATCTAGTTTCCTGTTGGCGGTCTTGATATTTCTTCGCTCTCTGTTTCAGGAGAAATAAACAAATGCACAAACGAACCTATCCAATTTGAAAACCATTTAGCTGTTATTTCTAGCATATCTAGTTTCCTGTTGGCGGTCTTGATATTTCTTCGCTCTCTGTTTCAGGAGAAATAAACAAATGCATAAACGAACCTATCCAATTTGAAAACCATTTAGCTGTTATTTCTAGCATATCTAGTTTCCTGTTGACGGTCTTGATATTTCTTCGCTCTCTGTTTCAGGAGAAATAAACAAATGCATACACAAACCTATCCAATTTGAAAACCATTTTGCTGTTATTTCTAGCATATCTAGTTTCCTGTTGGCGGTCTTGATATTTCTTCGCTCTCTGTTTCAGGAGAAATTAACAAATGCACAAACGAACCTATCCAATTTGAAAACCATTTAGCTGTTATTTCTAGCATATCTAGTTCCTGTTGGGGGTTCTTGATATTTCTTCGCTCTCTGTTTCAGGAGAAATAAACAAATGCATAAACGAACCTATCCAATTTGAAAACCATTTAGCTGTTATTTCTAGCATATCTAGTATCCTGTTGGGGGTCTTGATATTTCTTCGCTCTCTGTTTCAGGAGAAATAAACACATGCATACACAACCTATCCAATTTGAAAACCATTTAGCTGTTATTTCTAGCATATCTAGTTTCCTGTTGGGGGTCTTGATATTTCTTCGCTCTCTGTTTCAGGAGAAATAAACACATGCACAAACGAACCTATCCAATTTGAAAACCATTTAGCTGTTATTTCTAGCATATCTAGTATCCTGTTGGCGGTCTTGATATTTCTTCGCTCTCTGTTTCAGGAGAAATTAACAAATGCACAAACGAACCTATCCAATTTGAAAACCATTTAGCTGTTATTTCTAGCATATCTAGTATCCTGTTGGCGGTCTTGATATTTCTTCGCTCTCTGTTTCAGGAGAAATTAACAAATGCACAAACGAACCTATCCAATTTGAAAACCATTTAGCTGTTATTTCTAGCATATCTAGTTTCCTGTTGGCGGTCTTGATATTTCTTCGCTCTCTGTTTCAGGAGAAATTAACAAATGCACAAACGAACCTATCCATTTGAAAACCATTTAGCTGTTATTTCTAGCATATCTAGTTTCCTGTTGGCGGTCTTGATATTTCTTCGCTCTCTGTTTCAGGAGAAATTAACAAATGCACAAACGAACCTATCCAATTTGAAAACCATTTAGCTGTTATTTCTAGCATATCTAGTTTCCTGTTGGCGGTCTTGATATTTCTTCGCTCTCTGTTTCAGGAGAAATTAACAAATGCACAAACGAACCTATCCAATTTGAAAACCATTTAGCTGTTATTTCTAGCATATCTAGTTTCCTGTTGGCGGTCTTGATATTTCTTCGCTCTCTGTTTCAGGAGAAATTAACAAATGCACAAACGAACCTATCCAATTTGAAAACCATTTAGCTGTTATTTCTAGCATATCTAGTTTCCTGTTGGCGGTCTTGATATTTCTTCGCTCTCTGTTTCAGGAGAAATTAACAAATGCACAAACGAACCTATCCAATTTGAAAACCATTTAGCTGTTATTTCTAGCATATCTAGTTTCCTGTTGGCGGTCTTGATATTTCTTCTTCGCTCTCTGTCAGGAGAAATTAACAAATGCACAAACGAACCTATCCAATTTGAAAACCATTTAGCTGTTATTTCTAGCATATCTAGTTTCCTGTTGGCGGTCTTGATATTTCTTCGCTCTCTGTTTCAGGAGAAATTAACAAATGCACAAACGAACCTATCCAATTTGAAAACCATTTAGCTGTTATTTCTAGCATATCTAGTTTCCTGTTGGCGGTCTTGATATTTCTTCGCTCTCTGTTTCAGGAGAAATAAACAATGCATAAACGAACCTATCCAATTTGAAAACCATTTTGCTGTTATTTCTAGCATATCTAGTTTCCTGTTGGCGGTCTTGATATTTCTTCGCTCTCTGTTTCAGGAGAAATAAACGAACCTATCCAATTTGAAAACCATTTAGCTGTTATTTCTAGCATATCTAGTTTCCTGTTGGCGGTCTTGATATTTCTTCGCTCTCTGTTTCAGGAGAAATTAACAAATGCACAAACGAACCTATCCAATTTGAAAACCATTTAGCTGTTATTTCTAGCATATCTAGTTTCCTGTTGGCGGTCTTGATATTTCTTCGCTCTCTGTTTCAGGAGAAATTAACAAATGCACAAACGAACCTATCCAATTTGAAAACCATTTAGCTGTTATTTCTAGCATATCTAGTTTCCTGTTGGCGGTCTTGATATTTCTTCGCTCTCTGTTTCAGGAGAAATTAACAAATGCACAAACGAACCTATCCAATTTGAAAACCATTTAGCTGTTATTTCTAGCATATCTAGTTTCCTGTTGGCGGTCTTGATATTTCTTCGCTCTCTGTTTCAGGAGAATTAACAAATGCACAAACGAACCTATCCAATTTGAAAACCATTTAGCTGTTATTTCTAGCATATCTAGTTTCCTGTTGGCGGTCTTGATATTTCTTCGCTCTCTGTTTCAGGAGAAATTAACAAATGCACAAACGAACCTATCCAATTTGAAAACCATTTAGCTGTTATTTCTAGCATATCTAGTTTCCTGTTGGCGGTCTTGATATTTCTTCGCTCTCTGTTTCAGGAGAAATTAACAAATGCACAAACGAACCTATCCAATTTGAAAACCATTTAGCTGTTATTTCTAGCATATCTAGTTTCCTGTTGGCGGTCTTGATATTTCTTCGCTCTCTGTTTCAGGAGAAATAAACAAATGCATAAACGAACCTATCCAATTTGAAAACCATTTAGCTGTATTTCTAGCATATCTAGTTTCCTGTTGGCGGTCTTGATTTCTTCTCTCGCTCTCTGTTTCAGGAGAAATTAACAAATGCACAAACGAACCTATCCAATTTGAAAACCATTTAGCTGTTATTTCTAGCATATCTAGTTTCCTGTTGGCGGTCTTGATATTTCTTCGCTCTCTGTTTCAGGAGAAATAAACAATGCATAAACGAACCTATCCAATTTGAAAACCATTTAGCTGTTATTTCTAGCATATCTAGTTTCCTGTTGGCGGTCTTGATATTTCTTCGCTCTCTGTTTCAGGAGAAATTAACAAATGCACAAACGAACCTATCCAATTTGAAAACCATTTAGCTGTTATTTCTAGCATATCTAGTTTCCTGTTGGCGGTCTTGATATTTCTTCGCTCTCTGTTTCAGGAGAAATAAACAAATGCATAAACGAACCTATCCAATTTGAAAACCATTTAGCTGTTATTTCTAGCATATCTAGTTTCTGTTGGCGGTCTTGATATTTCTTCGCTCTCTGTTTCAGGAGAAATTAACAAATGCACAAACGAACCTATCCAATTTGAAAACCATTTAGCTGTTATTTCTAGCATATCTAGTTTCCTGTTGGCGGTCTTGATATTTCTTCGCTCTCTGTTTCAGGAGAAATAAACAAATGCATAAACGAACCTATCCAATTTGAAAACCATTTAGCTGTTATTTCTAGCATATCTAGTTTCCTGTTGGCGGTCTTGATATTTCTTCGCTCTCTGTTTCAGGAGAAATTAACAAATGCACAAACGAACCTATCCAATTTGAAAACCATTTAGCTGTTATTTCTAGCATATCTAGTTTCCTGTCGGCGGTCTTGATATTTCTTCGCTCTCTGTTTCAGGAGAAATAAACAAATGCATAAACGAACCTATCCAATTTGAAAACCATTTAGCTGTTATTTCTAGCATATCTAGTTTCCTGTTGGCGGTCTTGATATTTCTTCGCTCTCTGTTTCAGGAGAAATAAACGAACCTATCCAATTTGAAAACCATTTAGCTGTTATTTCTAGCATATCTAGTTTCCTGTTGGCGGTCTTGATATTTCTTCGCTCTCTGTTTCAGGAGAAATAAACAAATGCATAAACGAACCTATCCAATTTGAAAACCATTTAGCTGTTATTTCTAGCATATCTAGTTTCCTGTTGGCGGTCTTGATATTTCTTCGCTCTCTGTTTCAGGAGAAATAAACGAACCTATCCAATTTGAAAACCATTTTGCTGTTATTTCTAGCATATCTAGTTTCCTGTTGGCGGTCTTGATATTTCTTCGCTCTCTGTTTCAGGAGAAATAAACAAATGCATAAACGAACCTATCCAATTTGAAAACCATTTAGCTGTTATTTCTAGCATATCTAGTTTCCTGTTGGCGGTCTTGATATTTCTTCGCTCTCTGTTTCAGGAGAAATAAAGGAACCTATCCAATTTGAAAACCATTTAGCTGTATTTCTAGCATATCTAGTTTCCTGTTGGCGGTCTTGATATTTCTTCTTCGCTCTCTGTTTCAGGAGAAATAAACAAATGCATAAACGAACCTATCCAATTTGAAAACCATTTAGCTGTTATTTCTAGCATATCTAGTTTCCTGTTGGCGGTCTTGATATTTCTTCGCTCTCTGTTTCAGGAGAAATAAACGAACCTATCCAATTTGAAAACCATTTTGCTGTTATTTCTAGCATATCTAGTTTCCTGTTGGCGGTCTTGATATTTCTTCGCTCTCTGTTTCAGGAGAAATAAACAAATGCATAAACGAACCTATCCAATTTGAAAACCATTTTGCTGTTATTTCTAGCATATCTAGTTTCCTGTTGGCGGTCTTGATATTTCTTCGCTCTCTGTTTCAGGAGAAATAAACGAACCTATCCAATTTGAAAACCATTTAGCTGTTATTTCTAGCATATCTAGTTTCCTGTTGGCGGTCTTGATATTTCTTCGCTCTCTGTTTCAGGAGAAATAAACAAATGCATAAACGAACCTATCCAATTTGAAAACCATTTAGCTGTTATTTCTAGCATATCTAGTTTCCTGTTGGCGGTCTTGATATTTCTTCGCTCTCTGTTTCAGGAGAAATAAACAAATGCATAAACGAACCTATCCAATTTGAAAACCATTTTGCTGTTATTTCTAGCATATCTAGTTTCCTGTTGGCGGTCTTGATATTTCTTCGCTCTCTGTTTCAGGAGAAATAAACAAATGCACAAACGAACCTATCCAATTTGAAAACCATTTTGCTGTTATTTCTAGCATATCTAGTTTCCTGTTGGCGGTCTTGATATTTCTTCGCTCTCTGTTTCAGGAGAAATACAAATGCATAAACGAACCTATCCAATTTGAAAACCATTTTGCTGTTATTTCTAGCATATCTAGTTTCCTGTTGGCGGTCTTGATATTTCTTCGCTCTCTGTTTCAGGAGAAATTAACAAATGCACAAACGAACCTATCCAATTTGAAAACCATTTTGCTGTTATTTCTAGCATATCTAGTTTCCTGTTGGCGGTCTTGATATTTCTTCGCTCTCTGTTTCAGGAGAAATAAACAAATGCATAAACGAACCTATCCAATTTGAAAACCATTTAGCTGTTATTTCTAGCAAATCTAGTATCCTGTTGGCGGTCTTGATATTTCTTCGCTCTCTGTTTCAGGAGAGAAATAACAAATGCATAAACGAACCTATCCAATTTGAAAACCATTTAGCTGTTATTTCTAGCAAATCTAGTATCCTGTTGGCGGTCTTGATATTTCTTCGCTCTCTGTTTCAGGAGAAATAAACAAATGCATAAACGAACCTATCCAATTTGAAAACCATTTAGCTGTTATTTCTAGCATATCTAGTATCCTGTCGGCGGTCTTGATATTTCTTCGCTCTCTGTTTCAGGAGAGAAATAAACAAATGCATAAACGAACCTATCCAATTTGAAAACCATTTTGCTGTTATTTCTAGCATATCTAGTTTCCTGTGGCGGTCTTGATATTTCTTCGCTCTCTGTTTCAGGAGAAATAAACAAATGCACAAACGAACCTATCCAATTTGAAAACCATTTAGCTGTTATTTCTAGCATATCTAGTTTCCTGTTGGCGGTCTTGATATTTCTTCGCTCTCTGTTTCAGGAGAAATAAACAAATGCATAAACGAACCTATCCAATTTGAAAACCATTTAGCTGTTATTTCTAGCATATCTAGTTTCCTGTTGGCGGTCTTGATATTTCTTCGCTCTCTGTTTCAGGAGAAATAAACAAATGCATACACAAACCTATCCAATTTGAAAACCATTTTGCTGTTATTTCTAGCATATCTAGTTTCCTGTTGGCGGTCTTGATATTTCTTCGCTCTCTGTTTCAGGAGAAATAAACAAATGCATAAACGAACCTATCCAATTTGAAAACCATTTAGCTGTTATTTCTAGCATATCTAGTTCCTGTTGGCGGTCTTGATATTTCTTCGCTCTCTGTTTCAGGAGAAATAAACAAATGCATAAACGAACCTATCCAATTTGAAAACCATTTAGCTGTTATTTCTAGCATATCTAGTTCCTGTTGGCGGTCTTGATATTTCTTCGCTCTCTGTTTCAGGAGAAATAAACAAATGCATACACAAACCTATCCAATTTGAAAACCATTAGCTGTTATTTCTAGCATATCTAGTTTCCTGTTGGCGGTCTTGATATTTCTTCGCTCTCTGTTTCAGGAGAAATAAACAAATGCATACACAAACCTATCCAATTTGAAAACCATTTTGCTGTTATTTCTAGCAAATCTAGTATCCTGTTGGCGGTCTTGATATTTCTTCGCTCTCTGTTTCAGGAGAAATTAACAAATGCATAAACGAACCTATCCAATTTGAAAACCATTTAGCTGTTATTTCTAGCAAATCTAGTATCCTGTTGGGGGTCTTGATATTTCTTCGCTCTCTGTTTCAGGAGAAATTAACAAATGCATAAACGAACCTATCCAATTTGAAAACCATTTTGCTGTTATTTCTAGCATATCTAGTTTCCTGTCGGCGGTCTTGATATTTCTTCGCTCTCTGTTTCAGGAGAAATAAACAAATGCATAAACGAACCTATCCAATTTGAAAACCATTTTGCTGTTATTTCTAGCATATCTAGTTTCCTGTTGGGGGTCTTGATTTCTTCGCTCTCTGTTTCAGGAGAAATTAACAAATGCATAAACGAACCTATCCAATTTGAAAACCATTTAGCTGTTATTTCTAGCATATCTAGTTTCCTGTTGGGGGTCTTGATATTTCTTCGCTCTCTGTTTCAGGAGAAATAAACAAATGCATAAACGAACCTATCCAATTTGAAAACCATTTTGCTGTTATTTCTAGCATATCTAGTATCCTGTTGGCGGTCTTGATATTTCTTCGCTCTCTGTTCAGGAGAAATAAACAAATGCATAAACGAACCTATCCAATTTGAAAACCATTTTGCTGTTTTTCTAGCATATCTAGTTTCCTGTTGGCGGTCTTGATATTTCTTCGCTCTCTGTTTCAGGAGAAATTAACAAATGCATAAACGAACCTATCCAATTTGAAAACCATTTAGCTGTTATTTCTAGCATATCTAGTTTCTGTTGGCGGTCTTGATATTTCTTCGCTCTCTGATTCAGGAGAAATAAACAAATGCACAAACGAACCTATCCAATTTGAAAACCATTTTGCTGTTATTTCTAGCATATCTAGTTTCCTGTCGGCGGTCTTGATATTTCTTCGCTCTCTGATTCAGGAGAAATAAACAAATGCATAAACGAACCTATCCAATTTGAAAACCATTTGCTGTTATTTCTAGCATATCTTAGTTTCCTGTCGGCGGCTTGATATTTCTTCGCTCTCTGATTCAGGAGAAATAAACAAATGCATAAACGAACCTATCCAATTTGAAAACCATTTTGCTGTTATTTCTAGCATATCTAGTTTCCTGTCGGCGGTCTTGATATTTCTTCGCTCTCTGATTCAGAGAGAGAAATAAAAAATGCATAAACGAACCTATCCAATTTGAAAACCATTTTGCTGTTATTTCTAGCATATCTAGTTTCCTGTCGGCGGTCTTGATATTTCTTCGCTCTCTGTTTCAGGAGAAATAAACAAATGCATAAACGAACCTATCCAATTTGAAAACCATTTTGCTGTTATTTCTAGCATATCTAGTTTCCTGTTGGCGGTCTTGATATTTCTTCGCTCTCTGTTTCAGGAGAAATAAACAATGCATAAACGAACCTATCCAATTTGAAAACCATTTAGCTGTTATTTCTAGCATATCTAGTTCCTGTCGGCGGTCTTGATATTTCTTCGCTCTCTGTTTCAGGAGAAATAAACAAATGCATAAACGAACCTATCCAATTTGAAAACCATTTTGCTGTTATTTCTAGCATATCTAGTTTCCTGTTGGCGGTCTTGATATTTCTTCGCTCTCTGTTTCAGGAGAAATAAACAAATGCATAAACGAACCTATCCAATTTGAAAACCATTTTGCTGTTATTTCTAGCATATCTAGTTTCCTGTTGGCGGTCTTGATATTTCTTCGCTCTCTGTTTCAGGAGAAATAAACAAATGCATAAACGAACCTATCCAATTTGAAAACCATTTTGCTGTTATTTCTAGCATATCTAGTTTCCTGTTGGCGGTCTTGATATTCTTCGCTCTCTGTTTCAGGAGAAATAAACAAATGCATAAACGAACCTATCCAATTTGAAAACCATTTAGCTGTTATTTCTAGCATATCTAGTTTCCTGTTGGCGGTCTTGATATTTCTTCGCTCTCTGTTTCAGGAGAAATTAACAAATGCATAAACGAACCTATCCAATTTGAAAACCATTTAGCTGTTATTTCTAGCAAATCTAGTATCCTGTTGGCGCGTTGATATTTCTCGCTCTCTGTGTTTCAGGAGAAATAAACAAATGCACAAACGAACCTTATCCAATTGAAAACCATTTAGCTGTTATAGCATTCTCTATCTAGTTTCGCTGTTGCGGTCTTGATATTTCTTCGCTCTCTGTTTCAGGAGAAATAAACAAATGCATAAACGAACCTATCCAATTTGAAAACCTGTTATTTAGCTAGCTATATAGCTATCCTGTTGGGGGTCTTGATATTTCTTCGCTCTCTGTTGTCAGGAGAATAAATAAACACATATACAACGAAACCTATCCAATTTGAAAACCATTTAGCTGTTATTTCTAGCATATCTAGTTTCCTGTTGGCGGTCTTGATTTCTTCGCTCTCTGTTTCAGGAGAAATTAACAAATGCACAAACGAACCTATCCAATTTGAAAAACCATTGTGTATTTCTAGCATATCTAGTTTCCTGTTGGCGGTCTGATATTTCTTCGCTCTCTGTTTCAGGAGAAATAAACAAATGCATAAACGAACCTATCCAATTTGAAAACCATTTAGCTGTTATTTCTAGCATATCTAGTATCCTGTTGGGGGTCTTGATATTTCTTCGCTCTCTGTTTCAGGAGAAATAAACAAATGCATAAACGAACCTATCCAATTTGAAAACCATTTAGCTGTTATTTCTAGCATATCTAGTATCCTGTTGGGGGTCTTGATATTTCTTCGCTCTCTGTTTCAGGGAAAAAAACAAATGCATAAACGAACCTATCCAATTTGAAAACCATTTAGCTGTTATTTCTAGCATATCTAGTTTCCTGTTGGCGGTCTTGATATTTCTTCGCTCTCTGTTTCAGGAGAAATTAACAAATGCACAAACGAACCTATCCAATTTGAAAACCATTTAGCTGTTATTCTAGCATATCTAGTTTCTGTTGGCGGTCTTGTCTTGATATTTCTTCGCTCCCTGTTTCAGGAGAAATAAACAAATGCACAAACGAAACGAAAATTGGAAAACCATTTACCATTTTTCTAGCAATCTAGCTTTTCCTGTCGGCGGTCTGATATTTCTTCGCTCTCTGTTCAGGAGAAATAAACAAATGCATAAACGAACCTACCAATTTGAAAACCATTTTGCTGTTATTTCTAGCATATCTAGTTTCCTGTTGGCGGTCTTGATATTTCTTCGCTCTCTGTTTCAGGAGAAATAAACAAATGCATAAACGAACCTATCCAATTTGAAAACCATTTTGCTGTTATTTCTAGCATATCTAGTTTCTGTTGGCGGTCTTGATATTCTTCGCTCTCTGTTTCAGGAGAAATAAACAAATGCATAAACGAACCTATCCAATTTGAAAACCATTTAGCTGTTATTTCTAGCATTCTAGTATCCTGTTGGGGGTCTTGATATTTCTTCGCTCTCTGTTTCGAGGAGAAATAAACAAATGCATAAACGAACCTATCCAATTTGAAAACCATTTTGCTGTTATTTCTAGCATATCTAGTATACTGTTGGGGGTCTTGATATTTCTTCGCTCTCTGTTTCAGGAGAAATAAACAAATGCATAAACGAACCTATCCAATTTGAAAACCATTTAGCTGTTATTTCTAGCATATCTAGTATCCTGTTGGGGGTCTTGATATTTCTTCGCTCTCTGTTTCAGGAGAAATAACAAATGCATAAACGAACCTATCCAATTTGAAAACCATTTAGCTGTTATTTCTAGCATATCTAGTATCCTGTGGGGGTCTTGATATTTCTTCGCTCTCTGTTTCAGGAGAAATTAACAAATGCATAAACGAACCTATCCAATTTGAAAACCATTTTGCTGTTATTTCTAGCATATAGTTTCCTGTTGGGGGTCTTGATATTTCTTCGCTCTCTGTTTCAGGAGAGAAATAAACAAATGCATACACAAACCTATCCAATTTGAAAACCATTTAGCTGTTATTTCTAGCAAATCTAGTATCCTGTTGGGGGTCTTGATATTTCTTCGCTCTCTGTTTCAGGAGAAATAAACAAATGCACAAACGAACCTATCCAATTTGAAAACCATTTAGCTGTTATTTCTAGCAAATCTAGTATCCTGTTGGGGGTCTTGATATTTCTTCGCTCTCTGTTTCAGGAGAAATAAACAAATGCACAAACGAACCTATCCAATTTGAAAACCATTTAGCTGTTATTTCTAGCAAATCTAGTATCCTGTTGGGGGTCTGATATTTCTTCGCTCTCTGTTTCAGGAGAATAAACAAATGCACAAACGAACCTATCCAATTTGAAAACCATTTAGCTGTTATTTCTAGCAAATCTAGTATCTGTTGGGGGTCTTGATATTTCTTCGCTCTCTGTTTCAGGAGAAATTAACAAATGCACAAACGAACCTACCAATTTGAAAACCATTTAGCTGTTATTTCTAGCAAATCTAGTATCCTGTTGGCGGTCTTGATATTTCTTCGCTCTCTGTTTCAGGAGAAATTAACAAATGCACAAACGAACCTATCCAATTTGAAAACCATTTAGCTGTTATTTCTAGCATATCTAGTTTCCTGTTGGCGGTCTTGATATTTCTTCGCTCTCTGTTTCAGGAGAAATTAACAAATGCACAAACGAACCTATCCAATTTGAAAACCATTTAGCTGTTATTTCTAGCAAATCTAGTATCCTGTTGGCGGTCTTGATATTCTTCGCTCTCTGTTCAGGAGAGAGAAATTAACAATGCACAAACGAACCTATCCAATTTGAAAACCATTTAGCTGTTATTTCTAGCATATCTAGTTTCCTGTTGGCGGTCTTGATATTTCTTCGCTCTCTGTTTCAGGAGAAATTAACAAATGCACAAACGAACCTATCCAATTTGAAAACCATTTAGCTGTTATTTCTAGCAAATCTAGTATCCTGTTGGCGGTCTTGATATTTCTTCGCTCTCTGTTTCAGGAGAAATTAACAAATGCACAAACGAACCTATCCAATTTGAAAACCATTTAGCTGTTATTTCTAGCATATCTAGTTTCCTGTGGCGGTCTTGATATTCTTCGCTCTCTGTTTCAGGAGAAATTAACAAATGCACAAACGAACCTATCCAATTTGAAAAACCATTAGCTGTTATTTCTAGCAAATCTAGTATCCTGTTGGCGGTCTTGATATTTCTTCGCTCTCTGTTTCAGGAGAAATTAACAAATGCACAAACGACCTATCCAATTTGAAAACCATTTAGCTGTTATTTCTAGCATATCTAGTTTCCTGTTGGCGGTCTTGATATTTCTTCGCTCTCTGTTTCAGGAGAAATTAACAAATGCACAAACGAACCTATCCAATTTGAAAACCATTTAGCTGTTATTTCTAGCATATCTAGTTTCCTGTTGGCGGTCTTGATATTTCTTCGCTCTCTGTTTCAGGAGAAATTAACAAATGCACAAACGAACCTATCCAATTTGAAAACCATTTAGCTGTTATTTCTAGCAAATCTAGTATCCTGTTGGCGGTCTTGATATTTCTTCGCTCTCTGTTTCAGGAGAAATAACAAATGCACAAACGAACCTATCCAATTTGAAAACCATTTAGCTTTATTTCTAGCAAATCTAGTATCCTGTTGGCGGTCTTGATATTTCTTCGCTCTCTGTTTCAGGAGAAATTAACAAATGCACAAACGAACCTATCCAATTTGAAAACCATTTAGCTGTTATTTCTAGCAAATCTAGTATCTGTTGGCGGTCTTGATATTTCTTCGCTCTCTGTTTCAGGAGAAATTAACAAATGCACAAACGAACCTATCCAATTTGAAAACCATTTTGCTGTATTTCTAGCATATCTAGTTTCCTGTCGGCGGTCTTGATATTTCTTCGCTCTCTGTTTCAGGAGAAATAAACAAATGCATAAACGAACCTATCCAATTTGAAAACCATTTTGCTGTTATTTCTAGCATATCTAGTTTCCTGTTGGCGGTCTTGATATTTCTTCGCTCTCTGTTTCAGGAGAAATAAACAAATGCACAAACGAACCTATCCAATTTGAAAACCATTTAGCTGTTATTTCTAGCATATCTAGTTTCCTGTTGGCGGTCTTGATATTTCTTCGCTCTCTGTTTCAGGAGAAATAAACAAATGCATAAACGAACCTATCAATTTGAAAACCATTTGCTGTTATTTCTAGCATATCTAGTTTCTGTTGGCGGTCTTGATATTTCTTCGCTCTCTGTTTCAGGAGAAATAAACAAATGCACAAACGAACCTATCCAATTTGAAAACCATTTAGCTGTTATTTCTAGCATATCTAGTTTCCTGTTGGCGGTCTTGATATTCTTTCGTCTCGTCATCTTTCAGGAGAAATAAACAAATGCATAAACGAACCTATCCAATTTGAAAACCATTTTGCTGTTATTTCTAGCATATCTAGTTTCCTGTTGGCGGTCTTGATATTTCTTCGCTCTCTGTTTCAGGAGAAATAAACAAATGCACAAACGAACCTATCCAATTGAAAACCATTTAGCTGTTATTTCTAGCATATCTAGTTTCCTGTTGGCGGTCTTGATATTTCTTCGCTCTCTGTTTCAGGAGAAATAAACAAATGCATAAACGAACCTATCCAATTTGAAAACCATTTTGCTGTTATTTCTAGCATATCTAGTTTCTGTGGCGGTCTTGATATTTCTTCGCTCTCTGTTTCAGGAGAAATAAACAAATGCATAAACGACCTATCCAATTTGAAAACCATTTAGCTGTTATTTCTAGCATATCTAGTTTCCTGTTGGCGGTCTTGATATTTCTTCGCTCTGTTTCAGGAGAAATTAACAAATGCACAAACGAACCTATCCAATTTGAAAACCATTTTGCTGTTATTTCTAGCATATCTAGTTTCCTGTTGGCGGTCTTGATATTTCTTCGCTCTCTGTTCAGGAGAAATAAACACATGCATACACAAACCTATCCAATTTGAAAACCATTTAGCTGTTATTTCTAGCATATCTAGTTTCCTGTTGGCGGTCTTGATATTTCTTCGCTCTCTGTTTCAGGAGAAATTAACAAATGCACAAACGAACCTATCCAATTTGAAAACCATTTTGCTGTTATTTCTAGCATATCTAGTTTCCTGTCGGCGGTCTTGATATTTCTTCGCTCTCTGTTTCAGGAGAAATAAACAAATGCATAAACGAACCTATCCAATTTGAAAACCATTTAGCTGTTATTTCTAGCATATCTAGTTTCCTGTTGGCGGTCTTGATATTTCTTCGCTCTCTGTTTCAGGAGAAATAAACAAATGCACAAACGAACCTATCCAATTTGAAAACCATTTAGCTGTTATTTCTAGCATATCTAGTTTCCTGTTGGCGGTCTTGATATTTCTTCGCTCTCTGTTTCAGGAGAAATTAACAAATGCATAAACGAACCTATCCAATTTGAAAACCATTTAGCTGTTATTTCTAGCAAATCTAGTATCCTGTTGGCGGTCTTGATATTTCTTCGCTCTCTGTTTCAGGAGAAATAAACAAATGCATAAACGAACCTATCAATTTGAAAAACCATTAGCTGTTATTTCTAGCATATCTAGTATCCTGTTGGCGGTCTTGATATTTCTTCGCTCTCTGTTTCAGGAGAAATAAACAAATGCACAAACGAACCTATCCATTTGAAAACCATTTAGCTGTTATTTCTAGCAAATCTAGTATCCTGTTGGCGGTCTTGATATTTCTTCGCTCTCTGTTTCAGGAGAAATTAACAAATGCACAAACGAACCTATCCAATTTGAAAACCATTTAGCTGTTATTTCTAGCATATCTAGTTTCCTGTTGGCGGTCTTGATATTTCTTCGCTCTCTGTTTCAGGAGAAATAAACAAATGCATAAACGAACCTATCCAATTGAAAACCATTAGCTGTTATTTCTAGCATATCTAGTTTCCTGTTGGCGGTCTTGATATTTCTTCGCTCTCTGTTTCAGGAGAAATTAACAAATGCATACACAAACCTATCCAATTTGAAAACCATTTTGCTGTTATTTCTAGCATATCTAGTTTCCTGTTGGCGGTCTTGATATTTCTTCGCTCTCTGTTTCAGGAGAAATAAACAAATGCATAAACGAACCTATCCAATTTGAAAACCATTTAGCTGTTATTTCTAGCATATCTAGTTTCCTGTTGGCGGTCTTGATATTTCTTCGCTCTCTGTTTCAGGAGAAATAAACAAATGCATACACAAACCTATCCAATTTGAAAACCATTTAGCTGTTATTTCTAGCATATCTAGTTTCCTGTTGGCGGTCTTGATATTTCTTCGCTCTCTGTTTCAGGAGAAATAAACAAATGCATACACAAACCTATCCAATTTGAAAACCATTTAGCTGTTATTTCTAGCATATCTAGTTTCCTGTTGGCGGTCTTGATATTTCTTCGCTCTCTGTTTCAGGAGAAATAAACAAATGCATAAACGAACCTATCCAATTTGAAAACCATTTAGCTGTTATTTCTAGCATATCTAGTTTCCTGTTGGCGGTCTTGATATTTCTTCGCTCTCTGTTTCAGGAGAAATTAACAATGCACAAACGAACCTATCCAATTTGAAAACCATTTAGCTGTTATTTCTAGCATATCTAGTTCCTGTTGGCGGTCTTGATATTTCTTCGCTCTCTGTTTCAGGAGAAATTAACAAATGCACAAACGAACCTATCCAATTTGAAAACCATTTAGCTGTTATTTCTAGCATATCTAGTTTCCTGTTGGCGGTCTTGATATTTCTTCGCTCTCTGTTTCAGGAGAAATTAACAAATGCACAAACGAACCTATCCAATTTGAAAACCATTTAGCTGTTATTTCTAGCATATCTAGTATCCTGTTGGGGGTCTTGATATTTCTTCGCTCTCTGTTTCAGGAGAAATTAACAAATGCACAAACGAACCTATCCAATTTGAAAACCATTTAGCTGTTATTTCTAGCATATCTAGTTTCCTGTTGGCGGTCTTGATATTTCTTCGCTCTCTGTTTCAGGAGAAATTAACAAATGCACAAACGAACCTATCCAATTTGAAAACCATTTAGCTGTTATTTCTAGCATATCTAGTTTCCTGTTGGCGGTCTTGATATTTCTTCGCTCTCTGTTTCAGGAGAAATTAACAAATGCACAAACGAACCTATCCAATTTGAAAACCATTTAGCTGTTATTTCTAGCATATCTAGTATCCTGTGGGGTCTTGATATTTCTTCGCTCTCTGTTTCAGGAGAAATTAACAAATGCACAAACGAACCTATCCAATTTGAAAACCATTTAGCTGTTATTTCTAGCATATCTAGTTTCTGTTGGCGGTCTTGATATTTCTTCGCTCTCTGTTTCAGGAGAAATTAACAAATGCACAAACGAACCTATCCAATTTGAAAACCATTTACCTGTTATTTCTAGCATATCTAGTTTCCTGTTGGCGGTCTTGATATTCTTCGCTCTCTGTTTCAGGAGAAATTAACAAATGCACAAACGAACCTATCCAATTTGAAAACCATTTACTGTTATTTCTAGCATATCTAGTTTCCTGTTGGCGGTCTTGATATTTCTTCGCTCTCTGTTTCAGGAGAAATTAACAAATGCACAAACGAACCTATCCAATTTGAAAACCATTTAGCTGTTATTTCTAGCATAATTAACATAGAGGGGACAAACAAGGACAGACATAGGTATTAAGACTATTTTATCGACACCAGTGCGTAACTGGTACTTAATTTATCGATCTCGAAAGGATGAAAGGCAAAGTGGACCTCGGCGGAATTTTAACTCTGAACGTCGCTGCTGACGAAATATCTATTCCTTTACTACCCACAAGGGGCTAAACACAGAAGCGACAAACAAGGACAGACAAAGGGATTAAGTCGATTACATCTAGCCCAGTGCATAACTGGCACTTAATTTATCGACTTCGGCGGAATTTGAACCCAGAACGTAACGGCAGACGAAAATACAGCTACGCATTTCGCCCGGCGTGCTCACGATTCTGCCAGTTCGCCGCCTTTTTTTCAAATAAAAAATATTTACTTCTTTCCTACCCACAAGGGGCTAAGCTAAACACAGCGGGCACAAACAAGGACAGACAAACGGATTAAGGCGATTATATCGACCTCAGTGCATAACTGGTACTTATTTAATCGACTCTAAAAGGATGAAAGTCAAAGTCGACCTCGGCGGAATTTGAACTGAGAACGTAACACGACAAACGAAATACCTATTTCTTTGCTACCCACAAGGGGCTAAACACAGACGGGACAAACAAGGACAGACATAGGTATTAAGTCGATTACATCGACCCCAGTGCGTAACTGGTACTTAATTTATCGACACCGAAAGGATGAAAGGCAAAGTCGACCTCGGCGGAATTTGAACTGAGAACGTAACGACAAACGAAATACCCATTTCTTTGCTACCCACAAGGGGCTAAACACAGAGGGGATAAACAAGGACAGACAACGGATTAAGTGATTAACTGGTACTTAATTTATCGACCCCGAAAGGATAAAAGGTAAAGTCGACCTCCGCGGAATTTGAACCCAGAACCTAATGACAGACGAAATACCTATTTCTTTACTACCCACAAGGGGCTAAACATTGAGGGGACAAACGGATTAAGTAGATAACATCGACCCCGAAAGGATGAAAGTCAAAGTCGACCTCGGCGGGATTTGAACCCAGAACGTAGCGGCAGACGAAAATACAGCTACGCATTTCGCCCGGCGTGCTAACGATTCTGCCAGCTCGCCGCCTTTTTTTTAATAAGAAATATTTATAATGGCACTAGCTGACAGAATGAAAAAAGGTCAAGGAGAAGGGTGCGCCCAATTTACGCCGACGTGGCTATAATCCTCATCAGCTGACCTAAACCGACGAATGAAAATCCAGCAAATACACTCAATGCCCCACTTTCTCCAAGATCTGATCCTCCTCTTTAGCTCAATTCATTGAACTTCCAACATCAATGCAGCGTCGTGTGCGTTTTTTTTTTATACCAGGTTGGTTGTTTTTAATTTCATTCATCGATGTATTATTACATTTGGCAATCTTTCGTCTCTAGTAGACCTTTCCGTCGATTTCCGTAAAATAAATTTCTTCTTTTTACATATGGGCTTGCGGGAACTTTTGAAGTGATGAGAGCGAAAGAGACTAAGAGAAAGCGATTGTATGACGAGGGAAGTTCTTTTGAAGTTACCGTGCATGGACTCTCTCTGTCTCTTCACACACACTAACAGAAGCACTTCACTTACACAACATACTGTCTGTCTCCCACCCACCCATCAAACACACACACACATGTACATCAATGCTTCGGTAACTTCAAAAGAACTTCCCTCGTCATACAATCGCTTTCTCTTAGTCTCTTTCGCTCTCATTACTTCAAAAGTTCCCGCAAGCCCATATGTAAAAAAAAAAAAAATTTTTTTACGGAAATCGACGGAAATGTCTACTAGAGACGAAAGATCGCCAAAACGTTTTTGAAAGCAATATAACGAGGCCTCTACGTTTCTGCTCAACTTTCAGAAGTTCTTAAATAGCCTTATCATTCTACTTCCGGCTTTGAAAATGAATTTTATCTATTAAAAGGGAGACGGAGATCGGATCTTTTTCTATTTGAACGACAGTTTTTTCTAGCGATGTCATATGAAGTTGTCACCCATAATTATGACCCTAGTATCGATCTATTGCATTTCAATCTGAATGTTTTTTTTTACCTCAATAGACGTCAGTGATTGGTTGAAATTGTCACCCATAATTATGACCCTACTATCGATCTATTGCATTTCAATCTGTTTTAGGGTTAGAGAAAGGGTATCTTTTTTTCTTGAGAAATGTAAATAAACCCAGTCTGTTTCTTAAACGAGGGACATATTGATACGGCACAGAATGTTTTTTTTACCTCAATAGACGTCATTGATTGGTTGAAATTGCAGAAATTGAAGGAAAAAAAACTACAACAAATATCTTACAAACTATAGAATTTTCTCAATAAAGCCAAGAGAAAAAGATGTTTTATAAACACATTCTACCAGTATACGAAGTTTAAAAGTGTTTAGTTACGTGGAAATTATTTTAAAAAACTGCCGTTCAAACCGAAAAGATCCAAATGGCCTTCTCATTTTACTTCCGGGTTTGAAAATGGACTTCATTTTGTAAATTGGGACGTAGATCTTTCGGTTTAAGAATATCTTTATATATAAAAGTGAAGTTGTGTGTCTGTCTCCTACGATTTAGATTCCTAACTACTTCCACATTTTGCGGTGCAGTTTAACCAAAACCGGGTATCTTATAGTCGTGATTCATATCGAGCCCTTCTGGGTATTAGCGCACGTCTACGATGAGTCTACGATTTTAAAAATAATTTACCATCATTTTTTTCCATTTTAATGCATTTTTTCGCTATTATATAAGGGAAGTAACTCTCTGCAAATGTCTACGATGAGTCAACGATTTAAAAAAAATTTACCATAATTTTTTTTCCATTTTTAATGCATTTTTTTGCTATTATATAAGGGAAGTAACTCTCTAAAAATGTCTACGATGAGTCAACGATTTAAAAAAGAATTTACCATCATGTTTTTCCATTTTAATGCATTTTTTCGCTATTATATAAGGGAAGTGACTCTCTAAAAATGTCTACGATGAGTCAGCGATTTAAAAAAGAATTTACCATCATTTTTTTCCATTTTAATGCATTTTTTCGCTATTATATAAGGGAAGTAACTCTCTGCAAATGTCTACGATGAGTCAACGATTTAAAAAAGAATTTACCATCATTTTTTTCCATTTTAATGCATTTTTTTGCTACTTTTTGGCTATAACTCTCTAAAAATGCTTATATAGTTATTTCCCTTACAAACCCGAGCAACGCCAGGCGATACTGCTAGTATTTAATAAATAAGTACAAAATCTATGACTATAGGGAATCTATTAAAATAACTCGGCGATATTGATTGAATTACCGAAGTGAAATGAAGAATGTACGAAAATAGTTTAGCTTTTACAGAAAGACTGGCCCGAAATATTTTTTGCTTTCCAGAAAGTTCAAAACAAATGCCTGAGTGTGGGCGTAAGTACAGAACCGTTCAAACCGAAAAGATCCTGTTTGCGTTTTATGGGGGAGGTTTTCGTCTATGGAGATAGTCAGGGAAACTAATCACATATGTCTATATATATATATATATATATATAATATATATATATATATATATATATATATATTATATATAAGGGCTTAGTAAAATAAATTACTTTGCCACATACTGAAC
>NC_043023.1:16695054-16730054 GCF_006345805.1 Octopus sinensis
ACCACATCATCGGTCTTTTGGTAACATTGTTAACAATTATTTTTTTATACAAACCATTCCTTCAAAATATTCATATATAGTTCTAACTAGCATAAGAAAAATTTTTTACATAACCACATCATCGGTCTTTTGGTAACATTGTTAACAATTATTTTTTTTATACAAACCATTCCTTCAAAATATTCATATATAGTTCTAACTAGCATAAGAAAAATTTTTTACATAACCACATCATCGGTCTTTTGGTAACATTGTTAACAATTATTTTTTTTATACAAACCATTCCTTCAAAATATTCATATATAGTTCTAACTAGCATAAGAAAAATTTTTTACATAACCACATCATCGGTCTTTTGGTAACATTGTTAACAATTATTTTTTTTATACAAACCATTCCTTCAAAATATTCATATATAGTTCTAACTAGCATAAGAAAAATTTTTTACATAACCACATCATCGGTCTTTTGGTAACATTGTTAACAATTATTTTTTTTTATAAAACCATTCCTTCAAAATATCATATATAGTTCTAACTAGCATAAGAAAAATTTTTTACATAACACATCATCGGTCTTTTGGTAACATTGTTAACAATTATTTTTTTATACAAACCATTCCTTCAAAATATTCATATATAGTTCTAACTAGCATAAGAAAAATTTTTTACATAACCACATCATCGGTCTTTTGGTAACATTGTTAACAATTATTTTTTTTATACAAACCATTCCTTCAAAATATTCATATATAGTTCTAACTAGCATAAGAAAAATTTTTTACATAACCACATCATCGGTCTTTTGGTAACATTGTTAACAATTATTTTTTTATACAAACCATTCCTTCAAAATATCATATATAGTTCTAACTAGCATAAGAAAAATTTTTTACATAACCACATCATCGGTCTTTTGGTAACATTGTTAACAATTATTTTTTTATACAAACCATTCCTTCAAAATATTCATATATAGTTCTAACTAGCATAAGAAAAATTTTTTACATAACCACATCATCGGTCTTTTGGTAACATTGTTAACAATTATTTTTTTATACAAACCATTCCTTCAAAATATTCATATATAGTTCTAACTAGCATAAGAAAAATTTTTTACATAACCACATCATCGGTCTTTTGGTAACATTGTTAACAAGTATTTTTTTTTATACAAACCATTCCTTCAAAATATTCATATATAGTTCTAACTAGCATAAGAAAAAATTTTTACATAACCACATCATCGGTCTTTTGGTAACATTGTTAACAATTATTTTTTTTATACAAACCATTCCTTCAAAATATTCATATATAGTTCTAACTAGCATAAGAAAAATTTTTTACATAACCACATCATCGGTCTTTTGTAACATTGTTAACAATTATTTTTTTTATACAAACCATTCCTTCAAAATATTCATATATAGTTCTAACTAGCATAAGAAAATTTTTTACATAACACATCATCGGTCGTTTGGTAACATTGTTAACAATTATTTTTTTTATACAAACCATTCCTTCAAAATATTCATATATAGTTCTAACTAGCATAAGAAAAATTTTTTACATAACCACATCATCGGTCTTTTGGTAACATTGTTAACAATTATTTTTTTTATACAAACCCTTCTTTTGGTAACATTCCTCACCATTTTTTTTTTAAATGCAAACCATCATCATCATCGTTTAATGTCCGTTTTCCATGCTAGCATAGGTGCGGGCATGGCTGTGTGGTTAGAGAGCTTGCTTCCTACTACATGGTTTCGGGTTCAGTCCCACTGCATGGCACTTTGGGCAAGTGTCTTCTACTATAGAACTGAGCCGACCAAAATGGTTTTATACAACCATTCCTTCAAAATATTCATGTGCAATTCTAACTAGCATAAGAAAAATTACTGTTGATTACAGGGGGGGCCAAAAGCCATGCACCAAAACATTGACTTTCCAATTAATATAAGTGTTTTTGAAATGTGCAATGTATATCATCATCATCAACATCATCATCATCCTTTGACATTCATTTTCCATGCTGGCATGGGTTGGATGGGTCGACTGAAGTTGACAAGCTGGAGAACCACACCAAGTTCCAATCTAATTTGGTTTGGTTTCTGCGGCTGGGATGAGACTCTATTGATTTTTTTTCCTGGCTTTTGAATTACAATATAATCTATCTACTGTTACTAGACAAATGTGAAGTGTTTCCACAATTCTCTTCAAACAGTGAAGCTTTGTTTCCGAGGGCCCAGGTTGGCTGGGATGAGAATCTGTTGATTCATTTCCTTGGCTTTTGAATTACAATATAATTCTATCTACGGTTACTAGACAAATGTGAAGTGTTTCCACAATTCTCTTCAAACAGTGAAGCTTTGTTTCCGAGGGCCCAGGTTGGCTGGGATGAGAATCTGTTGATTCTTTTCCTTGGCTTTTGAATTACAATATAATTGTATTAACAATAGCTAGAAAAATATGAAGTATTTCGGCAATCTTTCACTGGGTAAAACCAGTGTCAGATTGCCCAACAATGACTTTTGAAAATCTATAAAAGTTCTGCTGAATTCTTTGTGCAGACTATTTTATGGTTACTATTGGTATATACCGAGGTTATGGCCTTATTGGTTGTTTTAGTGGGTAATAATATATGCATATATATAAATATATATACCCATACATATATGTATATATTAACCATGTGTTAGCCTTCAAATTATATCGACAGTTATTCAATTTGATTTAATCCAAAATGTGACCACTAATGTCAGTCTTTCTGGTATCGTTTTTATAATGTCTTATTTCATTTGCATTCTATGCATCAGGTTATTAACCAATGTGTTTGCCTCCAACATATATCGACAGGATTATCATTCAATTTGATTTAATCCAATATGTGACCACCAATGTCAGTATTTTTAGACATCTCTTCTATAATGTTGCAGGTTATTTTCAATAATAATTGTACAACCTGTGTCCAATTCTTCGTCTCTGAAACACGAAGAGACAACACCATTTCTAGTTTTGCGAAACTACGAGATCTTGTCGATATAATTTAGAAGGCATTTCACCACTAGCGTTGCTGGGAGTGGGTCTTCTAGGGGTGGTCTGCCCCGCGTGACGCTTCTGGGTCTGCTGTTGGCAGTGTGTTTTTGTTGGGTCCAGGAGTAGCACAAACTCTAGCTACGCTAGTGCATTTTACTGGCAAATGTTTCCCTGAAAAATCTGAATTGGGAGGCCCAGTGAAGGGGTGTCTAGCTTAAAGAGATAGGATATTATATAGTGACCATACAACTGTTGTCTGTAAGATAAAAAATATTCGGCAATATCGGTTTGTTTAGAAAGTTCTTGGACACTTTTAATACTACTTTATCAACAATTAAAAAGCATCAAAGAACGATCGATCCAAAAGCTAATCACCCTTGTTATCAATCACCTTTTGCCGTCTTTCAGGCAAAGATTTGAATCCTTTCATCCTGAAATCGTGTGGCTTTGAATCAATAAAGTCAAAAGGGAACGATTTCACATCTTCTTTGTTTTCAAACTCTTTATTGCCAATTGCATGTTGCAAGGCGGAGAGTAAGTGGTAGTCAGAAGGGGCGAGGTCAGGAGAGTACGGTGGGTGCACCATAATCTCCCAGCCTACCTCCTTTGGCTTCTCTGGTGTCTTCTTTGCCCGATGTGCTAGCGTGTTGTCTTGGTGGTAAGTTATCTTCTTCAAATTTGAGCGATCTTTGATCCGTGCGATCTTCGATCTGCGTGATCTTCGATCTGCGTGATCTTCGATCCGTGCGATCTTTGATCCGTGCGATCTTCGATCTGCGTGATCTTCGATCCGTGCAATCTTTGATCTGCGTGATCTTCGATCCGTGCGATCTTCGATCTGTTCAATCTGTGCGATCTTTGATCTGTGTGATCTTCGATCTGCGTGATCTTCGATCCGTGCAATCTTTGATCTGCGTGATCTTCGATCCGTGCGATCTTCGATCTGTTCAATCTGTGCGATCTTTGATCTGTGTGATCTTCGATCTGCGTGATCTTCGATCTGCGTGATCTTCGATCCGTGCAATCTTTGATCTGCATGATCTTCGATCCGTGCGATCTTCGATCTGTTCAATCTGTGCGATCTTTGATCTGTGTGATCTTCGATCTGCGTGATCTTCGATCCGTGCAATCTTTGATCTGCGTGATCTTCGATCCGTGCGATCTTCGATCTGTTCAATCTGTGCGATCTTGATCTGTGTGATCTTCGATCTGCGTGATCTTCGATCTGCGTGATCTTCGATCCGTGCAATCTTTGATCTGCATGATCTTCGATCCGTGCGATCTTCGATCTGTTCAATCTGTGCGATCTTTGATCTGTGTGATCTTCGATCTGCGTGATCTTCGATCTACGTGATCTTCGATCCGCGCAATCTTTGATCTGCGTGATCTTCGATCTGTTCAATCTGTGCGATCTTTGATCTGTGCGATCTTTGATCTGTGTGATCTTCGATCTGCGTGATCTTCGATCCGCGCAATCTTTGATCTGCGAGATCTTCGATCCGTACGATCTTCGATCTGCGTGATCTTCGATCTGCGTGATCTTCGATCCGCGCAATCTTTGATCTGCGAGATTTTCGATCCGTACGATCTTCGATCTGCGTGATCTTCGATCTGCGTGATCTTCGATCTGTGTGATCTTCGATCTTGTGATCTTCGATCTGTGCGATCTTTAGACAGTCAATTTGTTCGCAGTAGACATCCTTGTCAACGGTGGTATTGCGTGGGAGAAGATCCAAAATGATCACCCCACAGCAATCCCACCAAACTGAGATCATAACCTTCTTTTGCGCAAGCGGTCCTTTTGGCGAAGGTTTTAGCTGTTGACCGTTGCTACATCTGGATTGTCTGCACCTCACGTTGGAGTACATTACTCACTTTTCATCCGTAGTGATTACTGACTCCGACGAATCGAATCTTTGGCTTTGCCAGAGCAGACTTTGACACGCAGTAACATGTGCTTGTTTGTTCGCTTCACTCCATTCACGTAGCACTCATTTTCCAAGCTGGCTGACCTTGCCAAGACGATGCAGGTGGTTAACGATCGTGACATGGGAGATGCTAAAACTGTACCACAAATTGATGTGCAGTTTGCATTGGATCGGCTTTAATGACTTTAATACCGCCATGTTTCACAGTCAGTTGGGGTCGTTTCAGATCAAATTCTTGAAAGGGAAGCGGTAATGGATCCTTCAACACAGCCCGACCTGAACGCTAGAAATAGCAGCTGCTTCTCCCAACCTTAACAACGTGCTGACGCCGTCTTACTCGCTCGGCGACCTCAATCAAAAAGGTAGAATCCTGCCCTACCTGCGCATGCATCACTGCTGCCCCTTCCGGTCAGCTCCCCAGCTGCTGACGTCATCCCTTACCCATACCATTACAGAGATACCGCCATGTTTCACATTTAGTTCGAATCGTTTCAAATTAAATTCTTGAATGGAAGCCTCCAGACCCAAACATGTCCACTATCTGGAAATAATGCAAATCTGGATTCCTCCGAGAAAATCACTCTATCCCAAAATGAACTGAATTCTTCTGACATCTCCTTAGCCCATTTCTTTCTTTTCATGATATTAATTGGTTGAAGCAGGTTTCTTCAAGCTGGTCGTCCATAATACCCAAGCTTATGGAGATATGTAACACACATTCTTGGATTAACTTCTGGCTGTTTTGCAATGTCAGAAGACTTTGAACAGGGGTTCATTTTCCGCAATTCTTTTCAAACGGCAAAGCTTTGTTTCCGAGGGCCCAGTTGGCTGGGATGAGAATCTGTTGATTTTTTTTCCTTGGCTTTTGAATTACAATATAATTCTATTAACCGTAGCTAGACAAATGTGAAGTATTTCCACAATTCTCTTCAAACAGCAAAGCTTCCTTTCCGAGGGCCCAGGTTGGCTGGGATGAGACTCTATTGATTTTTTTTCCTTGGCTTTTGAATTACAATATAATTCTATTAACCGTAGCTAGACAAATGTGAAGCATTTCCACAATTCTCTTCAAACAGTGAAGTTTCCTTTCCGAGGGCCCAGGTTGGCTGGGATGAGACTCTATTGATTTTTTTTCCTTGGCTTTTGAATTACAATATAATTCTATTACCGTAGCTAGACAAATGTGAAGTATTTCCACAATTCTCTTCAAACAGCAAGCTTCCTTTCCGAGGGCCCAGGTTGGCTGGGATGAGACTCTATTGATTTTTTTTCCTTGGCTTTTGAATTACAATATAATTCTATTACCGTAGCTAGACAAATGTGAAGTATTTCCACAATTCTCTTCAAACAGTGAAGTTTCCTTTCCGAGGGCCCAGGTTGGCTGGGATGAGACTCTATTGATTTTTTTTCCTTGGCTTTTGAATTACAATATAATTGTATTAACAATAGCTAGAAAAATATGAAGTATTTCGGCAATCTTTCACTGGGTAAAACCAGTGTCAGATTGCCCAACAATTGACCTCTTTGAAAATCTAACAGTTCTGCTGAATTCTTTGTGCAGACTATTTTATGGTTACTATTGGTATATACCGAGGTTATGGCCTTATTGGTTGTTTTAGTGGGTAATAAATATATGCATATATATAAATATATATACCCATACATATATGTATATATTAACCAATGTGTTCGCCTTCAACATATATCGACAGTTATTCAATTTGATTTAATCCAAAATGTGACTACTAATGTCAGTCTTTCTGGTATCGTTTTTATAATGTCTTATTTCGTTTGCGTTCTATGCACCAGGTTATTAACCAATGTGTTTGCCTCCAACATATATCGACAGGATTATCATTCAATTTGATTTAATCCAATATGTGACCACCAATGTCAGTATTTTTAGACATCTCTTCTATAATGTTGCAGGTTATTTTCAATAATAATTGTACAACCTGTGTCCAATTCTTCGTCTCTGAAACACGAAGAGACAACACCATTTCTAGTTTTGCGAAACTACGAGATCTTGTCGATATAATTTAGAAGGCATTTCACCACTAGCGTTGCTGGGAGTGGGTCTTCTAGGGGTGGTCTGCCCCGCGTGACGCTTCTGGGTCTGCTGTTGGTAGTGTGTTTTTGTTGGGTCCAGGAGTAGCACAAACTCTAGCTACGCTAGTGCATTTTACTGGCAAATGTTTCCCCGAAAAATCTGAATTGGGAGGCCCAGTGAAGGGGTGTCTAGCTTAAAGAGATAGGATATTATATAGTGACCATACAACTGTTGCCTGTAAGATAAAGAAATATTCAGCAATATCAGTTTGTTTAGAAAGTTCTTGGACACTTTTAATACTACTTTATCAACAATTAAAAAAGCATCAAAGAACGATCGATCCAAAAGGTAATCACCCTTGTTATTGATCACCTTTTGCCGTCTTTCAGGCAAAGTTTTGAATCCTTTCATCCTGAAATCGTGTGGCTTTGAATCAATAAAGTCGAAAGGGAACGATTTCACATCTTCTTTGTTTTCAAACTCTTTATTGCCAATTGCATGTTGCAAGGTGGAGAGTAAGTGGTAGTCAGAAGGGGCAAGGTCAGGAGAGTATGGTGGGTGCACCATAATCTCCCAGCCCACCTCCTTCAGCTTCTCTGGCGTCTTCTTTGCACGATGTGCTGGCGTGTTGTCTTGGTGGTAAGTTATCTTCTTCAAATTTGAGCCATCTTCGATCCGCGCAATCTTCGATCTGCGCCTGCGCGATCTTCGATCTGCGTGATCTTCGATCTGTGCAATCTTTGATCTGCGTGATCTTTGATCTGTGCGATGTTTGATCTGTGCGATCTGCGTGATCTTCGATCCGTGCAATCTTTGATCTGCGTGATCTTTGATCTGTGCGATCTTTGACCTGTGCGATCTTTGATCTGTGCGATCTGCGTGATCTTCGATCCGTGCAATCTTTGATCTGCGTGATCTTCGATCCGTGCAATCTTTGATCTGCGTGATCTTTGATCTGTGCGATCTTTGACCTGTGCGATCTTTGATCTGTGCGATCTGCGTGATCTTCGATCCGTGCAATCTTTGATCTGCGTGATCTTCGATCCGTGCGATCTTCGATCTGCGTGATCTTCGATCTGTGCGATCTTTGATCCGTGCAATCTTTGATCTGCGTGATCTTCGATCTGCGCAATCTTCGATCTGCGCAATCTTCGATCTGCGCAATCTTCAATCTGCGCAATCTTCGATCTGTGTGATCTTTGGCCAGTGTGATCTTTAGACAGTCAATTTGTTCGCAGTAGACATCCTTGTCAACGGTGGTATTGCGTGGGAGAAGATCCAAAATGATCACCCCGACAGCAATCCCACCAAACTGAGATCATAACCTTCTTTTGCGCAAGCGGTCCTTTTGGCGAAGGTTTTAGCTGTTGACCGTTGCTACATCTGGATTGTCTGCACCTCACGTTGGAGTACATTACTCACTTTTCATCCGTAGTGATTACTGACTCCGACGAATCGAATCTTTGGCTTTGCCAGAGCAGACTTTGACACGCAGTAACATGTGCTTGTTTGTTCGCTTCACTCCATTCACGTAGCACTCATTTTCCAAGCTGGCTGACCTTGCCAAGACGATGCAGGTGGTTAACGATCGTGACATGGGAGATGCTAAAACTGTACCACAAATTGATGTGCAGTTTGCATTGGATCGGCTTTAATGACTTTAATACCGCCATGTTTCACAGTCAGTTGGGGTCGTTTCAGATCAAATTCTTGAAAGGGAAGCGGTAATGGATCCTTCAACACAGCCCGACCTGAACGCTAGAAATAGCAGCTGCTTCTCCCAACCTTAACAACGTGCTGACGCCGTCTTACTCGCTCGGCGACTTCAATCAAAAAGGTAGAATCCTGCCCTACCTGCGCATGCATCACTGCTGCCCCTTCCGGTCAGCCCCAAGTTCCGGTCAGCTCCCCAGCTGCTGACGTCATCCCTTACCCATACCATTACAGAGATACCGCCATGTTTCACATTTAGTTCGAATCGTTTCAAATTAAATTCTTGAATGGGAAGCCTCCAGACCCAAACATGTCCACTATCTGGAAATAATGCAAATCTGGATTCCTCCGAGAAAATCACTCTATCCCAAAATGAACTGAATTCTTCTGACATCTCCTTAGCCCATTTCTTTCTTTCATGATATTAATTGGTTGAAGCAGGTTTCTTCAAGCTGGTCGTCCATAATACCCAAGCTTATGGAGATATGTAACACACATTCTTGGATTAACTTCTGGCTGTTTTGCAATGTCAGAAGACTTTGAACAGGGGTTCATTTTCCGCAATTCTTTTCAAACGGCAAGCTTTGTTTCCGAGGGCCCAGGTTGGCTGGGATGAGAATCTGTTGATTTTTTTTCCTTGGCTTTTGAATTACAATATAATTCTATTAACCGTAGCTAGACAATGTGAAGTATTTCCACAATTCTCTTCACAGCAAAGCTTCCTTTCCGAGGGCCAGGTTGGCTGGGATGAGACTCTATTGATTTTTTTCCTTGGCTTTTGAATTACAATATAATTCTATTAACCGTAGCTAGACAAATGTGAAGCATTTCCACAATTCTCTTCAAACAGTGAAGTTTCCTTTCCGAGGGCCCAGGTTGGCTGGGATGAGACTCTATTGATTTTTTTTCCTTGGCTTTTGAATTACAATATAATTCTATTACCGTAGCTAGACAAATGTGAAGTATTTCCACAATTCTCTTCAAACAGCAAAGCTTCCTTTCCGAGGGCCCAGGTTGCTGGGATGAGACTCTATTGATTTTTTTCCTTGGCTTTTGAATTACAATATAATTCTATTAACCGTAGCTAGACAAATGTGAAGTATTTCCACAATTCTCTTCAAACAGCAAAGCTTCCTTTCCGAGGGCCCAGGTTGGCTGGGATGAGACTCTATTGATTTTTTTTCCTTGGCTTTTGAATTACAATATAATTGTATTAACAATAGCTAGAAAAATATGAAGTATTTCGGCAATCTTTCACTGGGTAAAACCAGTGTCAGATTGCCCAACAATTGACCTCTTTGAAAATCTAACAGTTCTGCTGAATTCTTTGTGCAGACTATTTTATGGTTACTATTGGTATATACCGAGGTTATGGCCTTATTGGTTGTTTTAGTGGGTAATAATATATGCATATATATAAATATATATACCCATACATATATGTATATATAACCAATGTGTTAGCCTTCAAATTATATCGACAGTTATTCAATTTGATTTAATCCAAAATGTGACCACTAATGTCAGTCTTTCTGGTATCGTTTTTATAATGTCTTATTTCATTTGCATTCTATGCATCAGGTTATTAACCAATGTGTTTGCCTCCAACATATATCGACAGGATTATCATTCAATTTGATTTAATCCAATATGTGACCACCAATGTCAGTATTTTTAGACATCTCTTCTATAATGTTGCAGGTTATTTTCAATAATAATTGTACAACCTGTGTCCAATTCTTCGTCTCTGAAACACGAAGAGACAACACCATTTCTAGTTTTGCGAAACTACGAGATCTTGTCGATATAATTTAGAAGGCATTTCACCACTAGCGTTGCTGGGAGTGGGTCTTCTAGGGGTGGTCTGCCCCGCGTGACGCTTCTGGGTCTGCTGTTGGCAGTGTGTTTTTGTTGGGTCCAGGAGTAGCACAAACTCTAGCTACGCTAGTGCATTTTACTGGCAAATGTTTCCCTGAAAAATCTGAATTGGGAGGCCCAGTGAAGGGGTGTCTAGCTTAAAGAGATAGGATATTATATAGTGACCATACAACTGTTGTCTGTAAGATAAAGAAATATTCGGCAATATCGTTTGTTTAGAAAGTTCTTGGACACTTTTAATACTACTTTATCAACAATTAAAAAAGCATCAAAGAACGATCGATCCAAAGCTAATCACCCTTGTTATCAATCACCTTTTGCCGTCTTTCAGGCAAAGATTTGAATCCTTTCATCCTGAAATCGTGTGGCTTTGAATCAATAAAGTCAAAAGGGAACGATTTCACATCTTCTTTGTTTTCAAACTCTTTATTGCCAATTGCATGTTGCAAGGCGGAGAGTAAGTGGTAGTCAGAAGGGGCGAGGTCAGGAGAGTACGGTGGGTGCACCATAATCTCCCAGCCTACCTCCTTCGGCTTCTCTGGTGTCTTCTTTGCCCGATGTGCTAGCGTGTTGTCTTGGTGGTAAGTTATCTTCTTCAAATTTGAGCGATCTTTGATCCGTGCGATCTTCGATCTGCGTGATCTTCGATCTGCGTGATCTTCGATCCGTGCGATCTTTGATCCGTGCAATCTTCGATCTGCGTGATCTTCGATCCGTGCAATCTTTGATCTGCGTGATCTTCGATCCGTGCGATCTTCGATCGTTCAATCTGTGCGATCTTTGATCTGTGTGATCTTCGATCTGCGTGATCTTCGATCCGTGCAATCTTTGATCTGCGTGATCTTCGATCCGTGCGATCTTCGATCTGTTCAATCTGTGCGATCTTTGATCTGTGTGATCTTCGATCTGCGTGATCTTCGATCTGCGTGATCTTCGATCCGTGCAATCTTTGATCTGCATGATCTTCGATCCGTGCGATCTTCGATCTGTTCAATCTGTGCGATCTTTGATCTGTGTGATCTTCGATCTGCGTGATCTTCGATCCGTGCAATCTTTGATCTGCGTGATCTTCGATCCGTGCGATCTTCGATCCGTGCGATCTTCGATCTGTTCAATCTGTGCGATCTTTGATCTGTGTGATCTTCGATCTGCGTGATCTTCGATCTGCGTGATCTCGATCCGTGCAATCTTTGATCTGCATGATCTTCGATCCGTGCGATCTTCGATCTGTTCATCTGTGCGATCTTTGATCTGTGTGATCTTCGATCTGCGTGATCTTCGATCTACGTGATCTTCGATCCGCGCAATCTTGATCTGCGTGATCTTCGATCTGTTCAATCTGTGCGATCTTTGATCTGTGCGATCTTTGATCTGTGTGATCTTCGATCTGCGTGATCTTCGATCCGCGCAATCTTTGATCTGCGAGATCTTCGATCCGTACGATCTTCGATCTGCGTGATCTTCGATCCGCGCAATCTTTGATCTGCGAGATTTCGATCCGTACGATCTTCGATCTGCGTGATCTTCGATCTGCGTGATCTTCGATCTGTGTGTCTTCGATCTGTGTGATCTTCGATCTGTGCGATCTTTAGACAGTCAATTTGTTCGCAGTAGACATCCTTGTCAACGGTGGTATTGCGTGGGAGAAGATCCAAAATGATCACCCCACAGCAATCCCACCAAACTGAGATCATAACCTTTTTTGCGCAAGCGGTCCTTTTGGCGAAGGTTTTAGCTGTTGACCGTTGCTACATCTGGATTGTCTGCACCTCACGTTGGAGTACATTACTCACTTTTCATCCGTAGTGATTACTGACTCCGACGAATCGAATCTTTGGCTTTGCCAGAGCAGACTTTGACACGCAGTAACATGTGCTTGTTTGTTCGCTTCACTCCATTCACGTAGCACTCATTTTCCAAGCTGGCTGACCTTGCCAAGACGATGCAGGTGGTTAACGATCGTGACATGGGAGATGCTAAAACTGTACCACAAATTGATGTGCAGTTTGCATTGGATCGGCTTTAATGACTTTAATACCGCCATGTTTCACAGTCAGTTGGGGTCGTTTCAGATCAAATTCTTGAAAGGGAAGCGGTAATGGATCCTTCAACACAGCCCGACCTGAACGCTAGAAATAGCAGCTGCTTCTCCCAACCTTAACAACGTGCTGACGCCGTCTTACTCGCTCGGCGACCTCAATCAAAAAGGTAGAATCCTGCCCTACCTGCGCATGCATCACTGCTGCCCCTTCCGGTCAGCTCCCCAGCTGCTGACGTCATCCCTTACCCATACCATTACAGAGATACCGCCATGTTTCACATTTAGTTCGAATCGTTTCAAATTAAATTCTTGAATGGGAAGCCTCCAGACCCAAACATGTCCACTATCTGGAAATAATGCAAATCTGGATTCCTCCGAGAAAATCACTCTATCCCAAAATGAACTGAATTCTTCTGACATCTCCTTAGCCCATTTCTTTCTTTTCATGATATTAATTGGTTGAAGCAGGTTTCTTCAAGCTGGTCGTCCATAATACCCAAGCTTATGGAGATATGTAACACACATTCTTGGATTAACTTCTGGCTGTTTTGCAATGTCAGAAGACTTTGAACAGGGGTTCATTTTCCGCAATTCTTTTCAAACGGCAAAGCTTTGTTTCCGAGGGCCCAGGTTGGCTGGGATGAGAATCTGTTGATTTTTTTTCCTTGGCTTTTGAATTACAATATAATTCTATTAACCGTAGCTAGACAAATGTGAAGTATTTCCACAATTCTCTTCAAACAGCAAAGCTTCCTTTCCGAGGGCCCAGGTTGGCTGGGATGAGACTCTATTGATTTTTTTTCCTTGGCTTTTGAATTACAATATAATTCTATTAACCGTAGCTAGACAAATGTGAAGCATTTCCACAATTCTCTTCAAACAGTGAAGTTTCCTTTCCGAGGGCCCAGGTTGGCTGGGATGAGACTCTATTGATTTTTTTTCCTTGGCTTTTGAATTACAATATAATTCTATTAACCGTAGCTAGACAAATGTGAAGTATTTCCACAATTCTCTTCAAACAGCAAAGCTTCCTTTCCGAGGGCCCAGGTTGGCTGGATGAGACTCTATTGATTTTTTTTCCTTGGCTTTTGAATTACAATATAATTCTATTAACCGTAGCTAGACAAATGTGAAGTATTTCCACAATTCTCTTCAAACAGCAAAGCTTCCTTTCCGAGGGCCCAGGTTGGCTGGGATGAGACTCTATTGATTTTTTTTCCTTGGCTTTTGAATTACAATATAATTCTATTAACCGTAGCTAGACAAATGTGAAGCATTTCCACAATTCTCTTCAAACAGTGAAGCTTCCTTTCCGAGGGCCCAGGTTGGCTGGGATGAGAATCTATTGATTTTTTTTCCTTGGCTTTTGAATTACAATATAATTCTATTAACAGTAGCTAGAAGAATTTGAAGTATTTCCACAATTCTCTTCAAACAGTGAAGCTTCCTTTCCGAGGGCCCAGGTTGGCTGGGATGAGAATCTGTTGATTTTTTTTCCTTGGCTTTTGAATTACAATATAATTCTATTAACAGTAGCTAGAAGAATTTGAAGTATTTCCACAATTCTCTTCAACAGTGAAGCTTCCTTTCCGAGGGCCCAGGTTGGCTGGGATGAGACTCTATTGATTTTTTTTCCTTGGCTTTTGAATTACAATATAATTCTATTAACAGTAGCTAGAAGAATTTGAAGTACTTCCACAATTCTCTTCAAACAGTGAAGCTTTGTTTCCGAGGGCCCAGGTTGGCTGGGATGAGACTCTATTGATTTTTTCTCCTTGGCTTTTGAATTACAATATAATTCTATATACTGTTACTAGACAAATGTGAAGTGTTTCCACAATTCTCTTCAAACGGCAAAGCTTTGTTTCCGAGGGCCCAGGTTGGCTGGGATGAGAATCTGTTGATTCTTTTCCTTGGCTTTTGAATTACAATATAATTCTATCTACTGTTACTAGACAAATGTGAAGTGTTTCCACAATTCTCTTCAAACAGTGAAGCTCCCTTTTCGAGGGCCCAGGTTGGCTGGGATGAGAATCTGTTGATTCTTTTCCTTGGCTTTTGAATTATAATATAATTGTATTAACAATAGCTAGAAAAATATGAAGTATTTCGGCAATCTTTCACTGGGTAAAACCAGTGTCAGATTGCCCAACAATTGACCTCTTTGAAAATCTAACAGTTCTGCTGAATTCTTTGTGCAGACTATTTTATGGTTACTATTGGTATATACCGAGGTTATGGCCTTATTGGTTGTTTTAGTGGGTAATAATATATGCATATATATAAATATATATACCCATACATATATGTATATATTAACCAATGTGTTAGCCTTCAAATTATATCGACAGTTATTCAATTTGATTTAATCCAAAATGTGACCACTAATGTCAGTCTTTCTGGTATCGTTTTTATAATGTCTTATTTCGTTTGCGTTCTATGCACCAGGTTATTAACCAATGTGTTTGCCTCCAACATATATCGGCAGGATTATCATTCAATTTGATTTAATCCAATATGTGACCACCAATGTCAGTATTTTTAGACATCTCTTCTATAATGTTGCAGGTTATTTTCAATAATAATTGTACAACCTGTGTCCAATTCTTCGTCTCTGAAACACGAAGAGACAACACCATTTCTAGTTTTGCGAAACTACGAGATCTTGTCGATATAATTTAGAAGGCATTTCACCACTAGCGTTGCTGGGAGTGGGTCTTCTAGGGGTGGTCTGCCCCGCGTGACGCTTCTGGGTCTGCTGTTGGTAGTGTGTTTTTTTGTTGGGTCCAGGAGTAGCACAAACTCTAGCTACGCTAGTGCATTTTACTGGCAAATGTTTCCCCGAAAAATCTGAATTGGGAGGCCCAGTGAAGGGGTGTCTAGCTTAAAGAGATAGGATATTATATAGTGACCATACAACTGTTGCCTGTAAGATAAAGAAATATTCAGCAATATCAGTTTGTTTAGAAAGTTCTTGGACACTTTTAATACTACTTTATCAACAATTAAAAAAGCATCAAAGAACGATCGATCCAAAAGGTAATCACCCTTGTTATTGATCACCTTTTGCCGTCTTTCAGGCAAAGTTTTGAATCCTTTCATCCCGAAATCATGTGGCTTTGAATCAATAAAGTCGAAAGGGAACGATTTCACATCTTCTTTGTTTTCAAACTCTTTATTGCCAATTGCATGTTGCAAGGTGGAGAGTAAGTGGTAGTCAGAAGGGGCAAGGTCAGGAGAGTATGGTGGGTGCACCATAATCTCCCAGCCCACCTCCTTCAGCTTCTCTGGCGTCTTCTTTGCACGATGTGCTGGCGTGTTGTCTTGGTGGTAAGTTATCTTCTTCAAATTTGAGCCATCTTCGATCCGCGCAATCTTCGATCTGCGCCTGCGCGATCTTCGATCCGTGCAATCTTTGATCTGCGTGATCTTTGATCTGTGCGATCTTTGACCTGTGCGATCTTTGATCTGTGCGATCTGCGTGATCTTCGATCCGTGCAATCTTTGATCTGCGTGATCTTCGATCCGTGCGATCTTCGATCTGCGTGATCTTTGATCTGTGCGATCTTTGATCCGTGCAATCTTTGATCTGCGTGATCTTCGATCTGCGCAATCTTCAATCTGCGCAATCTTCGATCTGTTTGATCTTTGGCCAGTGTGATCTTTAGACAGTCAATTTGTTCGCAGTAGACATCCTTGTCAACGGTGGTATTGCGTGGGAGAAGATCCAAAATGATCACCCCACAGCAATCCCACCAAACTGAGATCATAACCTTCTTTTGCGCAAGCGGTCCTTTTGGCGAAGGTTTTAGCTGTTGACCGTTGCTACATCTGGATTGTCTGCACCTCACGTTGGAGTACATTACTCACTTTTCATCCGTAGTGATTACTGACTCCGACGAATCGAATCTTTGGCTTTGCCAGAGCAGACTTTGACACGCAGTAACATGTGCTTGTTTGTTCGCTTCACTCCATTCACGTAGCACTCATTTTCCAAGCTGGCTGACCTTGCCAAGACGATGCAGGTGGTTAACGATCGTGACATGGGAGATGCTAAAACTGTACCACAAATTGATGCGCAGTTTGCATTGGATCGGCTTTAATGACTTGCGACATTGCATCATCACCAACCCTTTCTAGGATCTCGCCTCAAGGTTGGTCTTCTGTTATATAATTTGTTTCTTTACTACCCACAAGGGGCTAAATACAGAGGGGACAAACAAGGACAGGCAAAGGGATTAAGTCGATTACATCGACCCCAGTGCATAACTGATACTTATTTAATCGACCCCGAAAGGATGAAAGGGAAAGTCGACCTCGGCAGAATTTGAACTCAGAACGTAGAGGCAGACGAAATACGGCTACGCATTTCGCCCGGCGTGCTAACGTTTCTGCCAAAGCGCTGACACCAATTACCGCAAGTACTTTTCGAGACCATGCAAGGGCCAAACACTTCGCAGATTAGTTCGGCTGCATCAAGCACAGATGTGCCATGTTTGAAGTGATACAGTATGACGCCACGCAGAGCCAGCGTTAAGGGCAATATTTTGAGCCATTTTGCGCAAAAAGTGATATATTTTGCAAATACAACTGACACAAAAAGCCAATGAGCAGCTAGTGATTATCAGTTTTTGTATACTCACAATGTGGAGGCACATGGCCGAGTGGTTAGAGCAGCGGGCTCGCGGTCGAGGGATCGCGGGTTCAAATCTCAGACCGGGCGATGTGTGTGTTTATGAGCAAAACACCTAAGTTCCACGCAGCTCCAGCAGAAGGTAATGGCGAAACTTCTGCTGACTCTTTGGCCACAACTTTCTCTCACTCTTTCCTCCTCCATCTTGCAGCTCACCTGTGACGAACTGGCGTCCCGTCCAGGTGGGGAACCTATACACCAAGGAAACCGGGAAACCAGCCCTTATGAGCCAGGCATGGCTCAAGAAGGAACAAACAATATATATATATATATATATATATATATATATATATATATATATATATATATATATATATATATATATTTGTGTGTGTGTGTGAAGGCACATGGTTAGAGTAGTGAACTCGCTGTCGAGGGACTGCGGGTTCGAATCTGAGACTGGCCGATGTGTGTGTTTATGAGTGAAACATCTAAGCTCCACGCGGCTCCGGCAGAAGGTAATGGCGAACTTCTGCTGACACTTTCGCCACAACTTTCTCTCACTCTTTCCTCCTGCGACGGACCGGCGTCCTGTCCAGGTGGGGGACCTATACGCCAAGGAAACCGGGAAACCGGTCCTTATGAGCCAGGCATGGCTCGAGAAGGAACAAACATATACTCACAATAGATATGCTGGCTGCTCCCGATTGGTTTCAAAAACAAACAATTTGATGTTTATCCAGCTTACACATCTGGGCATCTAATTTAATGATACACTTATAACCTTCTTTGATAAGTTTTTTGTAACCCATGGGTTGATGTCGGACACTACCAACCGTGCATAAATCAGATAAGCTACTTCAGCTTCAAGAATTTTGTCGGTCTCATCATCATCATCATCCTCATCGTTTAACGTCCGTTTTCCATGCTAGCATGGGCTGGACGGTTTGACCGGGGATCTGGGAAGCCAGAAGGCTGCACCGGACTCCAGTCTGATCTGGCAGTGTTTCTACGGCTGGATGCCCTTCCTAACGCCAACCACTCCGTGAGTGTAGTGGGTGCTTTTTATGTGCCAAACGAGGCTGGCAAACAACCATGATCGGATGGTGCTTTTTACGTGCCACCAGCACGGAGGCCAGTCGTGCGGCGCTGGCTACGGCCACGTTTGGATGGTTCTCATACGTGCCACTGGCACTGGTATCACAGCTACAAATACCATTGATGTTGGTTGATTACGATTTTTTGAATTGTATCAGGTTGGTGCAAAAGTGGCAAAATTTTCTGAGAATTATGGCCGGAAGTCAGATAATCTGAAAGAAAATAGTACAATTAGACACAAGAGATATCTTAAAACTATAAGAAGATAGTACAAAGAAAATAGTACAAATTAGACACAAGAGATATCTTAAAACTATAAGAAGATAGTACAAAGAAAATAGTACAAATTAGACACAAGAGATATCTTAAAACTATAAGATATCTTAAAACTATAAGAAGATAGTACAAAGAAAATAGTACAATTAGACACAAGAGATATCTTAAAACTATAAGATATCTTAAAACTATAAGAGATAGTACAAAGAAAATAGTACAAATTAGACACAAGAGATATCTTAAAACTATAAGATATCTTAAAACTATAAGAAGATAGTACAAAGAAAATAGTACAATTTAGACACAAGAGATATCTTAAAACTATAAGAAGATAGTACAAAGAAAATAGTACAAATTAGACACAAGAGGTATCTCAAAACTATAAGATATCTTAAAACTATAAGAAGATAGTACAAAGAAAATAGTACAAATTAGACACAAGAGATATCTTAAAACTATAAGAAGATAGTACAAAGAAAATAGTACAAATTAGACACAAGAGATATCTTAAAACTATAAGATATCTTAAAGCTATAAGAAGATAGTACAAAGAAAATAGTACAAATTAGACACAAGAGATATCTTAAAACTATAAGAAGATAGTATAAAGAAAATAGTACAAATTAGACACAAGAGATATCTTAAAACTATAAGATATCTTAAAACTATAAGAAGATAGTACAAAGAAAATAGTACAAATTAGACACAAGAGATATCTTAAAACTATAAGAAGATAGTACAAAGAAAATAGTACAAATTAGACACAAGAGATATCTTAAAACTATAAGAAGATAGTACAAATTAGACACAAGAGATATCTTAAAACTATAAGATATCATAAAACTATAAGAAGATAGTACAAAGAAAATAGTACAATTTAGACACAAGAGATATCTTAAAACTATAAGAAGATAGTACAAAGAAAATAGTACAATTTAGACACAAGAGATATCTTAAAACTATAAGAAGATAGTACAAAGAAAATAGCACAATTTAGACACAAGAGATATCTTAAAACTATAAGAAGATAGTACAAAGAAAATAGTACAATTTAGACACAAGAGATATCTTAAAACTATAAGAAGATAGTACAAAGAAAATAGTACAATTTAGACACAAGAGATATCTTAAAACTATAAGAAGATAGTACAAAGAAAATAGTACAATTTAGACACAAGAGATATCTTAAAACTATAAGAAGATAGTACAAAGAAAATAGTACAATTTAGACACAAGAGATATCTTAAAACTATAAGAAGATAGTACAAAGAAAATAGTACAATTTAGACACAAGAGATATCTTAAAACTATAAGAAGATAGTACAAGAAAATAGTACAATTAGACACAAGAGATATCTTAAAACTATAAGAAGATAGTACAAATTAGACACAAGAGATATCTTAAAACTATAAGAAGATAGTACAAATTAGACACAGAGATATCTTAAAACTATAAGATATCTTAAAGCTATAAGAAGATAGTACAAAGAAAATAGTACAAATTAGACACAAGAGATATCTTAAAACTATAAGAAGATAGTATAAAGAAAATAGTACAAATTAGACACAAGAGATATCTTAAAACTATAAGATATCTTAAAACTATAAGAAGATAGTACAAAGAAAATAGTACAAATTAGACACAAGAGATATCTTAAAACTATAAGAAGATAGTACAAAGAAAATAGTACAAATTAGACACAAGAGATATCTTAAAACTATAAGAAGATAGTACAAAGAAAATAGTACAAATTAGACACAAGAGATATCTTAAAACTATAAGATATCTTAAAACTATAAGAAGATAGTACAAAGAAAATAGTACAATTTAGACACAAGAGATATCTTAAAACTATAAGAAGATAGTACAAAGAAAATAGTACAATTTAGACACAAGAGATATCTTAAAACTATAAGATATCTTAAAACTATAAGAAGATAGTACAAAGAAAATAGTACAATTTAGACACAAGAGATATCTTAAAACTATAAGAAGATAGTACAAAGAAAATAGCACAATTTAGACACAAGAGATATCTTAAAACTATAAGAAGATAGTACAAAGAAAATAGTACAAATTAGACACAAGAGATATCTTAAAACTATAAGAAGATAGTACAAAGAAAATAGTACAATTTAGACACAAGAGATATCTTAAAACTATAAGAAGATAGTACAAAGAAAATAGTACAATTTAGACACAAGAGATATCTTAAAACTATAAGAAGATAGTACAAAGAAAATAGTACAATTTAGACACAAGAGATATCTTAAAACTATAAGAAGATTGTACAAAGAAAATAGTACAATTTAGACACAAGAGATATCTTAAAACTATAAGAAGATAGTACAAAGAAAATAGTACAATTTAGACACAAGAGATATCTTAAAACTATAAGAAGATAGTACAAATTAGACACAAGAGATATCTTAAAACTATAAGAAGATAGTACAAAGAAAATAGTACAATTTAGACACAAGAGATATCTTAAAACTATAAGAAGATAGTACAAAGAAAATAGTACAATTTAGACACAAGAGATATCTTAAAACTATAAGAAGATAGTACAAAGAAAATAGTACAAATTAGACACAAGAGATATCTTAAAACTATAAGATATCTTAAAACTATAAGAAGATAGTACAAAGAAAATAGTACAATTTAGACACAAGAGATATCTTAAAACTATAAGAAGATAGTACAAAGAAAATAGTACAATTTAGACACAAGAGATATCTTAAAACTATAAGAAGATAGTACAAAGAAAATAGTACAATTTAGACACAAGAGATATCTTAAAACTATAAGATATCTTAAAACTATAAGAAGATAGTACAAAGAAAATAGTACAAATTAGACACAAGAGATATCTTAAAACTATAAGAAGATAGTACAAAGAAAATAGTACAAATTAGACACAAGAGATATCTTAAAACTATAAGATATCTTAAAGCTATAAGAAGATAGTACAAAGAAAATAGTACAAATTAGACACAAGAGATATCTTAAAACTATAAGAAGATAGTATAAAGAAAATAGTACAATTAGACACAAGAGATATCTTAAAACTATAAGATATCTTAAAACTATAAGAAGATAGTACAAAGAAAATAGTACAATTTAGACACAAGAGATATCTTAAAACTATAAGAAGATAGTACAAAGAAAATAGTACAATTTAGACACAAGAGATGTCTTAAAACTATAAGAAGATAGTACAAAGAAAATAGTACAATTTAGACACAAGAGATATCTTAAAACTATAAGAAGATAGTACAAATTAGACACAAGAGATATCTTAAAACTATAAGAAGATAGTACAAAGAAAATAGTACAATTTAGACACAAGAGATATATCTTAAAACTATAAGAAGATAGTACAAAGAAAATAGTACAATTTAGACACAAGAGATATCTTAAAACTATAAGAAGATAGTACAAAGAAAATAGTACAAATTAGACACAAGAGATATCTTAAAACTATAAGATATCTTAAAACTATAAGAAGATAGTACAAAGAAAATAGTACAATTTAGACACAAGAGATATCTTAAAACTATAAGAAGATAGTACAAAGAAAATAGTACAATTAGACACAAGAGATATCTTAAAACTATAAGAGATAGTACAATTTAGACACAAGAGATATCTTAAAACTATAAGATATCTTAAAACTATAAGAAGATAGTACAAAGAAAATAGTACAATTTAGACACAAGAGATATCTTAAAACTATAAGAAGATAGTACAAAGAAAATAGTACAATTTAGACACAAGAGATATCTTAAAACTATAAGAAGATAGTACAAAGAAAATAGTACAAATTAGACACAGAGATATCTTAAAACTATAAGAAGATAGTACAAAGAAAATAGTACAAATTAGACACAAGAGATATCTTAAACTATAAGAAGATAGTACAAAGAAAATAGTACAAATTAGACACAGAGATATCTTAAAACTATAAGAAGATAGTACAAAGAAAATAGTACAATTTAGACACAAGAGATATCTTAAAATTATAAGAAGATAGTACAAAGAAAATAGTACAATTTAGACACAAGAGATATCTTAAAACTATAAGAAGATAGTACAAAGAAAATAGTACAAATTAGACACAAGAGATATCTTAAAACTATAAGAAGATAGTACAAAGAAAATAGTACAAATTAGACACAAGAGATATCTTAAAACTATAAGATATCTTAAAACTATAAGAGATAGTACAAAGAAAATAGTACAAATTAGACACAAGAGATATCTTAAAACTATAAGAAGATAGTACAAAGAAAATAGTACAATTTAGACACAAGAGATATCTTAAAACTATAAGAAGATAGTACAAAGAAAATAGTACAATTTAGACACAAGAGATATCTTAAAACTATAAGAAGATAGTACAAAGAAAATAGTACAAATTAGACACAAGAGATATCTTAAAACTATAAGAAGATAGTACAAAGAAAATAGTACAAATTAGACACAAGAGATATCTTAAAACTATAAGATATCTTAAAACTATAAGAAGATAGTACAAAGAAAATAGTACAATTTAGACACAAGAGATATCTTAAAACTATAAGAAGATAGTACAAAGAAAATAGTACAATTAGACACAAGAGATATCTTAAAACTATAAGAAGATAGTACAAAGAAAATAGTACAAATTAGACACAAGAGATATCTTAAAACTATAAGAAGATAGTACAAAGAAAATAGTACAAATTAGACACAAGAGATATCTTAAAACTATAAGAAGATAGTACAAAGAAAATAGTACAATTTAGACACAAGAGATATCTTAAAACTATAAGAAGATAGTACAAAGAAAATAGTACAAATTAGACACAAGAGATATCTTAAACTATAAGAAGATAGTACAAAGAAAATAGTACAAATTAGACACAAGATATATCTTAAAACTATAAGAAGATAGTACAAAAAAAATAGTACAAATTAGACACAAGATATATCTTAAAACTATAAGAAGATAGTACAAAGAAAATAGTACAAATTAGACACAAGAGATATCTTAAAACTATAAGAAGATAGTACAAAGAAAATAGTACAAATTAGACACAAGAGATATCTTAAAACTATAAGAAGATAGTACAAAGAAAATAGTACAAATTAGACACAAGAGATATCTTAAAACTATAAGAAGATAGTACAAAGAAAATAGTACAATTTAGACACAAGAGATATCTTAAAACTATAAGAAGATAGTACAAATTAGACACAAGATATCTTAAAACTATAAGAAGATAGTACAAATTAGACACAAGAGATATCTTAAAACTATAAGATATCTTAAAACTATAAGAAGATAGTACAAAGAAAATAGTACAAATTAGACACAAGAGATATCTTAAAACTATAAGAAGATAGTACAAAGAAAATAGTACAATTTAGACACAAGAGATATCTTAAAACTATAAGATATCTTAAAACTATAAGAAGATAGTACAAAGAAAATAGTACAATTTAGACACAAGAGATATCTTAAAACTATAAGAAGATAGTACAAAGAAAATAGTACAAAGAAAATAGTACAATTTAGACACAAGAGATATCTTAAAACTATAAGATATCTTAAAACTATAAGAAGATAGTACAAAGAAAATAGTACAATTTAGACACAAGAGATATCTTAAAACTATAAGAAGATAGTACAAAGAAAATAGTACAATTTAGACACAAGAGATATCTTAAAACTATAAGAAGATAGTACAAAGAAAATAGTACAAATTAGACACAAGAGATATCTTAAAACTATAAGAAGATAGTACAAAGAAAATAGTACAATTAGACACAAGAGATATCTTAAACTATAAGAAGATAGTACAAAGAAAATAGTACAAATTAGACACAAGAGATATCTTAAAACTATAAGAAGATAGTACAAAGAAAATAGTACAATTTAGACACAAGAGATATCTTAAAACTATAAGAAGATAGTACAAAGAAAATAGTACAATTTAGACACAAGAGATATCTTAAAACTATAAGAAGATAGTACAAAGAAAATAGTACAAATTAGACACAAGAGATATCTTAAAACTATAAGAAGATAGTACAAAGAAAATAGTACAAATTAGACACAAGAGATATCTTAAAACTATAAGATATCTTAAAACTATAAGAAGATAGTACAAAGAAAATAGTACAAATTAGACACAAGAGATATCTTAAAACTATAAGAAGATAGTACAAAGAAAATAGTACAATTTAGACACAAGAGATATCTTAAAACTATAAGAAGATAGTACAAAGAAAATAGTACAATTTAGACACAAGAGATATCTTAAAACTATAAGAAGATAGTACAAAGAAAATAGTACAAATTAGACACAAGAGATATCTTAAAACTATAAGAAGATAGTACAAAGAAAATAGTACAAATTTGACACAAGAGATATCTTAAAACTATAAGATATCTTAAAACTATAAGAAGATAGTACAAAGAAAATAGTACAATTAGACACAAGAGATATCTTAAAACTATAAGAAGATAGTACAAAGAAAATAGTACATTTAGACACAAGAGATATCTTAAAACTATAAGAAGATAGTACAAAGAAAATAGTACAAATTAGACACAAGAGATATCTTAAAACTATAAGAAGATAGTACAAAGAAAATAGTACAAATTAGACACAAGAGATATCTAAAACTATAAGAAGATAGTACAAGAAAATAGTACAAAGAAAATAGTACAAATTTGACACAAGAGATATCTTAAAACTATAAGAAGATAGTACAAAGAAAATAGTACAAATTAGACACAAGAGATATCTTAAACTATAAGAAGATAGTACAAAGAAAATAGTACAATTAGACACAAGATATATCTTAAAAACTATAGAAGATAGTACAAAGAAAATAGTACAAATTAGACACAAGAGATATCTTAAAACTATAAGAAGATAGTACAAAGAAAATAGTACAAATTAGACACAAGAGATATCTTAAAACTATAAGAAGATAGTACAAAGAAAATAGTACAAATTAGACACAAGAGATATCTTAAAACTATAAGAAGATAGTACAAAGAAAATAGTACAATTTAGACACAAGAGATATCTTAAAACTATAAGAAGATAGTACAAATTAGACACAAGAGATATCTTAAAACTATAAGAAGATAGTACAAATTAGACACAAGAGATATCTTAAAACTATAAGATATCTTAAAACTATAAGAAGATAGTACAAAGAAAATAGTACAAATTAGACACAAGAGATATCTTAAAACTATAAGAAGATAGTACAAAGAAAATAGTACAAATTAGACACAAGAGATATCTTAAAACTATAAGATATCTTAAAACTATAAGAAGATAGTACAAAGAAAATAGTACAATTTAGACACAAGAGATATCTTAAAACTATAAGAAGATAGTACAAAGAAAATAGTACAATTTAGACACAAGAGATATCTTAAAACTATAAGAAGATAGTACAAATTAGACACAAGAGATATCTTAAAACTATAAGAAGATAGTACAAAGAAAATAGTACAAATTAGACACAAGAGATATCTTAAAACTATAAGAAGATAGTACAAAGAAAATAGTACAATTTAGACACAAGAGATATCTTAAAACTATAAGAAGATAGTACAAAGAAAATAGTACAAATTAGACACAAGAGATATCTTAAACTATAAGAAGATAGTACAAAGAAAATAGTACAAATTAGACACAAGAGATATCTTAAAACTATAAGAAGATAGTACAAAGAAAATAGTACAAATTAGACACAAGAGATATCTTAAAACTATAAGAAGATAGTACAAAGAAAATAGTACAAATTAGACACAAGAGATATCTTAAAACTATAAGAAGATAGTACAAAGAAAATAGTACAAATTAGACACAAGAGATATCTTAAAACTATAAGAAGATAGTACAAAGAAAATAGTACAAATTAGACACAAGAGATATCTTAAAACTATAAGAAGATAGTACAAAGAAAATAGTACAAATTAGACACAAGAGATATCTTAAAACTATAAGAAGATAGTACAAAGAAAATAGTACAATTTAGACACAAGAGATATCTTAAAACTATAAGAAGATAGTACAAATTAGACACAAGAGATATCTTAAAACTATAAGAAGATAGTACAAATTAGACACAAGAGATATCTTAAAACTATAAGAAGATAGTACAAAGAAAATAGTACAAATTAGACACAAGAGATATCTTAAAACTATAAGAAGATAGTACAAATTAGACACTTAGATATCTTAAAACTATAAGAAGATAGTACAAAGAAAATAGTACAAATTAGACACAAGAGATATCTTAAAACTATAAGAAGATAGTACAAAGAAAATAGTACAAATTAGACACAAGAGATATCTTAAAACTATAAGAAGATAGTACAAAGAAAATAGTACAAATTAGACACAAGAGATATCTTAAAACTATAAGATATCTTAAAACTATAAGAAGATAGTACAAAGAAAATAGTACAAATTAGACACAAGAGATATCTTAAAACTATAAGATATCTTAAAACTATAAGAAGATAGTACAAAGAAAATAGTACAAATTAGACACAAGAGATATCTTAAAACTATAAGATATCTTAAAACTATAAGAAGATAGTACAAAGAAAATAGTACAAATTAGACACAAGAGATATCTTAAAACTATAAGATATCTTAAAACTATAAGAAGATAGTACAAAGAAAATAGTACAAATTAGACACAAGAGATATCTTAAAACTATAAGAAGATAGTACAAAGAAAATAGTACAAATTAGACACAAGAGATATCTTAAACTATAAGATATCTTAAAACTATAAGAAGATAGTACAAAAACATAGTACAAATTAGACACAAGAGATATCTTAAACTATAAGATATCTTAAAACTATAAGAAGATAGTACAAAGAAAATAGTACAAAGAAAATAGTACAAATTAGACACAAGAGATATCTAAAACTATAAGATATCTTAAAACTATAAGAAGATAGTACAAAGAAAATAGTACAAATTAGACACAAGAGATATCTTAAAACTATAAGAAGATAGTACAAAGAAAATAGTACAAATTAGACACAAGAGATATCTTAAAACTATAAGATATCTTAAAACTATAAGAAGATAGTACAAAGAAAATAGTACAAATTAGACACAAGAGATATCTTAAAACTATAAGATATCTTAAAACTATAAGAAGATAGTACAAAGAAAATAGTACAAATTAGACACAAGAGATATCTTAAAACTATAAGATATCTTAAAACTATAAGAAGATAGTACAAAGAAAATAGTACAAATTAGACACAAGAGATATCTTAAAACTATAAGAAGATAGTACAAAGAAAATAGTACAAATTAGACACAAGAGATATCTTAAACTATAAGATATCTTAAAACTATAAGAAGATAGTACAAAAACATAGTACAAATTAGACACAAGAGATATCTTAAACTATAAGATATCTTAAAACTATAAGAAGATAGTACAAAGAAAATAGTACAAATTAGACACAAGAGATATCTTAAACTATAAGATATCTTAAAACTATAAGAAGATAGTACAAAGAAAATAGTACAAATTAGACACAAGAGATATCTTAAAACTATAAGAAGATAGTACAAAGAAAATAGTACAAATTAGACACAAGAGATATCTTAACTATAAGATATCTTAAACTATAAGAAGATAGTACAAAGAAAATAGTACAAATTAGACACAAGAGATATCTTAAACTATAAGATATCTTAAAACTATAAGAAGATAGTACAAAGAAAATAGTACAAATTAGACACAAGAGATATCTTAAACTATAAGAAGATGTTAAAAAGTTGATAAATTCGCTCTGAAACATTTTTTTCTAGAAATCGGTCATTTGCGCCAATTTGGTATATTGAGATTTCTAAGGATTTTTTATGCTTAAAACAACCAGACCCAGTCATTATTATACTCATAAGGAACTAGATTGAATACGTTTACCACATATATAGTTCCTTGCAAAAGAGTAGTTTCTACTGCCTTTTTAATTCTTCATTTGGATCATACTATACAACAAGCGTCTCTTAAACAGATCGTAAACTCATACTCTTTTCAATATCTGGTTATGTTTCCTGAGAAATCCAGTATCATTTTTTTTAAATGTCTACTTATTGTTTATTACCTACACTTGAGGGGTGTTGGTCTTATCCTGTTGCATTCAATTATGTCGAAAGGAAAATCAAAACTTCGACTATCTTCAACAGCAATAAATAATATTTCATTTTGGTCTGGATTCGCAAATAAAAATATATACACATATATTTTTCTTCAGGGCGAACTTGTAGCCAAGGCCATAAAACTATTCACAATAGTTAACTTGGGTGAGCCAAAAATGCTGTCTCCGTTCCCGCGTAGAAGTGGGGTTCTCTAAATGTTGGGATTTCTTTGAGAGAAGGTTGAGTTGTGTCCACTCGATTGGGCTTCAGCTTCTAAAAAGACAGATCTAGCAGGGAAACTTTCTGTTGGCAGTTCTCTGCGCATGCGCACGAGGGAATTCCTGGCAGCCTACCAGAAGTAATCCAACTCTGTGCATGTGTGCTGAAAACTTCCGAAATAGCGTCACTACACTCGTAAGGAACTCGATTGGGTACAATATTTACCACATATATAGTTCCTTGGAAAACAGTAGTTTCTACTGCCTTTTTAATTCTTCATTTGGATCATACTATACAACAAGCGTCTCTTGAACAGATCGTAAACTCATATTCTATTCAATATCTGGTTATGTTTCCTGAGAAATCCAGTATCATTTTTTTTAAATGTCTACTTATTGTTTATCATCTAAACATTGAGAGACAACATGTCTAGCTTTGAGAGACTGCCGAATGCTACGGGTATAGTTTAGAAGACAACATTTCACCACCAGCATAGCTGGGGGTGGTCTGCCCCGGGTGGCACTTTTGTTATTTCTGGACCAGTAATTGGAATCTATTTGAGCTCAACCCTGTAAAGAACTCGACTGAGTACAATGTTTTCCACATTTATAGTTGTAAAGAACACTCATATTCTATTCAATATCTGGTTAGGTTTCCTGAGAAATCCAGTATGATATTTTTTAAATGTCCACTTATTGTTTATTACCTACATGTTACGTCTCCTAAATGAGGCGGGTGTGTATGTGAGTGGCATGACTCAATTCATGTCGAGGAACTGATGGTAAGAGTGGCGCAAAATTAGAACCGTTTCTCCGTAGATCAGGGATCAACTGGAGGTCCCTGACTTCCACATAATCTGGAAGTTAATTTGGAAGATTTTGGAATGTTCTAAGGGTCGTGGGAGGTTAGTGTAGGGGTGAATATATGTGGTGTGTCATGTTCTTGAATATGGGATTTTCTGAGAAAGCCTTTGTAACAGGATGAAGGTCTCTGAAACCTTGAGGGGTGCCGGTCCTTATCCTGTTACATTCAATTATGTCGAAAGGAAAATCAAAACTTTGACTATCTTCAACAGAAGGCTTCACCAGGCTCAGTCTGATCTGGCAATGTTTCTATGGCTGGATGCCCTTCCTAACGCCAACCGTGAGTGTAGTGGGTGCTTTTTACTTTCCACCGGCACAGGCGCCAGATGGGGCTGGGAAACGGCCACGGTCGAATGGTGCTTTTTACATGCCACCGGCACGGGGGTCAGACGAAGCTGGCAAACGGCCATGATCGGATGGTGCGTTTTACGTTCCACTGGCACGGGGGCCAGGCGAGGCTGGCAAACGGCCACGGTCGGATGGTGCTTTTTATGTGCCACCGGCCATGATCGGATGGTGCGTTTTACGTTCCACTGGCACAGGTGCCAGACGCAGCTGGCAAACGGCCACGGTCGGATGGTGCTTTTTACATACCACCTGCGTGGAGGCGAGGCGAGGCTGGCAACGGCCATGATCAAATGGTGCTTTTTACGTGCCACCGGCACAGGTGCCAGACGCAGCTGGCAAACGGCCACGGTCGGATGGTGCTTTTTACATACCACCTGCACGGAGGCCAGGCGAGGCTGGCAATAGCCATGATCGGATGGTGCTTTTTACATGCCACCGGCAAGGGGGCCAGGCAAGGCTGGCAACGGCCACGTTCGGTTGGTTCTCTTATGTGCCACCGGCACTGGTATCACAGCTGCTATTTCCATTGATGTTGATCGATTTCAATTTTGATTTCCACTTGCCTCAACAGGTCTTCACAAGTAGAGTTTTGTGTCCCAAGAAGGAAAGGTCTGCATAAAACTCGAAACATGTTGATATAGGCAGAATATACAAGGGTGAGTTAACAGGTATAATTGCCAACACAGAAACATGATTCATACAGCAAAATGACCACATCCCTACTTCTCAACGTAGTCACCGTTTCTCTCAATAGCGATGTTCCACCTTTGAGTGAGAGCATGTAACCCCTGCCCAGTAAAATTCTGTTGACTGTTCTTTGAGCCACTTCTTCACCACAGTTTTCACATCCTCGTCACTGGAATCATGCTTGCCTCTCAAACCCTCTTTCACGGGGCTGAAGAGATGATAGTATAGTCTGAAGGCGCTAAATCTGTTGAGTATGAGTATGGAGGATGCGGTAAAGTTGTCCACCTGGATGAGGCGATTGCCTCTCTTGTCCTGATGCTTGTGTGTGGTCGAGCATTGTCACGCAGAAGGACATTGTCGATTGGCAAGTTGGGTCTTATTTGTCTGATTCTTGCTCTGAGCCGTGTCAGGGTCTTAATGGGGGCCTCAGAGCTTATTTTTCCTTTTGGCAAGAAATCGACCAGAATGACATTTTCGGTGGTGGTCACATAGAGTGGCACCATTCCATTGACTGCCTCTTTGATTCTGGGTCATAATGATGAACCCACGTTACGTCTCCTAAATGAGGCGGGTGTGTACGTGAGTGGCATGACTCAATTCATGTCGAGGAACTGATGGTAAGAGTGGCGCAAAATTAGAACCGTTTCTCCGTAGATGAGGGATCAACTGGAGGTCCCTGATTTCCACATAATCTGGAAGTTAATTTGGAAGATTTTGGAATGTTCTAAAGGGTCGTGGGAGGTTAGTGTAGGGGTGAATATATGTGGTGTGTCATGTTCTTGAATATGGGATTTTCTGAGAAAGCCTTTGTAACAGGATGAAGGTCTCTGAAACCTTGAGGGGTGCCGGTCTTATCCTGTTACATTCAATTGTGTCGAAAGGAAAATCAAAACTTCGACTATCTTCAACAGCAATAAATAATATTTCATTTTGGTCTGGATTCACAAATAAAAATATATACACATATATTTTTCTTCAGGGCGAATCAGTAACCAAGGCCATAAAACTATTCACAATAGTTAACTTGTGTGAGGCAAAAATGCTGTCTCTGTTCCCGTGTAGAAGGGGGCTTCTTCACGTGTTGGGTTTTCTTTCAGAGAAGGTTGAGTTGTGTCCACTCGATAGGGCTGCAGCTTCTAAAAAGACAGATCTAGCGGGGAAACTTTCTGTTGGCAGTTCTCTGCGCATGCGCACGAGGGAACTTCCGGCGGCCTACCAGAAGTATGCGGGCTGAAAACTTCCGAAATAGCGTCACTACACTTCTAAAGGACTCAATTGAGTACAATATTTTCACATATATAGTTCCTTGGAAAACTGTAGTTTCTACTGCCATAGAAGGGGGCTTCTTTACGTGTTGCTTTTTATGAGAGAACCTTGAACGTGCCCTCGATTCAGCTGCAGCTTTTATTCTGACGATGGATATTGTTTCTTTTTGACCATTAACGTCGACTACGAAGTTTTTTGGTGAGTGCAACAGTACACGATAGCGTTCAGAAAAAGGTGTACGCAGCATATTAAATATGTAACACCCTTTTCTGAGTTCAGTTCCACTGTGTGGCACCTTGAGCAAGTCCCTTCTACTATAGCCTCAGGCCAACCAAAACCTTGCAAGCGGATTTGGTAGACGGAAACTGAAAGAAGCCTGTCATATATATAAATATAAGTGCCAGTGACACATAAGAGGCACCCAGCCATAGAAACCAAACCAAAGTCAGACTGGGGGCTGGTGCAGCTCTCCAGCTGACCACTTCTGGTCAAACTGTTCAACCCATGCCAGCATGGAAAACGTATGATGATGGTGACATCTATGCGTGTCTGTTTTTGCCCCCACCCACCACCACAACCACATGACAACTGTCGCACTCACCAAAAGTTTGCTTGGCCTGCTACGGCCGGGTTTGTATTGAAACTGTTAATTGCCAACCTTCCGTTATGTGCCAATTTCTTTCATTGTTACCTGTACCTGAAATCCTATCTATAATTTCTCATGTCCCTGGAGGTTCAGAGAAGGGTTATCTAGCTCAAATAATCGCTGACCATCCAGATTATAACAGATCATCATCATCATCATTTAGTGTCCGCTTTCCATGCTAGCATGGGTTGGATGGTTCAACTGGGGTCTGGGAAGCCAGAAGGCTGCACCAGGCCTGATCTGATCTGGCAGTGTTTCTACAGCTGGATGCCCTTCCTAACGCCAACCACTCCGAGAGTGTAGTGGGTGCTTTTTACATGCCACCGGCACAGGTGCCAGATGGGACTGGCAAACGGCCATGATCGGATGGTGCTTTTTATGTGCCACCGGCATGGAGGTCAGGCGAGGCTGGTAACGGCCACGATCGGATGGTGCGTTTTACGTGCCACTGGCACGTGGGCCAGGCAAGGCTGGCAAACGACCACGGTCGGACAGTGCTTTTTACATGCCACCGGCACAGGTGCCAAACGGCCACGATCGGATGGTGCTTTGTTGATATTGAGTCTGAATAGATTTGTCTTATCTCAGATAAAAGAGCTAGAATCTGTTTGAGTGGTGGTGCTTATGGATTTATTTTCTTGGTGAACTTACCTGATGCAATTGATAGTAGTGATCTTACCTGTAATCATTTCAGTCACCTCTTATCATTAAGCATATTATCTTTGTTGCTTGTGGCTGAAATCTTATCTATAATTTTTAATGTCCCTGGAGGTTCAGAGAAGGATTATCTAGCTCTTGCCTTATCTCGGATAAAAGAGCTAGGATCTGTTTGAGTGGAGGTGCTATGGATCTATTTTCTTGGTGAACTTACCTGGCGGCAGACTCTCGTGCAATTGATAGTAGTGATCTTACCTGTAATCATTTCAGTCACCTCTTGTCATTAAGCATATTTTCTTTGTTGCTTGTAGCTGAAATCCTGTAAGTAATTTCTAATGTCCCTGGAGGTTCAGAGAATGGTTATCTAGCTCAAATCATCCCCATAGTGAATTTATAAAGATGGGAGGTGGTTTCTTGGCAAAGGATTCATCAAGGTATCTTTTTATATATCATCCAAGGAATTGAAATTTTTACCATTAAGACTATTCTGTAGAAACCTGAATAAGTGGAAATCCGAAGGAACAATATCTGGTGAATATGGAGGGTGAGGTAACACATCCCAGCCGAGCTGCAGCAATTTTTGTCTGGTTCCCAAAGGAACATTAGCTAAATTTTTTCCATTATCAGTAAATTTTACTACTCTCATATTCTTGTAGATATTTAACTCAAAATATATATAGATACAGGTATTGGGTTGTCTGGAAAGTTCATGCCGATTCTTAAAGGAAAGAAAAAGGTCAATAAATACTTGCCATTACATGTTTAATCAACCAAATATAAGCCATTTTGCTGCACAATGTGTCTCCATCTTTCCATTAACTTGAAAACACCTTCTTCCCAGAATTGAGGTGATTTCATGGCAAAGAATTCATCAACGTATCTTTTTATATGTCATCCAAGGAATTGAAATTTTTACCATTAAGACTATTCTGTAGAAACCTGAAAAAGTGGAAATCTGAAGGAGCAATATCTGGTGAATATGGAGGGTGGGGTAACACATCCCAGCCGAGCATCTGGGAGTTATCAATCTTTCTATTGGGTTGTCTGGAAAGTTAGTGCTGATTTCTAAAGGAAAGAAAAAGGTCAATAAATACTTGCCATTACATTTTTAATCAACCAAATATGAACCATTTTGTTGCACAATGTGTCTCCATCTTTCCTTTAACTTAAAAATACCCTCTTCCCAGAATTGAAGGGGTCTCATGGCAGAGAATTCATCAAGGTATCTTTTTACAACACCCTTCCTTTTGTCCAAAAAAATTTGGTTCAATTAAAGTAAAACTACATTTTCCGCTATTCATTCACTACCATCACCACCACCATCTCTCTTTCTACTCTATCCGTCTTTATCTCTGCCTTTGTTTAACCTTGCCAACAGAGCATCACCCCACCCTCTACTAAACATTGTATTTTTAACACCCTCTCTCTGTATTGCTCCCTTCAATTAGCATTTTAACCACATAAGTATTACA
>NC_043023.1:16735054-16752554 GCF_006345805.1 Octopus sinensis
TTCTTAACCCTTTTGATACCAACCCAGCTGAAACCACCTCTGGCTCTGTAGTACAAATGTCTTGTTTTCATAAGTTTTGAATTAAAATCTTCCACCAAACCTTAGTCACAATTTATGTTCCTAACACTAGCTTAATGACAACTAAGTTATTTTACTAAATTCTTTGTTATATTTAAAATTAATTGAAAGAAACACAGAGCATCTTGACAGAATATGGTAACAAAAGGGTTAAAATATATAATAGAGAAACAATTCTTAACCCTTTTGATACCACCTCTGGCTCTGTAGTACAAATGTCTTGTTTTCATAAGTTTTGAATTAAAATCTTCCACCAAACCTTAGTCACAATTTATGTTCCTAACACTAGCTTAATGACAACTAAGTTATTTTACTAAATTCTTTGTTATATTTAAAATTAATTGAAAGAAACACAGAGCATCTTGACAGAATATGGTAACAAAAGGGTTAAAATATATAATAGAGAAACAATTCTTAACCCTTTTGATACCAACCCAGCTGAAACCACCTCTGGCTCTGTAGTACAAATGTCTTGTTTTCATAAGTTTTGAATTAAAAATCTTCCACCAAACCTTAGTCACAATTTATGTTCCTAACACTAGCTTAATGACAACTAAGTTATTTTACTAAATTCTTTGTTATATTTAAAATTAATTGAAAGAAACACAGAGCATCTTGACAGAATATGGTAACAAAAGGGTTAAAATATATAATAGAGAAACAATTCTTAACCCTTTTGATACCAACCCAGCTGAAACCACCTCTGGCTCTGTAGTACAAATGTCTTGTTTTCATAAGTTTTGAATTAAAATCTTCCACCAAACCTTAGTCACAATTTATGTTCCTAACACTAGCTTAATGATGACTAAGTTATTTAACTAAATTCTTTGTTATATTTAAAATTAATTGAAAGAAACACAGAGCATCTTGACAGAATATGGTAACAAAAGGGTTAAAATATATAATAGAGAAACAATTCTTAACCCTTTTGATACCAACCCAGCTGAAACCACCTCTGGCTCTGTAGTACAAATGTCTTGTTTTCATAAGTTTTGAATTAAAATCTTCCACCAAACCTTAGTCACAATTTATGTTCCTAACACTAGCTAATGATGACTAAGTTATTTAACTAAATTCTTTGTTATATTTAAAATTAATTGAAAGAAACACAGAGCATCTTGACAGATAATGGTAACAAAAGGGTTAAAATATATAATAGAGAAACAATTCTTAAGCTTATAGCTTCTAGGTGAAGGATCAACTTTACCTAAGACGTTCCAGCCAGGTGCAGAGAATTTTTTCACATATCTCTTTAATTCTGATAACAGTGAGACAATCAAAGGAATGTTGTTGACAAAGATGCTACAGTATTAATCTATATATATAAAACTGTAGTTGTGTGAGTGTCTGTCCCCTTCGATTTAGATTCCTAACTACTCCCACATTTTGCGGTGCAGTTTAACCAAATTCGGTATTTTATAGTCGTGATTAATATCGAGCCCGTCTGAGTATTAGCGCGCGTCTACGATGAGTCTACGATTTAAAAAATAATTTAACATCATTTTTTATTCCATTTTAATGCATTTTTTTTCGTGTGTCGATGGTGGCGGAGTTGGCGTCCATGGTCACACCTGCATCTGTGTTGCTTCTCTCCCCCTTCTTCCCTCCCTCGTGAAGCTGTGGGGAAGGGAGTGTAAGGAAATCAACGTCGTAATGCGTTGTCAAGGAGACCAGCGTTCTTTTAGAACAACGACTTCATGGCTTGAAGACACCAAAACAGAAATGGCTAAGAAAGCCCGAATTGGCATCTATAAGGGAAGTAACTCTCTAAAAATGCTTATATAGTTATTTCCTTACAAACCCGAGCAACGCTGGGCGATACTGCTAGTGAAAAATAAAAAAAAGAAATAGATTTAGAAGTTTGTAGGCAGAAAGTAAAGGGAGGTAATCAAGTACATGAGCCTAATTTTTAATCCCTATATAAAGCTGAAGTTGTCTGTGTGTGGCAGGTTTGGTAGCCTTCAACTAACACTATTTCCTCCGAGACCCTGCGGCGCAAGTTGACCAAAATTGAGAACATGATAGAAGAAGGCTTGCTCTTCATTTCATAGAAGAAAAAATTCAAATCGCACCATGTTAACATCAAAAAGGGGCTTTTTTTCCTATGAAAATTCCTATTTTTTACGATTTTTTTACTGCTGTGTCATCATTTTTTGGTGTATTTCAACAAGAAAAATGTTCACTTAAAGAGAATAACAAGCTACATAATGCAAAATTTTTACTTTTCAAAAATTCCAATTCTAAAGGGTCGAAATAAACCCGAGCAACGCCAAGCAATACTGCTAGTTTTTAATTAATGGAAATTTGATTGTTTGTTAGCTTTATATGTTATAATAGTGGTGGATCTCTGTCGTTTGATGATGAGGATTCAGTTGTTTGCTCCTGAATTAACGTGCAAGTGGTTGAGTATTCCACGGACGTTTATAGCGTAACTGTAATCCTCAAGCAAAAATCATTGTAGCAACAAGATTATCTTTTAAGTTACAGACAAGCCCAGTTTTAAATTAATTCGAGGGATTTGTTCAAATTGGACCCTGCACACATGTTCGAGCGGAGGACGATGCTACGATGAATTAAAACCCTTTGACTGCAGCAATAAAAACTAGCCACAAGTGAATTTGCCCTCATGAACTTTAGAAAAAACATCTTATTTAAGAAAAGGGCTCCACTAACAATTCTCTAACTGGGACCTGCATTCCTTAGCGCCAGGCCCGATTTCAGGTGCAATCCATCTGATATAATTTCCATCTACTCAATTTCAGCTGCAAGTTATGAGTCAACCTGTGGTTGTAGGGAACAACATTGCTCAAACTGCTGTCTCTACACTGGTATTGAACCTGAGACCTTGTGCTTACAAGATGAGCTTTGTAACCACTCAGCCATGCTCATTAGAAATTATCTACTTGTACGAAATTAATATTTTTACAGCATGTTAAAAACACCATTCGAGCGTGATCGTTACCTGCGTTGCCATTACTCTCTCTTTACTCTTTTTACTTGTTTCAGTCATTTGACTGTGGCCATGCTGGAGCACCGCCTTTAGTCGAGCTAATTGACCCCAGGACTTATTCTTTGTAAGCCTAGTACTTATTCTATCGGTCTCTTTTGTCGAACCGCTAAGTTTACTCTTTTTACTTGTTTCAGTCATTTGATTGCAGCCATGCTGGAGCATCACCTTTCGACTCCAGGACTTATTCTTTGTAAGCCTAGTACTTATTCTATCGGTCTCTTTTGCCGAACCACCAAGTTTACTCTTTTTACTTGTTTCAGTCATTTGACTGTGGCCATGCTGGAGCACCGCCTTTAGTCGAGCTAATCGACCCCAGGACTTATTCTTTGTAAGCCCAGTACTTATTCTATCGGTCTCTTTTGCCGAACTGCTAAATGAAGGGGACGTAAACACACCAGCATCGGTTGTCAAGGAATGCTAGAGGGACAAACACAGACACACAAACTCACACACACACACACATATATATATATATATATACATATATACGACAGGCTTCTTTCAGTTTCCGTCTACGAAGCAAGCTACTTACCACACAGCCACTCCTGCGCCTTTTATATGATTTATAAAAACATGTAACATACTAATAAATATCTGTAAATATAAAACCATCCGGATTTCTGAGTACCTCATTTCTTCTAATATACATACATACACACACACATATATATATATTTTTTTATTTTATCTTATTTTATCTAGTTTCAGCTCACGAGTTGTGGCCATGCTGGGGCACCGCCATTTGGTGTTGCTACATGATTTTACTTCACGAATGCTTTTTAGCAATTGCCATTTGGTGCATGAGAGAGTTCGATGCAGCTGCCCTCATCTGCACCTCTTGCCGTGAAGCTGGTTCATCTGGGACACCTGACAGGAAGAGATCCAGTTTCATTTTAAAGACATCTGCATCCACCCCATGCAGGTCTCTCAGGTTCTTCGGGAGGATATTGAAGAGCTGTGGGCCTCTGAAGCCCCAGGCTATCACAGTATCTTGTCCTACATCTTGATGGCAAATTTGGAGTCCTTGGCACTATGCAGTGGCGCCCAGTTCTAGCATTTGTGTAACTCTCGATGCCAAGTTTGGGACAAGTCCTTCTAGGATGTTCCAGATGTATATTATGGCATATCTTTCTTGCCTATGCTCTCTCTCTCTCTCTCTCTCTATCATCATCATCATTTAGCGTCCGTTCTCCATCCTAGCATGGGTTGGATGTTTCAACGGGGGTCTGGGAAGCCAGTAGGCTGCACCAGGCTCCAGTCTGATCTGGCAGTGTTTCTACGGCTGGATGCCCTTCCTAACGCCAACCACTCCGTGAGTGTAGTGGGTGCTTTTTACGTGCCACCCGCACAGGTGCCAGACGGAGCTGGCAACGGCCACGGACGGATGGTGCTTTCTACGTGCAGGCGAGGCTGGCAACGGTCACGAACGGATGGTGTTTTTTATTTTTTTACGTGCCACCGGCACAGGGGCCAGGCTAGGCTGGCAACGGCCACGAACGGATGGTGCTTTTTACGTGCCACCGGCATGTATATATATATATATATAAAAACAGGCTTCTTTCAGTTTCCATCTACTAAATCCACTCACAAGAAGACACTTGCCCCAGGTGTTACACAGTGGAACTGAACCCAGAATCATGTGGTTGGGAAGCAAGCTTCTTACCACACAGCCACCCCTGCACCTCATAACTTCCATATACTGTGAATCTAACGGAGGCCTCAAAACACATTTTAAGATCCACAAAGAGCAGAGCTTAAGTGCTGCTGTTGGTGGTCCATATCAGATATACAGTCTATGTGGATGTCTTTTCAACATATTGTCTGGTTTTACAAAGCCACATCAGATGCCATGATAGATCTAAGATGTAAGTATAAGAGGTGATCAGACTCTGCATAAGGTGTAGACCAGTGGTTTTCAACCAGGGTTCCGCAAGAAGTTACAAAACTGCTAAAATCAGCAGTAATTTTTAATTCTCCTGTGCAGATATGTGTGCATAAGGCTATTAAATTATTGCACAGGGGTTCCTCGAGGCAGTGGAATGTTTCCTTGGGGTTCCGCTCCAGCAAAAAGTTTGAAAAGCACTGGTGTAGACAATCACTGTCTGTGTATATATATATATATATATATATGGGAAGGGTCTTCCTATGATGCTGACATGCAGTGTCTGTGCAAGGCCCTGCCTCAGTAAAGCTGGACTCAAGGGTCATCTTCGTAGTCATAAAGCGAGACAGATGAGTGACAACCTGGCCACTGGTGGTGGTGTAACACACCATACTAATCATATCTGTCGGGCATGTGGAAGAGAGTGTAATTCGGCAGGAGGACTTAAACGACATGCAAAGGTACATGAAGTCCAGGTACAACTACAGCCGGCTTTTTACCGGTAAAGGTTTCAGTTGCCAATTCTGTACAAGACATTGTAGATCTTGGCTGGGCTAAAAAGTCACATTCGATCACAGCATCAATAACAGTTAAGCTTCGTGCAATGGCCATACTCGATAACGAGGGGGCAGCCATCATATATATATATATATATAAGAATTTTTTGCATAATAAGATAAAAAACCAAGGCTGTGTAGATATTAGAGCATTTATATATAGAAGACCTTCTATTTATAAATGCTCTAATATATAGGTTTTTTATATGGTTTTTTTTAATCTTATTATGCAAAATATTCTTATATACACATGCTGACAGAGAACCAACGTTGAACCCCTTATTCACAATATTACCAAATCTAGAACTTAACTATGGTCTGTCTATAGCACTTACTCAGCATTACCTGACACCTTTGGGTCTCAATGACACCATTATCTCTCTCTCTCTCTATATATATATATATATACACACACATATATATACGTATACTTTATATATATATATATGTAGGATAAGATTTTTTTTCAAAAAAAATTTTTTATCAATGGCCAGCATATCAAAAAATACCTTTAAAGGTTAAATTTATAAATAATTTACAGAGTGGATTCTCTCACTCTGTGAAAGTTTCTAGTTCGAATCACACGTGTCTCGAGATGTGTTGAAGATTTTCTATTTTGAATATATTTGGGGTACTTAGGTCTGCTGAGGACTTAGTGCTTGCTTTTTCCATGGGTATGAGTAAGTATTTCATTTATGTCTTATGTATTTATCGCTGAGGAGGGGAAAATTCCTATGAATTAACCCCGAAATTGGGACCAATACGGTAATAACGGAATTGTTTAGAAATTTCTATCGGTTTGTTTCGAGATGCATAAATTATAATGGTTATTGACAATTTGTCTTTTTTCAGCATATTTGGCATTAGAGTTTTTCTTTTGCCCTTATTTTATAAGTTATATATATATATATATATATAGGGAGAATTCACAAAAGACAAAGACAGGTGGTGTAGACAAAAAACAGATGTATTAGTATAACGCTCGGGAAGTGAAAAAGTCTTTAACGTTTCGAGCTTACGCTCTTCCACAGAAAGGAACAAGGAGGGAAAATAAAGAATGTGTAGTGGCTAGCAATCTATCATGGCGAATGCTGGACAGAGGGGTCACACAGGAGAGCTAGGGAGAAGGGGAGATAATAAAGTGGTGGTGATCCCAAGTATATATATATAGTTAATACAAAAAACATAAAGAGGGAAAACAAAAACAAAAAAAGCAACACGAAGACGTGGTATATGCAAAGTATTAGCAGACAACTCAGGGAAGGAAAGAAAAGTAGTTTTATGTTTCAAGCAAAACTCTTTTTCAGAAACAGATGATGGGAGAAGGTCCAGGAGAAAAGGAAGACGGAGGAAAAAAATCACCAACGATCCACACGTGGTTACATTTTATATATGTATATATATATATACCAAATATATACATTTTATTTATTTATTTTGCACATTACTTAATCATTGGTATATACTCTTTTACTTGTTTCAGTCATTTGACAACGGCCATGCTGGAGCACTGCCTTTAATCAAGCAACTCGACCCCGGGACTTATTCTTTTGTAAGCCCAGTACTTATTCTATCGGTCACCTTTGCCGAACCGCTAAGTAACGGGGACATAAACACACACACGCATATATATATATACATATATACGACGGGCTTCTTTCAGTTTCCGTCTACCAAATCCACTCACAAGGCTTTGGTCGGCCCGGGGCTATATTAGAAGACTCTTGCCCAAGATGCCACGCAGTGGGACTGAACCCGGAACCGTGTTGTTGGTTAGCAAGCTACTTACCACACAGCCACTCCTGCGCCTAGTACTTATTCTATCGGTCTCTTTTGCCGAACCGCTAAGTTACGGGGACGTAAACACACACACGCACACATATATATACATATGTACGACAGGCTTCTTTCAGTTTCCGTCTACCAAATCCACACACAACGCTTTGGCTGGTCTGAGGCTATAATAGAAGACACTTGCCCAAGGTGCCACGCAGTGGGACTGAACACGGAACCATGTGGTTGGTAAGCAAGCTACTTACCCCACAGCCACTCCTGCGCCTATGTTTTTATCTTATATTTAATTTTTTCCATTGTTGTATTGATAAAAGGTGGGTTTTTTTTCAAATTGTGAAAAGCCAGATCTAACCAGTTTGAACATAAACCAGGCACAATATTTGGACAAGCTGCGACCAGTCTAACCCTTTAGCATTCAGAGTGCTTTACCAAATATATTGCTTATTCGTTCACGTTGTCTTAAATTTGTACCTTCAAGATTTCGATGATATGATTGTGTATTCTTAGAATGACATTGTATGATAGGTGGGAGAAGCCAGATGTGGTCACTTTGAACATAAACCAGGCACAATATTTGGACTGGATGTGGCCAGTTTAAGAATTGTTTCTCTATTATATATTTTTAACCCTTTTGTTACCATATTTCTGTTGAGATTCTCTGTGTTTCTTTCAATTAATTTTAAATATAACAAAGAATTTAGTAAAATAACTTAGTTATCATTCAGCTAGTGTCAGGAACATAAATTGTGACTAAGGTTTGGTGGTATATTTTAATGCAAAACTTATGAAAACAAGACATTTGTACTACAGGGTCAGAGGTGGTTTCAGCCAGGTTGGTATCAAAAGGGTTAAGAATTGTTTCTCTATTATATATTTTTAACCCTTTTGTTACCATATTTCTGTTGAGATGCTGTGTTTCTTTCAATTAATTTTAAATATAACAAAGAATTTAGTAAAATAACTTAGTCATCATTCAGCTAGTGTTAGGAACATAAATTGTGACTAAGGTTTGGTGGAAGATTTTAATTCAAAACTTATGGAAAGAAGACATGTATATTAAAGAGCCAGAGCCGGTTTCAGCCGCGTTGGGCATGAAAGGTATAACCCTTTAGCAGTGAAGTTACTTTATCAAACATAATGTTTATTTATTCACATTGTCTTAAAGTTGTACCTTCAAGATTTCGATGATATGTTTGTGTATTCTTAGAATGAAATTGTATGATAGGTGGGAGAAGCCAGATGTGGCAAGTTTGAACATAAGACAGTTAGAATATTTTGGCCAGACATGGCTAGTTATAAATGCAAAATGCAAAAGGTTTAATACAGTTTACTATCCAGTATGAATAACAACATGTTTAGCAAAGTCTGGTTTTTGAGTGAATGAATTACCACAGATAGGTGCAGGAGTGGCTGTGTGGTAAGTAGCTTGCTACCCAACCACATGGTTCTGGGTTCAGTCCCACTGCGTGGCATCTTGGGCAAGTGTCTTCTGCTATAGCCTTGGGCCGACCAAAGCCTTGTGAGTGGATTTGGTAGACGGAAACTGAAAGAAGCTTGTTGTATATATGTATATATATATATATATGTATGTGTGTATATATGTTTGTGTGTCTGTGTTTGTCCCCCTAGCATTGCTTGACAACCGATGCTGGTTTGTTTACGTCGCCGTTACTTAGTGGTTCGGCAAAAGAGACCGATAGAATACGTACTGGGCTTACAAAGAATAAGTCCCGGGGTCAATTTGCTCGACTAAAGGCAGTGCTCCAGCATGGCCGCAGTCAAATGACTGAAACAAATAAAAGAGTATATCGCAGTGAAATATAAAACCATCCGGACTTCTGAGTATCTCATTTCTTCAAATATACATACATACACACACACAGACAGATATATATATATATATATATATATATATATATTTTTTTTTATATTAATTTATATATAGAGGGCATTATTACACATAAATGCCTCACGCTAAGAGGGACATCAGTCATTTCTACCAAAGATTTTACTAATCATACCCAATGCAGTTTTTCAAAGCAAGACATTTAAAAAATGAATTTAGTCTTGTATCACCTGTGATTTCGCACTGAACCGCAGAAGAATTTGCGACCATGCTCATCAGTAAGACTGATTCTGAACATATCATAAATAAACGACCAGTACCGTCAAAGTCGAACAACTAACTGCTCTATATATATATATATATATATATATATACTTTATTTCAAAGCAGCAGAAATTCAACAAAACCTGTTACTCTGAGTTTCCCGTTCCCGTTCGTCGGACAGTTTTGTTAAAATTTTAACAAAAGCTGTCCGATGAACGGGAAACTCAGAGTAACAGGTTTTGTTGAATTTCTGCTGCTTTTAAATAAAGCATATTACTCTACCCCTGGTATTTGAGTACTCTTTTTTCCACCTTGTTTCACATTTATGTGTTTACTCCGGTATATATATATATATATATATATATATATATATATATATATATCGACGACAGGCTTCTTTCAATTTCCATCTACTAAATCCACTCACAAGGCTATACTAGAAGACACTTGCCCCAGGTGTGACACAGTGAGACTGAACCCAGAATCATGTGGTTGGGAAGCATTGTATGACATTGTATGATAGGTGGGAGAGGCCAGATGTGGCCAGTTCGAACATAAGACAGTTAGAATATTTTGGCCAGATATGGCTAGTTATAAATGCAAAAGGTTTAATACAGTTTACTATCCAGTATGATTGACAACATGTTTAGCAAAGTCTGGTTTTTGAGCGAATGATTTACCACAGATATCGCAGTGATATATAAAGCCATCCGGACTTCTGAGGACCTCATTTCTTCTAATATACATACATACACACATATATATATATATATCAAAAATAAGCAACAAGAATGACTCCGGTGATTTGGTACAATTATTTCACACTACAACATTTTATTAAAAGTTGTAAGTATTACAGCAGATTTAAGATGTAATACTTACAACTTTAATAAAATGTTGTACCAAATCACCGGAATCATTCTTGTTGCTTATTTTTTATTATAATCACCCATCAAATTTTTATGGATAACACCATACAAAATTCTGGTGCATCTAAATTAAGTACCATATTCATTTGAATCTAAATTGTTGCTGAACTTATATATATATATATAATATATATATATATATATCGACGACAGGCTTCTTTCAATTTCCATCTACTAAATCCACTCACAAGGCTATACTAGAAGACACTTGCCCCAGGTGTGACACAGTGAGACTGAACCCAGAATCTTGTGGTTGGGAAGCATTGTATGACATTGTATGATAGGTGGGAGAGGCCAGATGTGGCCAGTTCGAACATAAGACAGATAGAATATTTTGGCCAGATATGGCTAGTTATAAATGCAAAATCCCAAAGGTTTAATACAGCTACTATCCAGTATGAATGACAACGTGTTTAGCAAAGTCTGGTTTCTGAGCGAATGATTTACCACAGATATCGCAGTGAAATGGTTTCTCTGCATGAACTCGTTTGTGAGCAGTCAAGGCATGTCCGAGAGAGAAGGCTTTACTACAAATGTCGCACGTATACGGTTTCTCCCCTGTATGGATACGTTTATGTCGAATTAAGTCCCCGTTTTCAGAGAATGATTTATCACAGATGTCGCAGTTATGTGGCTTGTATCCGGTATGAATTCGTTTATGCCGAGACAAATGGCCGGTTTCGGAGAACGATTTATCACAGATGTCACAGTGATACGGTTTCTCTCCGGTATGAGTACGTTTGTGAATGGTCAAGGTGTGATTCTCAGAGAAAGATCTAAAACAAATGTCACAGAGGTAGGGTTTCTCGCCTGTATGAGTACGGATGTGTCGTGTCAAAGAGCTCTTTCTAGAGAATGATTTATCGCAGATGCTACACATGAATACCTTTCCCTCTTTCCGGGAACATTTATGTTTAGACAAATGGACATTTTGCGAAAAGGATTTACCGCAGACGTCACAATGAAAAGGTTTTTCGCCTGTATGGATACGCTGGTGAGTGGTCAAGCTGCTTTTTTGCGAGAATGGTTTACCACAGATATCACAGTGATATGATGTTTTTCCTTTCTCATTCTTTAAGCCACCAGAATAATTACTCTTTTTAGTCACTGTTTCACTTGTAACCTTTTTCTCATTCAATTCGTTTTCCATCATTTTATTTTGGTTCTCCCTCAACACAAAACACCCAAGATTCCTTCTCTTTGAGCTTGTATTATATTCGCAACAAATACAATCACAGCTGTGTTTCCTTGAACTGAAATCTTTCGCGATTATCTCAAGCCGCTTCAGCCTTCTTAATCCAAGTTCAATCAAAATACAAAATCAGTTTGTAAACTTTTTAAGCAGTGAAGAAGACAAATGTTGATATTTTTCTCAGTTCTAAAGAAATATTTCCAGCAATTCTACCATAGAGTTATAGATTCAATTCGTTTTCCATCATTTTATTTTGGTTCTCCCTCAACACAAAACACCCAAGATTTCTTCTCTTTCAGCTTGTAGTATATTCCCAACAAATACAATTACAGCTGTGTTTCCTTCAACTGAAATCTTCAGCCTTCTTAATCCAAGTTCAATCAAAATACAAAATCAGTTTGTAAACTTTTTAAGCAGCGAAGAAGACAAATGTTGATATTTATCTCAGTTCTAAAGAAATATTTCTCAGCAATTCTACCATAGAGATATTGATGTAAACAGGCTTTGAGAATATTATCAATGTTGATGATGTCTCGTGTGAAAAAATTCTTCGCTGTTTCTGGTATTCTGGAATAATAGAGAAACAAGAATGTAAGACAGAATTATGGATGTAATCACTGTACAGGGTTTAAACAACCAAAAACAAAAGCAAAATTGTAATTTTAATTTTTAACCACCCCCACTACCACCAACAACAAAACACCATCATTCTCTCACACTAAGCAAGGCCAGGTGTACATGTGTGTGTGTGTGTGTGTGTAAGAAAATGCATGCTCTTTTACTCTTACTTGTTTCGGTCATTTGACTGCGGCCATGCTGGAGCACCGCCTCTAGTCGAGCAAATCGACCCCAGGACTTATTCTTTGTAAGCTTAGTACTTTATTCTATCGAGCTCTTTTGCTGAACCGCTAAGTTACAGGGACGTAAACACACCAGCATCGGTTGTCAAGCGATGTTGGGGGTGGGAGGGGGACAAAAACAGACACACAAACACACACATATATCTAGGACCCCTTCGTCATGACTGACCATGGGATTGCACCTAGAAAGTTACCCTCCCAGGCACAAGTCCGGGCAAGGTTGTTTATGGAAGACCAGCAGTCGCCCATGCATACCGGCCTCCCCTCTCCTCGCCACTGATGTTATCCAAGGGAAAGGCAAAGGGGCCGATACAGCTTGGTACCTGTGACGTCGCAACTCATTTCTACAGCTGAGTGAACTGGAGAACGTAAAATAAAGTGTCTTGCTCGAGAACACAACACACAGCCTGGTCCAGGATTCGAGCTCACAACCTCACGATCGCAAGCTTGATGCTCTAACCACTGAGCCATGCACCTTCATAAATATATATATATACACACATATATACGACGAGCTTCTTTTCAGTTTCCGTCTACCACTCCTGCACCTATATTTACAACCAGAAAATTATGCTATTAAAATAAATCTCTTTTATATACCTTCATAAAATCCCATCCTACACACATACACACAATCAGCGTGAGTGATATATTTTTATGGAGTGTGAAAGCAACAACAAAAAAATTTATTTAACCCTTTCGTTACCAACCCGGCCAAAACCGCTCTGGCTCTGTAGTAAATGTCTTGTTTTCACAGGTTTTGAATTAAAATATACCACTAAACCTTAGTCACAATTTACGTTCCTAACACTAGCTGAATGATAACTAAGTTATTTTACTAAATTCTTGTTATATTTAAAATTAATTGAAAGAAACAGAGGCATCTCAACAGAATACAGTAACAAAAGGGTTAAATCTTATCCCCCCCCCCCCACAATGCATTAAGGTAGTCTGAGTGAGTGTGTGTGTGTATGTAAGAAAAAACATATTTACAACCAGAAAATTATGCTATTAAAATAAATCTCTTTTATATACCTTTCATAAAATCCCATCCTACACACATACACACAATCAGCGTGAGTGATATATTTTTTATGGAGTGTGAAAGCAACAACAAAAAAATTTATTTAAATCTTTAGCCCCCCCCCCCCCCACAATGCATTAAGGTAGTCTGAGTGAGTGTGTGTGTGTATGTAAGAAAAAACATATTTACAACCAGAAAAGTTTACTCTTTACTCTTTTACTTGTTTCAGTCATTTGACTGCGGCCATGCTGGAGCACCGCCTTTAGTCGAGCAAATCGACCCTGGGACTTATTCTTTGTAAGCCTAGTATTTATTCTATCGGTATCTTTTGCCGAACCGCTAAGTTTACTCTTTTACTTGTTTCAGTCATTTTGACTGTGGCATTTTGACTGTGGCTGCACCAGGCCAGTCAGATCTGGCAGTGTTTCTACAGGTGGATGCCCTTCCTAACGCCAACCACTCCGAGAGTGTAGTGGGTGATTTTATGTGCCACCGACACAGGTGCCAGACGAGGCTGGCAGACGCCCACGCTCGGATGGTGTTTTTTATGTGCCACCGACACAGGTGCCAGACGAGGCTGGCAGACGGCCACGCTTGGATGGTGTTTTTTATGTGCCACCGACACAGGTGCCAGACGAGGCTGGCAGACGGCCACGCTCGGATGGTGTTTTCTTATGTGTCACCGACACAGGTGCCACATATACATATACACGACGGGCTTCTTTTAGTTTCCATATACCAAATCCACTCACAAGGCTTTGGTCGGCCTGAGGCTATAGTAGAAGACACTTGCTGAAGTGGGACTGAACCCAGAACCATGTGGTTGGTAAGCAAACTACTGACAACAGAGCCACTCCTGCGCCTATATTTACAACCAGAAAAGTATACTATTAAAATAAATCACCTTTTGTACACCACATGCCAAACATGCTCAATGAATGTAGACACCTGCTCGTTAAGCTTCATGCAGTTTTCTTTGACTGTTCTAATCTCTTTCTTCTATGATTCTGCCTTTAATTTATAACATGTGTGTGTGGGTTTGTAAGTGTATGTGGATGTGTGAGTGTGTGTTCATGGCCAGGGGTGCACACCCTGCCCCATTAATCTAAATCTAATCTTTCTCTCAAAGGTTGTATTCGCTATATTTTATCGCTTTAACCCCCTTGTTACTGTATTTCTGTCGAGATGCTCTGTGTTTCTTTCAATTAATTTTAAATATAACAAAGAATTTAGTAAAATAACTTAGTTATCGTTAAGCTAGTGTTAGGAACATAAATTGTGACTAAGGTTTGGTGGAAGATTTTAATTCAAATCTTATGAAAACCAGACATCTGTACTACAGGGTCAGAGGTGCTTTCAGCCGGGTTGGTATCCAAAAGGTTAAGAATTGTTTCTCTATTATATATTTTTAAGCCTTTTGTTACCATATTTCTGTCGAGATGCTCTGTGTTTCTTTCAATTATTTTCAATATAACAAACAATTTAGTAAAATAACTTGGTTATCATTAAGCTAGTGTTAGGAATATAAATTGTGACTAAGGTTTGGTGGAAGATTTTAATTCAAAACTTATGAAAACAAGACATTTGTACTACAGAACCAGAGGTGCTTTCAGCTAGGTTGGTATCCAAAAGGTAAAGAATTGTTTCTCTATCATATATTTTTAAGCAATCGGGTATTCAGTCCGATTATTTCTATGTCCCCGCGCATGATACAGCCTTAAGACATTTATTGGATGTCTGTTGACTCTCAAAAGTTCCTTTGCCCTTTGACGGGTTTTATTTTTCATCCCGCATGGTGACCAATAAACACCCTCCTCACCAAGCAAGCTTGGTGGGGTTGCCGGTTTAGTCGCCGACGACCTGACCATGCAACAGGTTGTACTGGGTTACATATTACCAGTAGCACTCAAAAGTGACCTGACATATATATACATATATATACATATAGGAGTGGCTGTGTGGTAAGTAGCTTGTTTACCAACCACATGGTTCCGGGTTCAGTCCCACTGCGTGGCACCTTGGGCAAGTGTCTTCTAATACAGCCTCGGGCCGACCAAAGCCTTGTGAGTGGAGTTGGTAGACGGAAACTGAAAGAAACGCGTTGTTATATATATGTATACATATATAATGTATATATATGTGTGTGTGTGGTGTTGGGTGTGTGTGTGTGGTGTGTGTGTGGTGTGTGTGTATGTTTGTGTTTGTCTCCACCAACATCGCTTGACAACTGATGCTGGTTGTTTACGTCCCCGTAACTTAGTGGTTCGGCAAAAGAGACTCATAGAATAAGTACTAGGCTTACAAAGAATAAGTCCTGGGGTCGATTTGATCGACTAAAAAGGCGGTGCTCCAGCATGGCCGCAGTCAAATGACTGAAACAAGTAAAAGCGTAAAGAGTACCTGATACGTTAAAATACATACACATATATAGACACATATACATACACACATACACAAGGCACGTGACTTAGTGGTTAGGGCATTCGGCCCATGATCGTAAGGTCGTGAGTTCGATTCCCGGCGACGCGTTGTGTCTTGAGCAAGACACTTTATTTCACGTTGCTCCAGTCCTCTCAGCTGGCCAAAAATGAGTTGTACCTGTATTTCAAAGAGCCAGCCTTATTCTTCATTGCCCACAAGGGGCTACACACAGAGGGGACAAACAAGAACAGACAAAGGGATTAAGTCGATTATATCGAGCCCAGTGTGTAACTGGTACTTATTTAGGCGGCGAAATGCTTAGCGGTATTCATCTGCGTTACGTTCCGAGTTCAATTCTGCCGAGGTCGACTTTGCCTTTCATCCTTTCGGGGTCGATAAATAAGTACCAGTTACGCACTGGGGTCGATGTAATCGACTTAATTGTTGTATGTCCTTGTTGTCCACTCTGTTTTTAGCCCCTTGTGGGTAGTAAGGAAATAGGTACTTATTTAATCGACCCTGAAAGGATGAAAGGCAAAGTCGACCTCCGCGGAATTTGAACTCGGAACGTAACGGCAGACGAAATATGGCTACACATTTCGCTCGGCGTGCTAATGTTTCTGCCAGCTCGCCGCCATGTCACACACTGTGTCATGCTGAATCTCCCTGAGAACTGCATTAAGGGTACACGTGTCTATGGAGTACTCAGTCACTTGCATGTTAATTTCACGAGCAAGCTGTTCCCTTGATCGTATCAGCTGGGACCCTCGTCATCGCAACCGACGGAGTGCTTCTACATACATACATACATATATATACACATACAATGGCCCAGTGGTTAGGGCAGCGGACTCGCGGTCGTATGATCGCGGTTTCGATTCCCAGACAGTGCGTTGAGTGTTTATTGAGCGAAAACACCTAAAAATCTCCATGAGGCTCCGGCAGGGGGTGGTGGCGATCCCTGCTGTACTCTTTCGCCACAACTTTCTCTCACTCTTTCTTCTGTTGGTCTGCTCGCTAGCCAGAGGGGTGGCGTCATTTGAAGGCTAAAACAATGCGAAGTGCATTGTGACCAGCGATGTGTAACGACATCTGATAGCCTGGTCGGTCACGGTGATATAGACATACATATAGATATTTACATAGGAGTGGCGACTAGGCGTAGGAGTGGCTGTGTGGTAAGTAGCTTGTTTACCAACCACATGGATCCGGGTCCAGTCCCACTGCGTGGCATCTTGGGCAAGTGTCTTCTACTATAGCCTCGGGCCGACCAAAACCTTCTGAGTGGATTTGGTAGACAGAAACTGAAAGAAGCCAATCGTATATAGGTATGTATATATATATATATATATGTGTGTGTGTGTGTGTGTATACGTTTGTGTGTCTGTGTTTGTCCCCCCTAGCATTGCTTGACAACCGTTGCTGGTGTGTTTACAGCCCCCGTAACTTAGCGGTTCGACAAAAGAGCCCGATAGAATAAGTACCAGGTTCACAAAGAATAAGTCCTGGGGTCGATTTGCTCGACTAATAAGGCGGTGCTCCAGCATGGCCACAGTCAAATGACTGAAACAAGTAAAAGAGTAAAGAGTATATATATATATATATACACACACACACATATATACATAAAAAAGCATTGAGAA
>NC_043023.1:16762554-16785054 GCF_006345805.1 Octopus sinensis
TTGTGTGTCTGTGTTTGTCCCCCCTAGCATTGCTTGACAACCGTTGCTGGTGTGTTTACGGCCCCCGTAACTTAGCGGTTCGACAAAAGAGCCCGATAGAATAAGTACCAGGTTCACAAAGAATAAGTCCTGGGGTCGATTTGCTCGACTAATAAGCGGTGTGCTCCAGCATGGCCACAGTCAAATGACTGAAACAAGTAAAAGAGTAAAGATATATATATATATATATACACACACACACATATATACATAAAAAAAGCATTGAGAACAAACATCAAATTTAGGTTAACGACTTTATATAACCCCACACTTTTATACATTGATCATATAGAAAGATTACCACGGCCTTCAATGCATAAAAGGTATACCTATATAAAAGCACAGAAGGTAAGTAATATACAAGCACATAAAATGCAAATATATAGAATGGCCTATCAAAAAAGGTGTATACAAATGACTAAAAATAAGCAACCAAAACGATCTTTTGTTATTTTTTCCTCCATACCTGCGTGAACTATTTTTGCGTATACATTGTCTGGGAGATTTTTCTTATGGTCGAGAGAAATAGTAAGATTTTTTGAGCTATTTCTAAAAGTTCAGGGTGTGGTAAAGTAAATTATTTTACTGAGCCCTATTATATAACGTAATGTTTTAAATATACCTTAATTAGTCTCTTACATACTGAACATACTTGTAAAATTAATTAATAATTAATTGATTTTACCCTTTTATTATTGATAATATATATACATACATACACATATATATACATACATATATATATATACATATACACACATACATATTTATATACATATATGTATAAACATACAAGGTTATACATATATATATATATATGTATATATATATATACACACATATATATATATACATATATGTATAAACATACAAGGTATATACATATATATATGTATGTATATACATATAAGTATATATATATATATATACACACACACACACATATATATATATATGTATGTATATACATATAAGTATATATATATATATATATATACACACACACACATATATATATATACACATATACATATATATATATACACATATATATATACACACACAACATATATAAACATATATACATACATACATACATATATATATATACATATGTGTTTGGTGAAAAAGAAAGATGAATAATCTTGTTGCAGATTAATCAAAAGTTTAACCGATACCTTGGTAGCAAAAATCACCAGCAGAAGAAGCACGGTTGGAGGTACAACCATATGGTGTTGCAACCGTGCGTTGGTGCGGATAATTGAATTTTAATATTATTAGTGAATTGAAGAAATGGAGTTGAACGAAGATTGAACAGAAATCCTTTTATTGCATTCTACACATGTTTCGAAAGCCACAATTTACCAAATTCCGATTGAATAAGGAGACCATAGTGTGTTTCTCTTCAGGAGAAATAGGAATTCCGTTGGCAGAACAAAAGCAGAACAGAGGCGCAGCAAAACAAATCGAACGAAGAGGCTCCTAAGAGCCCATGGCAAAACTGTTTATCAATGTATACTTGATAAACATTGATAAACAGTTGGCATGGGCTCTTAGGAGCCTCCTCGTTCGATTTGTTTGGCTGCGCCTCTGTTCTGCGTTTGTTCTGCCAACGGAATTCCTATTTCTTCCTGAAGAGAAAGACACAATATGGTCTCCTTATTCAATCGGAATTTGGTAAATTGTGGCTTTCGAAACACGTGTAGAATGCAATTAAAGGATTTCTGTTCAATCTTCGTTCAACTCCATTTCTTCAATTCATATATATACATATATATATATATACATATATACATACATACATATATATACATATATATATATACATATATACATACATACATATACATATATATATATACATACATAATTATTAATACCACTACATACATACATATATATATACACATACATACATACATATATATATACACATACATACATATATATATACATAATATATATATATACATATATACATACATACATATATATATACATACATATATATAAACATATAGATATACATATATACATACATACATAATATATATACATATATACAACATACATATAGATATAATATATATATACATATATACATACATTACATATATATACATATACAACATACATATATATATACATATATACATACATACAATATATATATATATACATATATACATACATACATATATAATATACATATACATACATACATACATTATATAATATATATACATATATACATACATATATATACATATATATATAATATATATACATATATATATATAACATATATACACATATATATAAACATATATACATACATATACATATATATATATACATATATACATACTATATTATATATTACATACATATATATATATATACATATATACATACATTATATATATATACATACATATATATATATACATACATACATATATATATATACATATATCATATATATATAATATATATACATACATACATAATATATATACATATTTACATACATACATATATATTATTATATTAAATATACATATGTATATACACATACATATATATCTATATGCAGACATATATATATATATATATATATAATATATATACACTTCCATATATATATATAGACATATATGTAAACACACACACACACACACACACATATATATATCGTTGTACATATACAACACGTAGGTACTACTAGCGAACAGTGGTCCCAGTGCGCGCACTCACGCTAGCTAGTCGTAAGTAGTCGATCCTACAACAACTTTTTAACCCTAAACCTAACCCTAACCTTAGTTTGTTCATAAAAATAATAAGGCGTAATTCATTCATTTTAAAAATTGTTGGATCTACTACTAACGACTAGCTAGCGCGAGTGCGCGCACCGAGATTATATATATATTATATATATATATATATATATTATATATAATTTAACAATTAAAGATAACTTCTTAATAAGGAATCTTAACAAGAAATTATCAGGTAGATAGCGTGAAAAACTCAGAAGAGAAAAATTTCGAAAATAATTCTTTCTTATTGAACATATTAATTTATATATAGGGCATTATTATACATACATGCCTCACGCTAAGAGGGAATCAGTCATTTCTACCAAAAAATATTTTGGTAGAAATGACTGATCCCCTTTAGCGTGAGGCATGTATGAGAATAATGCCCTCTATATATAATATATATATTATATATATATATATATATATATATATATATATATATATATATAATATATATATATATATATATATATTATATATATAATATATATATTGGAAGGTTTGGAGATGATGTACAGGTATTATATATTAGAAGAAATGAGGTAATCAGAAGATCGGATGGTTCATATGTATAAATATTTATTATATATTACATTTTTTTACATATATATATCATATCATTCAGTTATTAGCGCTTTCTCCCATTCTAGTGGGGTTTTCAAATCAAATATACATATATATATAAGTGCTGTGGTTTTACTGAGATTTCCCTTTTAGTAGAAAGAATAGCTATAACTCTTGACTGCTATTCTAAACTCGGTGTGTGGTGAGGCAAATCGTTGCTAAACCCTTAATTACTTAGTTTACTTAAACTTTCCTCGAATGGGGCTTTTACATGCCGAATCTACTTGGTGAAATTAATGTTTATTCCAAATTAATTAATTTCACCCTATATTATTATTATATATATATATATATATATAATATATATATATATATATATATATATAATATTATTTTCATTATATTTTCACGCGTACGTTTTATAATAAAATCAAATTCACTCGTTATGGGTATATATGGAACGGGAAAGAGCTGTACGCGGTTCGGTGGTGGAGAGGGCACCTTGGGATCGAGACCCAATTATAGGATACCAAAAATGGTTCATGAAAATTACAGTACATCACTGACGTCATTTCCGGTTTATCATCGCAATTTAATTTTCGTTTTTAAGGACATTTCACTTTCACTATTTAACGACGGTCGAGATCGTACGCTATAAACCGTTACCCGATCTGATTTAATTAACAGCTAGGTAATTATATATTAATTAATAAGCCCTGAAAATGAAGCACTTGCAAGAATATACCATTCCATTGTTATAGAGTCGTTAAGAGAAACTGGAGCTTTGCAGAATATTTCTATACAATCAGAAATGTTAATTTAAAGAATGGTCTACAATAATAAATACGGTTTTGATTTGAGTTGTTATTAATTAAATCTAATTAACTATTAATTTTATATAATCAATGCAGGACAATGAAATCAATATCGATCCCTGATCAACGATATCAAAATGCTATTTAGCTCACAATGTTCTCCGTATTTTTAGTAAATAATATATATTTTATATCTTACCTGGTATTGCTGGATAAATTAAGCGTTTAAAATATATTTTCTTCAATTACGACCAAATGTCCTTCCAACTCAAGCGATTTTCAACCAACAGTAGATTAAGCCAGCAGGAATTTATAAAAATCGACTCGGAAACACAAACACCGAAATGAATTTAGTTTCTCTGTACATCTATCTATTCCCGCTCAATGAATATAAACATATTATTTCTATATATATAAAAAAGAAAGAAGAATTATCTAAAATATATAAACACATCCATTGTAAAATGTATCAGAGTTCTTTAAATATATATTTGATATATTTGTACAACGTCGCTAGGGAGACTACAATTTTGTGCACCCGGACGTTGCATATTTCTAAATGTTTCTATAGAAAGAGGTATTAACCTGGGTCCAATTCTGTTCGAAGAACAAATGAAATACCGTTCTTATCTTTAATGTATTTATCAAATATTAGCCTTTAAAATACATATATATATATTTTTTTTAAATGAGAAAATAAAACGGGTGACGTCTAGATTTATATTACGTTTCGTTTTCTCCGAGTCAACTATTATAACGCTTGGTGTAATATTTCAGCTGTGGTTGAATCGACCCAAAGCCAAGAAGAAATTGGACGTATTTAGGGAATATTTTGGAAATAGGAGACGGAGATGGGGATTCAAGGAGAATTCATACAAGTGAGTCTTTTATCCGACAGTGGGTAATCAATGATTGACTCGACTGATTGATTTATTGATTGTATAATATAACTAGCATCAATTATATTCGTCGCCTATTTAACGAAGTATAGTAATTAATAAATATATAACCGTTTTTTTTTAAAATTAAATTATTTAATATAATTTATATAAAATATGGGCATTCCTTCGATATAACTCGACAAAATCAAGCCATTTCACTTATATTGTATAATATAATTAGCATGAATTATATTCATAGCCTATTTAATGAAGTATAGTAATTAATAAATATATAACGTTTTTTTTAAAATTAAATTATTTAATATAATTTATATGAAATATGGGCATTCCTTCGATATAACTCGACAAAATCAAGCCATTTCACTTATATTGTATAATATAATTAGCATCGATTATATTCGTCGCCTATTTAACGAAGTATAGTAATTAATAAATATATAACCGTTTTTTTTTTAAAATTAAATTATTTAATATAATTTATATGAAATATGGGCATTCCTTCGATATAACTCGACAAAATCAAGCCATTTCACTTATATTGTATAATATAATTAGCATCGATTATATTCGTCGCCTATTTAACGAAGTATAGTAATTAATAAATATATAACCGTTTTTTTTTAAAATTAAATTATTTAATATAATTTATATGAAATATGGGCATTCCTTCGATATAACTCGACAAAATCAAGCCATTTCACTTATATTGTATAATATAATTAGCATCAATTATATTCATAGCCTATTTAATGAAGTATAGTAATTAATAAATATATAACGTTTTTTTTTAAAATTAAATTATTTAATATAATTTATATGAAATTTGGGCATTCCTTCGATATAACTCGACAAAATCAAGCCATTTCACATATATTGTATAATATAATTAGCATCAATTATATTCATAGCCTATTTAACGAAGTATAGTAATTAATAAATATATAACCGTTTTTTTTTAAAATTAAATTATTTAATATAATTTATATGAAATATGGGCATTCCTTCGATATAACTCGACAAAATCAAGCCATTTCACTTATATTGTATAATATAACTAGCATCAATTATATTCGTCGCCTATTTAACGAAGTATAGTAATTAATAAATATATAACCGTTTTTTTTAAAATTAAATTATTTAATATAATTTATATGAAATATGGGCATTCCTTCGATATAACTCGACAAAATCAAGCCATTTCACTTATATTGTATAATATAATTAGCATGAATTATATTCATAGCCTATTTAACGAAGTATAGTAATTAATAAATATATAACCGTTTTTTTTAAAATTAAATTATTTAATATAATTTATATGAAATTTGGGCATTCCTTCGATATAACTCGACAAAATCAAACCATTTCACTTATATTGTATAATATAATTAGCATCAATTATATTCGTAGCCTATTTAATGAAGTATATTAATTAATAAATATATACTCTTTTCTCTCTTTTACTTGTTTCAGTCATTTGACTGCGGCCATGCTGTAGCACCGCCTTTAGTCGAGCAAATCAACCCCGGGACTTATTCTTTTGTAAGCCCAGTACTTATTCTATCGGTCTCTTTTGCCGATCCGCTAAGTTACGGGGACATAAACACACCAGTATCGGTTGTCAAGCAATGCTAAGGGGACAAACACACACACGCATATATATATATATACATACATATATACGACGGGCTTCTTTCAGTTTCCGTCTACCAAATCCACTCACAAGGCTCTGGTCGGCCCGAGGCTATGGTAGAGGACACTTGCCCAAGGTGTCACGCAGTGGGACTGAACCCAGAACCATGTGGATGGTAAGCAAGCTACTTACCACACGGCCACTCCTGCGCTTATATACGACGGGCTTCCTTCAGTTTCCGTCTACCAAATCCACTCACAAGGCTCTGGTCGGCCCGAGGCTATGGTAGAAGACACTTGCCCAAGGTGCCACGCAGTGGGACTGAACTCAGAACCATGTGGCTGGTAAGCAAGCTACTTACCACACAGCCACTCCTGCACCCTAACGAAAAGTGTGTATTTTCAAAAAATATATACTTTGATTTCTGATATATACACACACACACACACACATATATATATATATATATATATATATATTTATTTTATAGAAGGAGCTTCTACAGGACTAGAACTGTTTCAGCTTCCTGATGATTTCATTTGAATGAAACAGTTCTAGTCCTGTAGAAGCTCCTTCTATAAAATAAATTAATTTACTCTGCTATGTATTGAGTACCTTATTTACTGTGGTTCACCCCGACTCAACCCGGGACCTACATATATATATATATATATATATTTAAACACATAAGAGATGGCCATAATAGGACATCTGACTCACTAGAAAGAGCAGTTAAACTCCAAACCACTAATAGTTGTAATTCTGAAATGGAGATAGAAATAAAAACGTATACATAAAATTCTGATTTAATGATAAACTATAGCACCTTGCACAGGTGTAACTCTATGAATATCCTCTGTATCTTATGCTGTTCTTTCTTGTTTATTTCAGAATATCAGGTGACATATCAAAGACTAAGGATGAAAGGCAAAGTCTACCTCGGCGGAATTTGAACTCAGAACGTAACAACAAACGAAATACCAATTTTTTTACTACCCACAAGGGGCTAAACATTTCTCCATCAGGCCCATCATCAATATTGAATTATCTTTCAAAGACTAAGGGAATATGCCTTACAGAATAGATCCAACATTGTTTTCATAAAGGTATGGTGAACTACTGAGGTGGACAGTGACATTTCTCTACTTCACTGCCTGGATTGTGTGCAACATGAATTTGTAAATAAATTTGAAGAAATTTACAAAGTAATTAGCAGTTGGAATTTAATTTGGAATTTAATTACTAAATGCTAATTACTAAAGAAGTTTACAAAGATTGCAGTTGATGGAAAATGTAAATGTAGGAAATATTTGTAACAAACATATATTTCTTTATTGCCCACAAAGGGCTAAACATAGAGGGGACAAACAAAGACAGACAAAGGGATTGAGTTGATTACATCGTCCCCAGTGTGAAACTGGTACTTTATTTATCGACCCCGAAAGGATGAAAGACAAAGTCGACCTCGGCGGAATTTGAACTCGGAACGTAACAACAGACGAAATACCAAATTTTTTACTACCCACAAGGGGCTAAACATAAAGGGGACAAATAAAGACAGACAAAGGGATTAAGTCGATTACATCGTCCCCCAGTGCGAAACTGGTACTTTATTTATCGACCCCGAAAGGATGAAAGGCAAAGTCGACCTCGGTGGAATTTGAACTCAGAACGTAGCGGCAGACGAAATACCTATTTCTTTAATACCCACAAGGGGCTAAACACAGAGGGGACAAACAAGGACAGACAAACGGATTAAGTCGATTACGTTATCCTCTGTGTGTAACTGGTGCTTTATTTATCGACCCCAAAAAGATGAAAGGCAAAGTTGACCGCTGCGGGATTTGAACTCAGAACGTAACGGCAGACGAAATACCCTTAAGCATTTCGTCCGGCAAAACGAGAAATATTTGTGTAAATTGTGAAAGAAGGAAGATAAAGGTAAATTAATTAAGGTGAAGAACTTTGAAAGGGTTGATTTTATTAGAAAAGATGCTGAAAGTGGTAAAGAACTCGCCATTTCTGTGCGATATTTGTAATAAGACATTCACTCATCAAGGGAACTTGACTGTCCATAAACGTATCCATGCAACGCAGAAACCCTTTCACTGTGAAATCTGTGGCAGGATGTTCGCTCAGAAAGGGGACTTAGCCACTCACAGACGTACACATACAGGAGAGAAACCATATCGTTGCGATATATGTGGTAAGTCCTTCTCTGTGAATGGTGCTTTAACTAGACACAAACGTATTCACACTGGAGACAAACCATTTCATTGCGACACCTGTGGTAAATCGTTTCCTGAATCTGGCCAGTTGGCTAGACACAAGCGTACTCATACAGGAGAGAAGCCATATCGTTGTAATATCTGTGGCGCTTCGTTCTCTCGAAACCATCACGTAAAGATTCATGAATCTATCCATACAGGAGAGAAACCATATCGCTGTGAAATCTGTGGTAAATCCTTCTCCGAGGCCCCTAAACTCGTTCTTCACAAACGGATTCATACGGGGGAGAAGCCATACCAGTGCGATATCTGTGGGGAGTCATTCGCTCAGAAGCATTACGTGGCGTCGCACAAATACGTTCATTCGGGAGAAAAACTAAATCATTGCGAAATTTGTGGTAAATCGTTTGCCCAGAAGCAGTACTTAAAGAACCACCTGCGCGTTCATACAGGTAAGAAACCTTTCCGTTGTGAAATCTGCGGAAGATCTTTTGCTCGGAGTTGTAACGTGAACAAACACAAACGCATTCATACAGGAGAGAAACCGTATCGCTGTGATGTCTGTGGGAGATCATTCTCTGAAAGTGGCAACCTTACTATTCACAAGCGCATTCATATGCGAGAGAAACCATATTATTGAGGTGCTTGAGGAGACCCACCACGCCAAGCAAAATCACAGTTGTGGCAGATACCAGTGTCACACAAATGGCACTCAAAAGCACCCATTACACTCAGAGTGGTTGGCGTTCGGAAGAGCATCCAGACTGGATCCTGGCACAATTTACTACCCACAAGAGAACAAACAAGGACAGACAAACGGATTAAGTCAATTATATCAACCCCAGTGCATAACTGGTACTTATTTAATCGACCCTGAAAGGATGAAAGGCAAAGTTGACCTCGGTGGAATTTGAACTCAGAACGTAACAGCAGACGAAATACCTATTTTTTTGCTACCCACAAGGGGCTAAACAGAGAGGACAAACAAGGACAGACTAAGGGATTAAGTCGATTATATCAACCCCAGTGCGTAACTGGTACTTTATTTATCGAACCCGAAAGGATGAAAGGCAAAGTCGACCTCGGTGGAATTTGAACTCAGAATGTAATGGCAGACGAAATACCGCTCAGCATTTCACCCAGCGTGCCAACAGTCCTGCCAGCTCACCACTTATGTATAAAACAGTAATTTCACCATCATCATCATCATCATCATCATCATCACCATCCTTTAACATCTGTTTTCTATTCTGATGTGGGTTGACCAGAGCTGGCAATCCAAAGAACTGCACCAGGTTTCAGTCTGATTTGGCTTGGATCCTATGGCAGGATGCACTTCCTAACACCAACCACTTTACAGTGTGTACTGATTGCTTTTGACGCACTCATACACACATATATATATACAAGCAAAACGCCCCCTCGTCCAATGGACGGTGATGAGTTGTCAAGCATTTAAACCAAGTTTTCTCCAAACAACTTCTCCGACCGCTCCATAGGCCTCCCCTTTGAGAAACACTGATTTAACCTAAATTTGAGACACCAGCAAAAGAAGAAATAAAGATAGACTTTTTTTCTATTCAAAGAAAAACGATTTTATTCACTTTATCGATAGCATTCTCACCTGGAATTGATTTTTGTAATTTTTTCAAGACTTATACACGCCCTGATACCGTCAGTATCTACACATCAAATTTGAGCGCAATCGGATGGAGGATGCCCGAGATCCTAGAAGACACACAGACAGAACGGATTTTATATAATAAACAAAATGCCCCCTGTCCAATAGATGGTGCTGAGTTGTCAAACAAACCAAATTTTCACAAGACAACTTGTCCGACCGCTCCATAGGCCTCCCCTTTGAGAAACACTGATTTAACCTAAATTAGGGACACCAGCAAAAGAAGAAATAAAGATAGACTTTTTTTCTATTCCAAAGAAAAACGATTTTATTTACAAAAATATGCAACCGAAGAGTTTAAAGTACCAGTAATTATAAGGAGAACACAAACATGGTTTAAACAGTTCTTTTCATTAAAAAATAATTAAGCATGCCTATATTTCAATAAAACTTTTGGTTTTTTTTAAACAAAGTTAAGGTAAAAATAAAAAACTTCTTGAGAAACGAAATAGTCTTTCCTTCCTTCATGCCAAGTTTGAAGAAAATATCTCTTTTGCATCTTACTTTTTTGGTCTCTTAAATATACTGCATTTTGTGGCATTATTTCATGCCAGCCAGCACAAACTGCATGTACATTTTTCTTGCGTACGCATACTATCGTTCAGTTCACAAGTAAACTGTTCAGTTCATGAATAAAATGTTCAGTTCACAAGTAAAATGTTCAGTTCATGAACAAAATGTTCAGTTCATGAATAAAACGTTCAGTTCACAAGTAAAATGTTCAGTTCACAAGTAAACTGTTCAGTTCATGAACAAAATATTCAGTTCACGAGTAAAATGTTCAGTTCATGAGTAAAATGTTCAGTTCACACGTAAAATGTTCAGTTCATGAGTAAAATATTCAGTTCACGAATAAAATGTTCAGTTCACAAGTAAAATATTCAGTTCATGAATAAAATGTTCAGTTCACAAGTAAAATGTTCAGTTCATGAACAAAATGGTCAGTTCACAAGTAAAATGTTCAGTTCATGAACAAAATGGTCAGTTCACAAGTAAAATGTTCAGTTCATGAACTAAATGTTCAGTTCACAAGTAAACTGTTTAGTTCATGAATAAAATGTTCAGTTCACAAGTAAAATGTTCAGTTCATGAACAAAATGTTCAGTTCACAAGTAAAATGTTCAGTTCATGAATAAAATGTTCAGTTCACAAGTAAAATATTCAGTTCATGAATAAAATGTTCAGTTCACAAGTAAAATGTTCAGTTCATGAACAAAATGTTCAGTTCACAAGTAAAATGTTCAGTTCATGAATAAAATGTTCAGTTCACAAGTAAACTGTTTAGTTCATGAATAAAATGTTCAGTTCACAAGTAAAATGTTCAGTTCATGAACAAAATGTTCAGTTCACAAGTAAAATGTTCAGTTCATGAACAAAATGTTCAGTTCACAAGTAAAATGTTCAGTTCACAAGTAAACTGTTCAGTTCATGAATAAAATGTTCAGTTCACAAGTAAAATGTTCAGTTCATGAACAAAATGTTCAGTTCACAAGTAAAATGTTCAGTTCATGAACAAAATGTTCAGTTCACAAGTAAACTGTTTAGTTCATGAATAAAATGTTCAGTTCACAAGTAAAATGTTCAGTTCATGAACAAAATGTTCAGTTCACAAGTAAAATGTTCAGTTCATGAACAAAATGTTCAGTTCACAAGTAAAATGTTCAGTTCATGAATAAAATGTTCAGTTCACAAGTAAAATATTCAGTTCATAAATAAAATGTTCAGTTCACAAGTAAAATGTTCAGTTCATGAACAAAATGTTCAGTTCACAAGTAAAATGTTCAGTTCATGAATAAAATGTTCAGTTCACAAGTAAAATATTCAGTTCATAAATAAAATGTTCAGTTCACAAGTAAAATGTTCAGTTCACAAGTAAAATATTCAGTTCATAAATAAAATGTTCAGTTCACAAGTAAAATGTTCAGTTCATGAACAAAATGGTCAGTTCACAAGTAAAATGTTCAGTTCATGAATAAAATGTTCAGTTCACGAACAAAATGTTCAGTTCATTTGAGTCTGATAGAATGCAAGTAGAATCAATTTTAATTTGATATGACAAACAGAAAAGTGAATTAATGCAATGTAAGTGTTGCAGGTATGGTCCTTGGGAAGTTCAGTGGAAAGAAAAATATAAATAGATAAGTTTTGTACCTGTTCATATAAAAATTAAAGCATTGGTACCTGTAAATCACTCACCTGGGATTTTTTTGAAATACAAAACTTGTATGTATTTCTCTGGAGGCGGCAAGCTGGCAGAAATGTTAGCACGCCGGGCGAAATGTTTAGCGGTATTTCGTCTGCCGTTACATTGTGAGTTCAAATTCCGCCGTGGTCGACTTTACCTTTCATCCTTTCGGGGTCGATAAATTAAGTACCAGTTACACACTGGGGTCGATGTAATCGACTTAATACCTATGTCTGTCTTTGTTTGTTCCCTCTATGTTTAGCCCCTTGTGGGTAGTAAAGAAATAGGTATTTCGTCTATCGTTACATTCTGAGTTCAAATTCCGCTGAGGTCGACTTTACCTTTCATCTTTTTGGGGTCGATAAATTAAGTACCAGTTACGCACTGTGGTCGTTGTAATCGACTTAATACCTATGTCTGTCTTTGTTTGTCCCCTCTATGTTTAGCCCCTTGTGGGTAGTAAAGAAATAGGTATTTCGTCTATCGTTACATTCTGAGTTCAAATTCCGCCGAGGTCGACTTTACCTTTCATCTTTTTGGGGTCGATAAATTAAGTACCAGTTACGCACTGGGGTCGATGTAATCGACTTAATACCTATGTCTGTCTTTGTTTGTCCCCTCTATGTTTAGCTCCTTGTGGGTAGTAAAGAAATTTGTATGTATTTCTCCGGCCAGTAGACTCTTCACCTGCTTCTTGTTTGAGTTTGCTGTGAAGATCTACGTGTGTGCTCCCATATTTTCTTCTAGTTAGTTTCTGGGCACGTAGCTGTCGAAATGATGCCTTTATTGGCTCGCAAGGACCATGTGTGTCGGCTGTGTTGCATTTTTGTGAATTGCATTGCAGTATAGAGTTTTCTGTTGCAGGATGAAGGAGGGTGCATCGTGATGGTGACGGAGGTTGTCATTCTTTTCCTTAGGTTTAGCGACTGTTGATAGGAAGACTGTAGTTCTTTAGTTTGAAGTCAGCAAAAAATACAGGGGCATGTAGCATCGGAAGGTAGCAATTCTTCTTACACGGGGTCACCAGTTGTTGGTAATGCAGGTTCAGAAGGCAGGGATCCTTTTTCCCCTTTTGAGATGGCGTTTTGTTCAGCTGGTCAGCCCCACCATCACTTGACAACCAATGTTGGTGTGTTTACATCCCCTTAACTTGGCAGTTCAGCAAAAGAGACCGATAGGATAAGTACTAGATTTACTTACAAAGAATAAGTCCTGGGGTTGATTTGTTTGACTAAAGGCGGTGCTCCAGCATGGCTGCAGTCAAATGACTGAAACAAGTAAAATAATATATCCCATTCAACATATTTCCAGAAGGAAACATGGACTTTTTTGAAATTGTGGGTAAAGAAGTGGCTGTGTGGTAAGTAGCTTGCTTATGAACCACATGGTTCCAGGTTCAGTCCCACTGCATGGTACCTTGGGCAAGTGTCTTCTACTATAGCCTCGAGCTGACCAAAGCCTTTAGTCGATCGAGCAAATCGACCCCGGGACTTATTCTTTGTAAGCCCAGTACTTATTCTATCGGTCTCTTTTGCCGAACCGCTAAGTTTACTCTTTTACTTGTTTCAGTCATTTGACTGCGGCCATGCTGGAGCACCACCTTTAGTCGAGCAAATCGACCCCAGGACTTATTCTTTGTAAGCCTAGTACTTATTCTATCGGTCTCTTTTGCCGAACCGCTAAGTTTACTCTTTTACTTGTTTCAGTCATTTGACTGTGGCCATGCTGGAGCACTGCCTTTAGTCGAGCAACTCGACCCCAGGACTTATTCTTTGTAAGCCCAGTACTTATTCTATCGGTCTCTTTTGCCGAACCGCTAAGTTTACTCTTTTACTTGTTTCAGTCATTTGACTGTGGTCATGCTGGAGCACCGCCTTTAGTCGATCGAGCAAATCGACCCCAGGACTTATTCTTTGTAAGCCTAGTATTTATCCTATCAGTCTCTATTGCTGAACTGCCAAGTTAAGGGGATGTAAACACACCGTCATCGGTTGTCAAGCGATGTTGGGGGGACATATACAAATATACACATACATATATATTATATATACGACGGGCTTCTTTTCAGTTTCCGTCTACCAAATCCACTCACAAGGCATTGGTTGGCCCGAGGCTATAGCAGAAGACACTTTCCCAAGATGCCACGCAGTGGGACTGAACCCGGAACCATGTGGTTGGTAAACAAGCTACTTACCACACAGCCGAAACGAGAAAGAAATGTCCAGCCAGCTCACTGCCCTCAGGTAAGATATATTCTTTTATTATTTTACTCGTTTCGGTCATTTGATTGTGGCCATGCTGGAGCAGCACCTCGAAGGATTTTTAGTCGACCCAATCAACCCCAAGACTTTATTTTTTTTTAAAAGCCTGGTTCTTATTCCAGCAGTCGCTTTTACTGAACTGATAAGTTACAGGGACATAAACACACCAACACAGGTTATCAAGCAATGATGGGAGGACAAACATGGACACACACACACTCTTTTACTTGTTTTAATTTAGATCACTTTAACCCTTTTGTTACATGGACCTTAACTTTACTAAAGCGTGGCTGTGTGGTAAGTAGCTTGCTTACCAACCACATGGTTCCGGGTTCATTCCCACTGCGTAGCACCTTGGGCAAGTGTCTTCTGCTATAGCCTCGAGCCGACCAAAAAGCCTTGTGAGTGGATTTGGTAGACGGAAACTGAAAGAAGCCCGTCGTATATATATATGTATGTGTGTGTATGTTTGTCCCCCCCCCCCAACATTGCTTGACAACCGATGCTGGTGTATTTACGTCCCTGTAACCTAGCGGTTCGGCAAAACAGACCGATAGAATAAGTCCTGGGGTTGATTTGCTCAGCTAAAGGCGGTGCTCCAGCATGGCCACAGTCAAATGACTGAAACAAGTAAAAGAGTAAACAAATTTGGTAAGAATTTTGAAATATTAATATTCCTAATATTAACAAATTTACTAAGAGAAGCAAGGAAATGAATTTGGTCAACAAAATAGAGGAACCCCTTTTCTACCAATGTATCAATATCGATTTCAAATTTTGGCACAAGGCCAGCAATGTCGAGGCAGCAGGGTAAGTTAATTACATTTGCTCCAGTGTGCAACTGGTACTTATACTACTGACCCCAAGAGGATCAAAGTTAAAGTTTGAACTCAGAATGTGAAGACAGATAAAAGCCACTAAGCATTTCACCCAGCAAGCTAACAATTCTGCTAGCTTGCCACCTTCATATTGATATTTTCTTGTACAGGGTACACAAAAAGGGTATTTATAAAATTTCTAGGCTACCCCAGTGAGAGAAAACCAATAATAACATCATTAGTTATGCAAATGAAACAAAAAATTTATTCATCAAAAAGTAGGGAAATAAAAGGGTCAAGAGAAAATAGGGTCCAACATGCAGTGCTTGTTGCACTGTATGTACTTATGACCCCATATTTCGACAAAGCAATTGTTCTGTATAAATAGCAACATGTTCAGTTAAGAGTAATTTCCGATACAATGATGGATCACAGTAATTTGGTTCCTCTTCTGTATGAATGTGTTTAGTGAAACCATCCTCATCTGTGCTTAGTTAAGCAAATGTTTTGAGAGAATGATTTCCCCCAGATCTCACAACGATAAGGCTTCTCCCCTGTATGAGTGTATTTATGTCTTTTTAAGCTATTGCTTTTTGAGAATGATTTCCCACAGATATCACAGTGATATGGCTTCTCTCCTGTATGAGTGTATTTATGTCTTCGTAAATCACTACTCTGTAGGGGGACAGGGAGGGTGGTCATACAAAGAGTTCAGGCCATTTCTGATCAAGAGAGACTTTGAACCGAGCGGTCATCGGCATCTTCACTATCTCGTCCGGCAGCTTATTCCATGGATCCGCTACCCGGACAGAGAAAGCCCCTCTCCTTCGATTGAGATGAAATCATCATAGATAGAACTTTTCGGAGTGACCCTGCAGTCCACGCTCTGGAGCAGGAGTGAAGAACAGCTCTTTTGAGAGGTTACACTTTCCGCTTATGATGTTGTGAGCAAGAATGAGATCACCATGGCGGCGGCGTTTTCTCAGATATCACAGTGATATGGCTTCCCTCCTGTATGAATAAATTTATGTCTAGTTAAGTCACCATTTTCAGAGAATGTTATTGCTAGGCCTAACTCATTGTAAAGTCAATATCACCATGACTGATATCCAATCTACAGTGGAGAAGGCTAGCCACTGGATTTGGTTAAAAAGAGATGATGAGCGATGGCTAGAAGAATATTGAGCTTTATTTGATAACCAGCTGATCTAGCAAGCGGGACCTCATATCAATGAGGGGGGGCCGGTGTGCATTGATGCCGTTGAGAGGTAGGCCCCAAAACGGTGCGCATTTTCTCCTGATGACCCCCATACACTTGCTGGCTTCTGGTATGCGGAGTTTTTGACTGGTAGCACTTGCATGTGCAAGTTGTTTGCAAGACACCCATTAGAAATTGCTGTGACATTGACATTGATATTTTTAACCTGTATGAACACGTTTGTGTACAGTTAAACCACTACGCTGAGAAAATGATTTATCGCAAATATCACAATGATATTGTTTCTCAACTGCATGGAGATCCTTGTGATGAGATAAGCAAAGGGCATTAGATAAAGATTTACCACACACATCACACAGATGTTTGTCTTTCGTATGAGTTTGTTTATGATAATTTAGAATTTTTCTGTTAGAGAAAAACTCGCCACAGACGCCACAATGATACGGTTTCTCACCAGTATGAACACGTATGTGAATAGTTAAACTATTTCTATCAAAGAATGATTTACCACAGACATCACAATGATATGGTTTCTCTCCTGTATGAATATATTTGTGCTTAGTCAAGTGATTTCTTTCATAAAAAGATTCCCCACAGATATTGCAAGCGTATGGTTTTTCTCCTGTGTGAATACGTTTGTGTTTATTTAGATAAAATTGCTGAGCGAATGATTTACCACAGATGTCACAATGATAAGGCTTCTCCCCTGTATGAGTGTATTTGTGTCTTCGTAAGTCACTGCTTTGAGAGAAGGATTTACCACAGATATCACAATGATATGGTTTCTCTTCTGTGTGAGTATATTTGTGCCTGCTGAGGTCACATCTTTGAAAGAATGATTTACCACAGATATCACAATGATATGGCTTCTCACCTGTATGAGTGCGTTTGTGTTTAGTCAATTGCTCATTTTGAAAGAATGATTTCGCACAGATATCACAGTGATATGGCTTCTCTCCTGTATGAATATATTTGTGTTTGGTTAAACAAAATTTTTGAGAGAAAGATTTCTCACAGATGTCACATTGATAAGGCTTCTCCCCCGTATGGACGTATTTGTGTCGTTTTAAGTCGTTACTTTTAGAGAATGATTTACCGCAGATATCACAATGATGTTTTTTCTCTTCTGCACGAATGTGCATGCGTTTAGCAAAACTGTCACCGCTGGAGAACGGTTTATCAGAATGGTATGAGTCTTCCATTGTATGAATAAGTTTGTGTCTTGTTAAGGAACTATTGACAGCGAATGATTTACCGCAGACATCACAGACATATGGCTTTTCCCCTGTATGAATTCGTATGTGGTAAGTTAATTTATCACTTTGATAAAACGATTTACCACAGACATCACAGTGATACGGCTTCTCTCCTGTATGAATGGATTTGTGTTTAGACAAGGCACCGTTGTGAGAGAATGATTTACCACAAATATCGCATTGATATGGTTTCTCTCCTGTATGAACGGATTTATGCTTAGACAAGTTGCTACTGTGAGAGAATGATTTACCACAGATATCACACTGATATGGTTTTTCCCCTGTGTGTACAACCTTATGTTTAGTAAGGCTGCTACTTGTAGAAAATGATTTACCACAGATGTCACAATGGTGTGCTTTTTTACCCTTTTCATTCTTTACATCCTCAGAAAAGTCTGTCTTCAGTATTTCACTTTTAACCTCACTCGACTCATTTTCCATAATTTTCCTTTTCCTACAACAACATACAAACGATTCTCTTTTTGGTTTTATATCCAACTAGCAGTATCGCCCGGCGTTGCTCGGGTTTGTAAGGGAAATAACTATATAAGCATTTTTAGAGAGTTATAGCCAAAAAATAGCAAAAAAAATGCATTAAAAATGGAAAAAAAATGATGGTAAATTTTTTTTTAAATCGTTGACTCATCGTAAAAATTTTTAGAGAGTTACTTCCCTTATATAATAGCGAAAAAATGCATTAAAATGGAAAAAATGATGGTAAATTCTTTTTTAAATCGTTGACTCATCGTAGACATTTTTAGAGAGTTACTTCCCTTATATAATAGCGAAAAAATGCATTAAAATGTAAAAAAAATGATGGTAAATTATTTTTAAAATCGTAGACTCATCGTAGACGTGCGCTAATACGCAGAAGGGCTCGATATGAATCACGACTATAAGATACCCGCTTTTGGTTAAACTGCACCGCAAAATGTGGGAGTAGTTAGGAATCTAAATCGTAGGAGACAGACACACAACTTGACTTTTATATATAAAGATTCCTCCCCAAATCTTCTCGATATTAAATCTCCCTCAACTCTGACCTTTGGTGATATCTGAAGAGGCTGCAAACCTTTTTATAAATTCTTCCAACTTCAAAATAAGTATGAGAAATGATTTCGTATAAATCATATGAAATGGAAAAGAGAAATTAGGATCCAAAATCAGTTTGTAAACTTTTCAGGAATTGAAGAAGACAATTGCTGATATTTATCTCAGTTCTAAAGAGATGTTACCAGGAAGTCACCATGGATTTAGATAAACAGTGTCGCTATATATGGTCTTTATAAAGATTTTTCTTTGGTTCTTCTAAGATGATAGATGTTGACGATGTCTCTGATGGAAACAATTCTTTGCTGTTTCTGATGTTCTGAAATGATAGAGAAACAAGAATATAAGATATTGAGGATACTTAGTTAGTTAGTTAATTTTTTGGTTCAAAAAGCAAAAAGCAAGGACATGTAGGGGGACATGGAGTTATGTACAGGGAGGGTGTTCATGCAAAGAGTTCAGGCCATTTGTGGTCAAGAGAGACTTTGAACCGAGCGGTCGTCGGCATCTTCACTATCCACGGATCTGCAACCCGGACGCAGAAAGCCCCTCTCCTTCGATTGAGATGAAATCGTCGCAGGTAGAGCTTGTCGGAGTGACCCCACAGCCTACGCTCTGGAGCAGGAGTGAAGAACAGCTCTTTCGAGAGGTTACACTTTCCGCTTATGATGTTGTGAGCAAGAATGAGATCACCACGGTGTTGTCGTTTTTCTAGAGAATAAAGGTCGAGTGTCTTCAGCCTTTCTTTATAAGACAAATGCTTGAAACCAAGAACCATGCGGGTAGCCAGCTTCTGGACTCCTTCGAGATGATGTATGTCTTTGAGGAGATAAGGAGAAGAGGCTTGAATCCCGTACTCCAATATGGGTCTCACCAGCATGACATAGAGCGGTAGGAATATACTTAAAATGCAAAGATACAACAGAGGAAATTTTACAACATATTTAACCCTTTAGTGCAGTGGTTTTCAACTAGGGTTCCGCAAGATGTTACAAAAACTGCTAAAATCGGCAGTAATTATTAATTCTCCTGTGCAGATATGTGTGCATAAGACAATTAAATTATTGCACAGGGGTTCCTCGAGCCAGTGGAATGTTTCCTTGGGGTTCCGCTCCAGCAAAAAGGTTGAAAAGCACTGCTTTAGTGTTTAACCCTTTAGTGTTCGCATTATTCTACCAAGATTAATACTTTTTAATCCACATTGTTTTGAACTAATCATGCATTATCTTGTAACTATGAGAATTTGATGAGGCAGATGTTAATTTTTAAAACGGTTGGTGTGAGAGACCAGATCTGGCCAGTTTGAACATAAAACAGGCAGAATACTTTTGGCCGGATATGGCCGGTTTAAATGCTAAAGGGTTAAACCGGCCATATATTCTACCTGTTTTATGTTCAAACTGGCTGGATCTGGCCTCTCACACCTACCTTGCAATGTCATTTTAAAAATAGACAACCACATCATTGATATCTCAAATCCACAAGATAATGTGAGATTAATTCAAAACAATGTGAATAAACAAACATTACACTTGACAATAATCTGAATGCTAAAGGATTAAGAAGAAAAACCGAAGATGTAAAGATATTATTAGAATAATTGATCTTATCTTGTTACTTTCCATTTTGAAAATATGCGGAAGTGTGGTAAGAAGCTTGCTTACAAACCACATGGTTCCAGGTTCAGTCCCACTCCAAGGCACCTTGGGCAAGTGTCTTCTACTATAGCCTTGGACTGACCTAAGCTTTGTGAGTGGATTTGCTAGACAGAAACTGATGTTTGTGTGTCTGTGTTTGTCCCCCTAGCATTGTTTGACAACCGATGCTGGTGTGTTTACGTCCCCGTCACTTAGCGGTTCGGCAAAAAGAGACCGATAGAATAAGTACTGGGCTTACAAAAGAATGAGTCCTGGGGTCGATTTGCTCGACTAAAAGGCGGTGCTCCAGCATGGCCGCAGTCAAATGACTGAAACAAGTAAAAGAGTAAACTTAGTAGTTCGGCAAAAAGAGACCGATAGAATAAGTATTGAGCTTACAAAAGAATAAGTCCGGGGTCGATTTGCTCGACTAAGGCGGTGCTCCAGCGATGGCCACAGTCACATTACTGAAACAAGTAAAAGAGTAAACTTAGTAGTTCGGCAAAAAAGAGACGATAGAATAAGTATTGAGCTTACAAAAGAATAAGTCCCGGGGTCGAGTTGCTCGACTAAAGGCGGTGCTCCAGCATGGCCACAGTCACATTACTGAAACAAGTAAAAGAGTAAACTTAGTAGTTCGGCAAAAAGAGACCGATAGAATAAGTATTGAGCTTACAAAAGAATAAGTCCCGGGGTCGAGTTGCTCGACTAAAGGCGGTGCTCCAGCATGGCCGCAGTCAAATGACTGAAACAAGTAAAAGAGTAAACTTAGTAGTTCGGCAAAAAGAGACCGATAGAATAAGTATTGAGCTTACAAAAGAATAAGTCCCGGGGTCGATTTGCTCGACTAAAGGCGGTGCTCCAGCATGGCCGCAGTCAAATGACTGAAACAAGTAAAAGAGTAAACTAGTAGTTCGGCAAAAAGAGACCGATAGAATAAGTATTGAGCTTAAACAAAATAAGTCCCGGGGTCGATTTGCTCGACTAAAGGCGGTGCTCCAGCATGGCCGCAGTCAAATGACTGAAACAAGTAAAAGAGTAAACTTAGTAGTTCAGCAAAAAGAGACCGATAGAATAAGTATTGAGCTTACAAAAGAATAAGTCCCGGGGTCGATTTGCTCGACTAAAGGCGGTGCTCCAGCATGGCCGCAGTCAAATGACTGAAACAAGTAAAAGAGTAAACTTAGTAGTTCGGCAAAAAGAGACCGATAGAATAAGTATTGAGCTTACAAAAGAATAAGTCCCGGGGTCGATTTGCTCGACTAAAGGCGGTGCTCCAGCATGGCCGCAGTCAAATGACTGAAACAAGTAAAAGAGTAAAAGAGTAAATACCTTTCAAACGGCATAGATTACGATGATAAAGAAATTTTGTAAGGAAAATTTTTCCGAG
>NC_043023.1:16790054-16852162 GCF_006345805.1 Octopus sinensis
AAGCGACACACAAACATATACACACATATATATATATCGATATATATGATGGGCTTCTTTCAGTTTCCATCTACCAAATCCACTCACAAGGCTTTGGTCAGCCTGAGGCTATAGCAGAAGACAGTTGCCCAAGGTGCCACGCAGTGGGACTGAACCCAGAACTATGTGGTTGGTAAGCAAGCTTCTTACCACACAGCCACTCCTATGCCTATATATATGTGTAATGTAAATAAATAATAACAAAATTTTTTTTCTTTTTCATTGTATATATATATATATATCATCCTCATCGCTTTACGTCCGTTTTCCATGCTGGCATGGGTTGGACGGTTCGACTAGGGTCTGGGAAGCCAGGAGGTTGCACTAATCTCCATATATATATATATATGGAGCTTTGCACTGTGAACATGGATTAATCTTCTCTTTCTGCTCTTTTGCACCTTATGGGCTCAACTTCCCTCCCCTCTTCATCTAAACTCCCCCCTCACACCTACTTCCTCCTACCCACCTCTCCTCTCTTGCTCCGACTCCTACTTCTTCTCTTCACTCCGGCTCTCCTCTCTTCTCTTCACTCCTACCCACCTTTTCCTTTCCCCCTTCATAGTCAACCCTCCCCATCTCTTACACCACTCCCACATACCCTACCTCTACCCCCACCCTTTGCCTAGCCCATACCCCCCCTTGCTTTCACCACCTCCCAACACCATCAAACCACACCACACACCACAACACCACCATACCACACATCACATCACAACACACCACCACGAACACATCAGCATTGACCCCTTCCCAGACCTACATTTTCACACCTACACATACAAACACGTCAAGATCACTAGCCCTTTTCTACACGCACATACAAACTCTCTTACACACACCTTCATTTTGGGAACACCACTACTTTATCTCCCTTCTCCCTAGCTCTCCTGTGTGACCCTTCTGTCCAGCATTCGCACACATTCTTTCTTTTCTCTCCTTGTTTCTTTCTGTGAGAAGCGTAGGCTCAAAATGTTAAAGACTTTTTCACTTCCCGAGTGTTATACTAATACATCTGTTTGTTTCTACACCACCTGTCTTTGTCTTTTGTAAATTCTCCCTTTATACATATACTAGCAGTATCACCCGGCGTTGCTCGGGTTTGTAAGGGAAATAACTATATAAGCATTTTTAGAGAGTTATAGCCAAAAATAGCCAAAAAAATGCATTAAAAATGGAAAAAAAATTATGGTAAATTTTTTTTTAAATCGTTGACTCATCGTAGACATTTTTAGAGAGTTACTTCCCTTATATAATAGCGAAAAATGCATCAAAATGGAAAAAAATCGTAGACTCATCATAGACGTGCGCTAATACACAGAAAGGCTCGATATGAATCACGACTATAAGATACCTGGTTTTGGTGAAACTGCACCGCAAAATGTGGGAGTAGTTAGGAATCTCAATCGTAGGAGACAGACACTAACACAGCTTCACTTTTATATATAAAGATTACACACATATCAATGACAAATAGTGAAACGTTAGGAGGGAAGTTAAACAGAAAAGATTACTAATAGGAAATTCTTTAAACGTTTGTCTAATGTTTCACTATTTGTAATTGATATACTCTTTACTCTTTTACTCTTTTACTTGTTTCAGTCATTTTGACCGTGGCCATGCTGGAGCACCGCCTTTAGTCGAGCAAATCGTCCCCGGGACTTATTCTTTTGTAAGCCCAGTACTATTCTATCGGTGTCTCTTGCCGAACCGCTAGGTTTACTCTTTTACTTGTTTCAGTCATTTGATTGCGGTCATGCTGGAGCACCGCCTTTAGTTGAGCAATCGACCCCGAGACTTATTCTTTGTAAGCCCAGTACTTATTCTATCGGTCTCTTTTGCCGAACCGCTAAGTTACAGTCATGTAAACACACCGGCATCGGTTGTCAAGCGACACACAAACATATACACACTATATATATATCGATATATATGATGGGCTTTTCAGTTTCCATCTACCAAATCCACTCACAAGGCTTTGGTCAGCCCAAGGCTATAGCAGAAGACTGTTGCCCAAGGTGCCACGCAGTGGCACTGAACCCAGAACCATGTGGTTGGTAAGCAAGCTACTTACCACACAGCCACTCCTATGCCTATATATATGTGTAATGTAACAAATAATAAAAAAATCTTTATTCTTTTTCATTGTATATATATATATTATATATATATATATATATATATATATATATATATATATATATATCATCCTCATCATTTAATGTCTGATTTCCATGCTGGCATGGGTTGGACGGTTTGACTAGGGTCTGGGAAGCCAGGAGGTTGCATTAAGCTCCATATATATATATATGGAGCTTTGCACTGTGAACAGGGATTAATCTTCTCTTTCCACTCCTTTGCACTATATGGGCTCAACTCTCCTCCCCTCTTCATCTAAACTCCCCCCTCACACCTACTTCCTCCTACCCACCTCTCCTCTCTTGCTCCGACTCCTACTTCTTCTCTATACTCTGGCTCTCCTCTCTTCTCTTCACTCCTACCCACCTTTTCCTTTTCCCACCTTCATAGTCAAACCTCCCCATCTCTTACACCGCTCCCACATACCCTACCTCTACCCCCACCGTCTGCCTAGCCCATACCCCACCCTTGCTTTCACCACCTCCAACACCATCAAACCACACACACACACACAACACCACCATACCACACATCAACATCAACAAACACACCACCACGAACACATCAGCATTGACCCCTTCCAGACCTACATTTTCACACCTACACACACACACGTCAAGATCACTAGCCCTTTTCTACACGCACATACAAACTCTCTTACACACACCTTCATTTTGGGAACACCACTACTTTATCTCCCTTTCTCCCTAGCTCTCCTGTGTGACCCTTCTGTCCAGCATTCGCCTACACATTCTTTCTTTTCTCTCCTTGTTTCTTTCTGTGGAAGAGCGTAGGCTCAAAATGTTAAAGACTTTTTCACTTCCCGAGTGTTATACTAATACATCTGTTTGTTTCTACACCACCTGTCTTTGTCTTTTGTAAATTCTCCCTTTATACATATACTAGCAGTATCACCCGGCGTTGCTCGGGTTTGTAAGGGAAATAACTATATAAGCATTTTTAGAGAGTTATAGCCAAAAATAGCCAAAAAAATGCATTAAAAATGGAAAAAAAATTATGGTAAATTTTTTTTTAATCGTTGACTCATCGTAGACATTTTTAGAGAGTTACTTCCCTTATATAATAGCGAAAAATGCATCAAAATGGAAAAAAAATCGTAGACTCATCATAGACGTGCGCTAATACACAGAAAGGCTCGATATGAATCACGACTATAAGATACCTGGTTTTGGTGAAACTGCACCGCAAAATGTGGGAGTAGTTAGGAATCTCAATCGTAGGAGACGACACTCACACAGCTTCACTCTTTATATATAAAGATTACACACATATCAATGACAAATAGTGAAACGTTAGGAGGGAAGTTAAACAGAAAAGATTACTAATAGGAAATTCTTTAAACGTTTGTCTAATGTTTCACTATTTGTAATTGATATACTCTTTACTCTTTTACTCTTTTACTTGTTTCAGTCATTTTGACCGTGGCCATGCTGGAGCACCGCCTTTAGTCGAGCAAATCGACCCCGGGACTTATTCTTTTGTAAGCCCAGTACTTATTCTATCGGTGTCTCTTGCCGAACCGCTAAGTTTACTCTTTTACTTGTTTCAGTCATTTGATTGCGGTCATGCTGGAGCACCGCCTTTAGTTGAGCAAATCGACCCCGAGACTTATTCTTTGTAAGCCCAGTACTTATTCTATCGGTCTCTTTTGCCGAACCGCTAAGTTACAGTCATGTAAACACACCGGCATCGGTTGTCAAGCGACACACAAACATATACACACATATATATATATCGATATATATGATGGGCTTCTTTCAGTTTCCATCTACCAAATCCACTCACAAGGCTTTGGTCAGCCCAAGGCTATAGCAGAAGACTGTTGCCCAAGGTGCCACGCAGTGGCACTGAACCCAGAACCATGTGGTTGGTAAGCAAGCTACTTACCACACAGCCACTCCTATGCCTATATATATGTGTAATGTAAACAAATAATAAAAAAAATTTTATTCTTTTTCATTGTATATATATATATATATATATATATCATCCTCATCGTGTAACGTCTGATTTCCATGCTGGCATGGGTTGGACGGTTTGACTAGGGTCTGGGAAGCCAGGAGGCTGCATTAAGCTCCATATATATATATATGGAGCTTTGCACTGTGAACAGGGATTAATCTTCTCTTTCCACTCCTTTGCACTATATGGGCTCAACTCTCCTCCCCTATTCATCTAAACTCCCCCCTCACACCTACTTCCTCCTACCCACCTCTCCTCTCTTGCTCCGACTCCTACTTCTTCTCTATACTCTGGCTCTCCTCTCTTCTCTTCACTCCTACCCACCATTTCCTTTTCCCACCTTCATAGTCAAACCTCCCCATCTCTTACACCGCTCCCACATACCCTACCTCTACCCCCACCGTCTGCCTAGCCCATACCCCACCCTTGCTTTCACCACCTCCCAACACCATCAAACCACACCACACACCACTACACAACCATACCACACATCACATCACAACACACCACCACGCACACATCAGCATTGACCCCTTCCCAGACCTGCATTTTCACACCTACACATACACACACATCAAGATCACTAGCCCTTTTCCACACGCACATACAAACTCTCTTACACACACCTCCATTTTGGGAACACCACTACTTTATCTCCCCTTCTCCCTAGTTCTCCCGTGTGACCCTTCTGTCCAGCATTCGCCATGATAGATTGCTAGCCACTACACATTCTTTCTTTTTTCTCCTTGTTTCTTTCTGTAGAAGAGCGTAGGCTCGAAACGTTAAAGACTTTTTCACTTCCCGAGTGTTATACTAATACATCTGTTTGTTTCTACACCACCTGTCTTTGTCTTTTGCAAATTCTCCCTTTATATATATAGCTAGCAGTATCGCCCGGCGTTGCTCGGGTTTGTAAGGGAAATACTATATAAGCATTTTTAGAGAGTTATAGCCAAAAATAGCAAAAAATGCATATGAAAAATGGAAAAAAATGATGGTAATTTTTTTTTAAATCGTTGACTCATCGTAGACATTTTTAGAGAGTTACTTCCCTTATATAATAGCGAAAAATGCATCAAAATGGAAAAAAATGATGGTAAATTTTTTTTTAAATCGTAGACTCATCGTAGACGTGCGCTAATATCCAGAAGGGCTCGATATGAATCACGACTATAAGATACCCGGTTTTGGTTAAACTGCATCGCAAAATGTGGGAGTAGTTAGGAATCTAAATCGTAGGAGACAGACACACAACTTCACTTTTATATGTAAAGATTACACACATACGAGGGGCGTTCAATAAGTAATGCCCCTGACCCACTTCCCATACCAATAGAGCAACGGAACTTGGCACAGTTATTGGTCTTTTTCTACATAGGAACCACTCAGAGTTACGCATTTCTCCCATCATTTGATCCAGCTCTGGAGACCGTTTTTGTAAAAGACCCCAGCTTGGTCCTCCATCCACGACGTGACTTTAGAAATTAAGGCTGCATCATCTGGGAAATGCTTTCCTTTCAAAAACAACTTCATGGCTGGGAAGAGGTGAAAATCAGAGGGTGCAAGGTCAGGAGAGTAGGGGGGTGGGAGAGGAGTTCATAGCCGCACGCCTGTGCTTCTGATCTGGCGACACGCGAGTTGTGGACCGGAGCGTTTCGTCCAGGAGGAGGATGCCTTTGCTGATCTTGCCCCGCCTCTTGATTTTGATAGCTTCTCTTACTTTCCTAAATAGTGAAGCATAATAGGCTCCTGTAATTGTGGTACCCTTTGCCAGGAAATCTGTCATCACTACTCCGTCCTGGTCCCAGAAGACTGTGAGCATAACCTTGTCAGCGGAGGGTTGCACCCTTGCCTTCTTTGGAGGAGGTGAGTCACGGTGCTTCCACTGCATTGACTGGGCTTTGGTCTATGAATCATAGTGATGGACCCAGGTTTTATCCTGTGTGATCAGTCTTTTGAACAATTTTGACTCATCTCCTTGGCACATCTCCAATTCATCCTCGAGCACTCAACGTGTTCTTGCTTCTGGAAAGGTGTGAGCAGCCTGGGAATCCATCTGGCAGACACCTTTTGCATATGCAAATGGTCATGAATGATAGTTTCCACAGACCCGGTACTAAACTTGACCTCATGGGCTATTTGGCGAATAGTTATGCGTCGATCTTCCAAAATGGCAGCCTCAACTTGACGGACATGCCTCATCAATGGCAGAAGGGGGTCGACCAGATCTGGGAGCTGTTTCCACAGAGTTTCCGACCATATTTGAATTCACGATGCCAGCGTTTTACAAGGTCATATGATGGGGCATCATCACCATAAGTTACTTCATTCATCAAAAGTCTCCCGTGGTGTGTGTCCTTTCAAATACGAAAACCGGATCACTGCTCGACACTCAACAGGCTCCATTTCACACTTGACTCAGTTCAAACACCTGTAAATCAGAAACCATAATTAGTTCAGAGCTGTAATTTGCCACCTAATCTATGGAGATATAAGTAATTGCACATGCAAAATTTCAACTAGATCAAACACCTGGAAGTGGGAAAGAGGCATTACTTATTGAACGTCCCTCGTATCAATGACAAATAGTGAAACATTAGGAGGGAAGTTAAACAGAAAAGATTACTAATAGGAAATTCTTTAAATGTTTGTCTAACGTTTGACTTTTACTTGTTTCAGTTGACTGTGGCCATGCTGGAGCACCGCCTTTAGTCGAGCAAATCGACCCCGGGACTTATTCTTTGTAAGCCCAGTACTTATTCTATCGGTCTCTTTTGCCGAACCACTAAGTTTACTCTTTTACTTGTTTCAGTCATTTGACCATGGCCATGCTGGAGCACCGCCTTTAGTCGAGCAAACCGACCCCGGGACTTATTCTTTTGTAAGCCCAGTACTAATTCTATCGGTCTCTTTTGCCGAACCGCTAAGTTACAGGGAAGTAAACACACCGGCATCGGTTGTCAAGCAACACACAAACATATACACACATATATATATCGATATATATGATGGGCTTCTTTCAGTTTCCATCTACCAAATCCACTCACAAGGCTTTGGTCAGCCCGAGGCTATAGCAGAAGACAGTTGCCCAAGGTGCCACGCAGTGGCACTGAACCCAGAACCATGTGGTTGGTAAGCACGCTTCTTACCACACAGCCACTCCTATGCCTATATATATGTGTAATGTAAATAAATAATAACAAAATTTTTCATTGTATATATATATATCATCCTCATCGTTTTACGTCCGTTTTCCATGCTGGCATGGGTTGGATGGTTCGACTAGGGTCTGGGAAGCCAGGAGGTTGCACTAAGCTCCATATATATATATATATGGAGCTTTGCACTGTGAACAGGGATTAATCTTCTCTTTCTGCTCCTTTGCACCATATGGGCGCAACTTCCCTCCCCTCTTCATCTAAACTCCCCCCCTCACACCTACTTCCTCCTACCCACCTCTCCTCTCTTGATCCGACTCCTACTTCTTCTCTTCCCTCCTACCCACCTTTTCCTTTCCCCCCTTCATAGTCAACCCTCCCCATCTCTTACACCGCTCCCACATACCCTACCTCTACCCCCACCCTTGCTTTCACCACCTCCCAACACCATCAAACCACACCACACACCACTACACCACCATACCACACATCACATCACAACACACCACCACGCACACATCAGCATTGACCCCTTCCCAGACCTACATTTTCACACCTACACATACACACACGTCAAGATCACTAGCCCTTTTCCACACGCACATACAAACTCTCTTACACAAACCTTCATTTTGGGAACACCACTACTTTATCTCCCCTTCTCCCTAGTTCTCCTGTGTGACCCTTCTGTCCAGCATTCGCCATGATAGATTGCTAGCCACTACACATTCTTTCTTTTCTCTCCTTGTTTCTTTCTGTAGAAGAGCGTAGGCTCGAAACGTTAAAGACTTTTTCACTTCCCGAGTGTTATACTAATACATCTGTTTGTTTCTACACCACCTGTCTTCGTCTTTTGTAAATTCTCCCTTGCCTTCGAAACACGCTGAGTCTACTAGTGACAGCTGATGAAGGGGATTTTTCCTTGTGTAGCATGTCCTGTACCTTGTTTTTCTGTTGTAAATAATATTTTTCCGTTTTCGTTCTCGTCCTGTTCCACGTCTCTGTCTTTCTGTTGTAACAAAATGGCTTTTCCATTTTCGTTTCTGTTGAGTTTTACGTCTTTTTGTGGTGTCCTGTACGTATATATATATTTATATATGCATGTATATATACATGTAGATGTCGGTACGTACATATATGTTTGTATGTATGCATATATTTTATTTATTACGCTATTGTCTGACAGCGCCTTCGCGTCGGGTTCGTTTGATTCTTCGCTTCGTTCTGTTTCTTATCCTCCCAGTATTCTTTTATTATATATATATATATATAGATATAGATATATAGTGAGAAATTGAGGTTATAAGAGATAATGGTGTCATTGAGACCCAAAGGTGTCAAGTATTGCTGAATAAGTGCTATAGACAGACCATAGTTAAGTTCCAGATTCGGTAATATTGTGAATAAAGGGTTCAATGTTGGTTCTATGTCAGCTTGTGTATATAAGAATTTTTTTGCGTAATAAGATATTAGAGCATTTATAGAGAGGTTTAAACAACCTTTCTTTTTTTTATGAAATTGAAAATTATCAAATTAGACACCAGAGTGGGAAAAAACTGACTTGGAATTCAACTGGAATCAAAAAAAAAATATATTTTTTGTTTGTTAACCCTTTTAATACCAAACTGCCTCTGGTTCTGTTGTACAAATGTCTTGTTTTCTTAAGTTTTGAATTAAAATCTTCCACCAAACCTTAGTCACAATTTATGTTCCTAACTCTAGCTGAATGATAACTAAGTTATTTTATTAAATTCTTTGTTATATTTAGAATTAATTGAAAGAAACACAGAGCATCTCGACAGAATATGGTAACAAAAGGGTTAAAATATAAAATAGAGAAACAATTCTTAACCCTTTTGATACCAACCCTGCTGAAACCAGCTCTGGCTCTGAGGTACAAATGTCTTGTTTTCTTAAGTTTTGAATTAAAATCTTCCACCAAACCTTAGTCACAATTTATGTTCCCAACACTAGCTTCATGATAACTAAGTTATTTTACTAAATTCTTTGTAATATTTAAAATAATTGAAAGAAACACAGAGCATCTCAATAGAAATATGGTAACAAAAGGATTAAAAATATATAATAGAGAAACAATTCTTAACCCTTTTGATACCAACCTGGCTGAAACCACCTCTGACCCTGTAGTACAGATGTCTTGTTTTCATAAGTCTTGAATTAAAATCTTCCACCAAACCTTAGTCACAATTTATGTTCCTAACACTAGCTTCATGATAACTAAGTTATTTTACTAAGTTCTTTGTTATATTTAAAATAATTGGAAGAAACACAGAGCATCTCGACAGAAATATGATAACAAAAGGCTTAAAAATATATAATAGAGAAACATTTCTTAACCCTTTTGATACCACCTCTGGCTCTGAGGACAAATGTCTTGTTTTCTTAAGTTTTGAATTAAAATCTTCCACCAAACCTTAGTCACAATTTATATACCTAACACTAGCTTAATGATAACAAAGTTATTTTACTAAATTCTTTGTTATATTTAAAATAATTGAAAGAAACACAGAGCATCTCAACAGAAATAGGGTAACAAAAGGGTGAAATACCAGATATTTTAACACTCCCAATTACAACCGGGTCAAAGTTGGAAGAAAAATCTCAAAAGTTCCAGTAATTTGACTGTGTCACTGAAGGAGGAAATACCTTTAGAAAGGAAGAAAACAAATGAAAAATAGGAAATTGCTCATTTTACCCCGATTACCAATTTGGGGGAATTCTGCTCTACGTATAGTATATACTCTCTATACTCTTTACTCTTTTACTTGTTTCAGTCATTTGACTGCGGCCATGCTGGAGCACCGCCTTTAATCGAGCAACTCGACCCCGGGACTTATTCTTTGTAAGCCCAGTACTTATTCTATCGGTCTCTTTTGCCGAAACGCTAAGTTTACTCTTTTACTTGTTTCAGTCATTTGACTGCGGCCATGCTGGAGCACCGCCTTTAATCGAGCAACTCGACCCCGGGACTTATTCTATCGGTTCTCTTTTGCCGAACCGCTAAGTGACGGGGACGTAAACACACCAGCATCGGTTGTCAAGCATTGCTAGGGGGACAAACACAGACACACATATACATATATATATATGTATACATATATACGACAGGCTTCTTTCAGTTTCCGTCTACCAAATCCACTCACAAGGCATTGGTTGGCCCGAGGCTATAGCAGAAGACACTTTCCCAAGATGCCACGCAGTGGGACTGAACCCGGAACCATGTGGTTGGTAAGCAAGCTATTTACAACACAGCCACTCCTGAGCCTATACACCTCCATCCAACTTTTTTCATCTTTTGAAATTTTCAGAAACTATTCTACACATGGGAAATTCACATGACTATGAACAAAAGAATCTAAAAAAACGTTTTCTTTTAAATATATATATATATATATATGAATGGTAGTGCCCCAGCATGGCCACAGCTCGTGAGCTGAAACTAGATGAAAAAAATATATATATAGGCATAGGAGTGGCTGTGTGGTAAGTAGCTTGTTTACTAACCACATGATTCCGGGTTCAGTCCCACTGCGTGGCATCTTTGGCAAGTGTCTTCTGCTATAGCCCCGGGCCGACCAATGCCTTGCGAGTGGATTTGGTAGACGGAAATTGAAAGAAGCCTGTCATATATATGTATGTGTGTGTTTGTGTGTCTGTGTTTGTCCCCCTAGCATTGCTTGACAACCGATGCTGGTGCGTTTACGTCCCCATCACTTAGCGGTTCGGCAAAAAGGCCGATAGAATAAGTACTGGGCTTACAAAGAATAAGTCCCGGGGTCGAAAGGCGGTGCTCCAGCATGGCCGCAGTCAAATGACTGAAACAAGTAAAAGAGAGAAAAGAGAAAGATATATATATATATATATGAATGGCGGTGCCCCAGCCTGGCCACAGCTCGTGAGCTGAAACTAGATGAAAAAATATATATATAGGCATAGGAGTGGCTGTGTGGTAAGTAGCTTGTTTACTAAAAGGTCGTTAGTTTGAAATTTAATGCAAACTTGATATCCAACATCGGTGTAGGGAAAATCTATGTGAACTTTAAAAAAATATCGCAGAAAAATCGGTTTGCTATGTGTGCCACATATGATGAAATTAACCGATTTTTCTCCAGTAATAACGTATCCTATTGGAATCAAAAGAGCCATATAGCTCCTTGGAGCAGACATGATGCTCACTGTGAACTTCAAAAAAAAATTCCTGCCAATTTGTTAAAGATGTTGTCGAAAATATGTCATCTTGAATTTGAACGCGATTTCCCAAACAGGCAGGTTTTTATCGATTTTTTCTGATGGTAAGGTATTGCATGGAAAACTAACATCAGAATTAAGTTCCTTAGGGTAACATTAAGCTTCACCATGAGTTTGGTGAAAATCGATTGCAAGTTGCAAAAACTACAACGGAAAATGTGTTGCATATGATAAGCTTAGATTCTCGACCCCGTGTTGAATTTATCGATTTTTTTCAGAACTGGGGCCACTTTTCAAAATTTTCGCTGCGTTAGTTTTGAATTATGACATTGGGCTATGTGTGTGTCAAGTTTCATCAGAATCTGTTGAAAGCCGTGGTCAGGGTGAGGGTACAACCAAACAGACACACAGACAGACAAACTGCCTCTTATATATGTGTGGAAGCACTCCGTCGGTTACGACGACGAGGGTTCCGGTTGAATCCGAATCAACGGAACAGCCTGCTCGTGAAATTAATGTGTAAGTGGCTGAGCACTCCACAGACACGTGTACCCTTAACGTAGTTCTCGGGGATATTCAGCGTGACACAGAGAGTGACAAGGCCAGCCCCTTGAAATACAGTTACAACAGAAACAGGAAGTAAGAGTGAGAGAAAGTTGTGGTGAAAGAGTACAGCAGGGATCGCCACCACCCCCTGCCGGAGCCTCGTGGAGCTTTAGGTGTTTTCGCTCAATAAACACTCACAATGCCCGGTCTGGGAATCGAAACCGCGATCCTATGACCGCGAGTCCGCTGCCCTAACCACTGGGCCATTGCGCCTCCACATATTGTAAATAATGTACACATTATATTGTAAATACTAAAACGTTTTAAGCTACTACACCCTATATGTTTGTCTGTATTTGTATGTCCCCTCTATGTAACGCCTTAATGACGAATTTTCATGAAATAAAGTAGCTTGTCTACCAACCACATGGTTCTGGGTTCAGTCCCACTGTATGGCACCTTGAGCAAGTGTCTTCTACTATAGCTTCGGGCCGACCAAAGCCTTGTGAGTGGATTTGGTAGACAGAAACTGAAAGAAGCCTGTTGTATACATGTATATATATTATATATATATATATATATGAATGGTGGTGCCCCAGCATGGCCACAGCTCGTGAGCTGAAACTAGATGAAAAAAAATATATATATAGGCATAGGAGTGGCTGTGTGGTAAGTAGCTTGTTTACTAACCACATGATTCCGGGTTCAGTCCCACTGCGTGGCATCTTTGGCAAGTGTCTTCTGCTATAGCCCCGGGCCGACCAATGACTTGTGAGTGGATTTGGTAGACGGAAACTGAAAGAAGCCTGTCGTATATGTGTATATATGTATGTGTGTGTATATGTTTGTGTGTCTGTGTTTGTCCCCCTAGCATTGCTTGACAACCGATGCTGGTGCGTTTACGTCCCCATCACTTAGCGGTTCGGCAAAAAGACCGATAGAATAAGTACTGAGCTTACAAAGAATAAGTCCCGGGGTCGAAAGGCGGTGCTCCAGCATGGCCGCAGTCAAATGACTGAAACAAGTAAAAGAGAGAAAAGAGAAAGATATATATATATATGAATGGCGGTGCCCCAGCCTGGCCACAGCTCGTGAGCTGAAACTAGATGAAAAAATATATATATAGGCATAGGAGTGGCTGTGTGGTAAGTAGCTTGTTTACTAAAAGGTCGTTAGTTTGAAATTTAATGCAAACTTGATATCCAACATCGGTGTAGGGAAAATCTATGTGAACTTTAAAAAAATATCTCAGAAAAATCGGTTTGCTATGTGTGCCACATATGATGAAATTAACCGATTTTTCTCCAGTAATAACGTATCCTATTGGAATCAAAAGAGCCATATAGCTCCTTGGAGCAGACATGATGCTCGCTGTGAACTTCAAAAAAAAATTCCTGCCAATTTGTTAAAGATGTTGTCGAAAATATGTCATCTTGAATTTGAACGCGATTTCCCAAACAGGCAGGTTTTTATCGATTTTTTCTGATGGTAAGGTATTGCATGGAAAAATAACATCAGAATTAAGTTCCTTAGGGTAACATTAAGCTTCACCATGAGTTTGGTGAAAATCGATTGCAAGTTGCAAAAACTACAACGGAAAATGTGTTGCATATGATAAGCTTAGATTCTCGACCCCGTGTTGAATTTATCGATTTTTTTCAGAACTGGGGCCACTTTTCAAAATTTTCGCTGCGTTAGTTTTGAATTATGACATTGGGCTATGTGTGTGTCAAGTTTCATCAGAATCTGTTGAAAGCCGTGGTCAGGGTGAGGGTACAACCTGACAGACACACAGACAGACAAACTGCCTCTTATATATGTGTGGAAGCACTCTGTCGGTTACGACGACGAGGGTTCCGGTTGAATCCGAATCAACGGAACAGCCTGCTCGTGAAATTAATGTGTAAGTGGCTGAGCACTCCACAGACACGTGTACCCTTAACGTAGTTCTCGGGGATATTCAGCGTGACACAGAGAGTGACAAGGCCGGCCCTTTGAAATACAGGTACAACAGAAACAGGAAGTAAGAGTGAGAGAAAGTTGTGGTGAAAGAGTACAGCAGGGATTACCACCATCCCCTGCCGGAGCTTCGTGGAGCTTTAGGCGTTTTCGCTCAATAAACACTCACAACGCCCAGTCTGGGAATCGAAACCGCGATCCTATGACCGCGAGTCCGCTGCCCTAACCACTGGGCCATTGCGCCTCCACATATTGTAAATAATGTACACATTATATTGTAAATACTAAAACGTTTTAAGCTACTACACCCTATATGTTTGTCTGTATTTGTATGTCCCCTCTATGTAACGCCTTAATGACGAATTTTCATGAAATAAAGTAGCTTGTCTACCAACCACATGGTTCTGGGTTCAGTCCCACTGTATGGCACCTTGAGCAAGTGTCTTCTACTATAGCTTCGGGCCGACCAAAGCCTTGTGAGTGGATTTGGTAGACAGAAACTGAAAGAAGCCTGTTGTATACATGTATATATATATATATATATATATATATAAGGTTCCGCGGAACCCTGGTTGAGATATATACAGATATATATAGAGATATATATAGGGAAAATGTACAAAAGACAAAGATAGGTGGTGTAGAAACAAACAGGTATATTAGTATAACACTCGGGAAGTGAAAATGTCATCTTGGACCTGCTAAAAAAGAGAGGTAAAGGATAGGATTTCTGGGAAAACTTCCTTTTAAAGTTTATATTGAAGAAAATCAGGTTTTTAAATATGTTTATCAAACACAAATTATACAATAGAAAAAGAACATAATTTGTACAGAAGTTTTATAGGCGCAGAAGTGGCTGTGTGTGTTAACCAACCACATGGTTCCGGGTTCAGTCCCACTGCGTGGCATCTTGGGCAAGTGTCTTCTACTATAGCCCCGGGCCGACCAATGCCTTGTGAGTGGATTTGGTAGATGGAAACTGAAAGAAGCCCGTCGTATATATATATATGTAGGCGTAGGAGTGGCTGTGTGGTAAGTAGCTTGCTAACCAACCACATGGTTCCGGGTTCAGTCCCACTACGTGGCATCTTGGGCAAGTGTCTTCTGCTATAGCCCCGGGCCGACCAATGCCTTGCGAGTGGATTTGGTAGACGGAAATTGAAAGAAGCCTGTCATATATATGTATGTGTGTGTTTGTGTGTCTGTGTTTGTCCCCCTAGCATTGCTTGACAACCGATGCTGGTGTGTTTACGTCCCCGTCACTTAACGGTTCGGCAAAAGAGACCGATAGAATAAGTACTGGGCTTACAAAGAATAAGTCCCGGGGTCGAAAGGCGGTGCTCCAGCATGGCCACAGTCAAATGACTGAAACAAGTAAAAGGGAGAAAAGAGAAAGATATATATATATATATATATATGTATATAGAGGTAAAGAATAGGATTTCTGGGAAAACTTTCCTTTTTAAGTTTATATTGAAGAAGATCAGGTTTTTAAATATGCTTATCAAACACAAATCATACAATAGAAAAAGATCATTTCAATTGGATTAGAGCTGTAAATTTGTGAATGCACACAGCAAGAAATAACATATTTTGTACTGAAGTTTTATAGGCGCAGGAGTGGCTCTGTGTGTGAAAGGAGGTTATTTTATAGTTTTCCTTTGTTTGACGATTGTTCATTGATTTCTTTGAAATTTTTATGCTTTGAAGAGAGGAGAAAATGAAAGCTGTATGTACACTTATAGGAAATGGACACATAAGAGAAAGAGAGTGAAGAAGTGTGTTGTGATATACTCTTTACTCTTACTTGTTTCAGTCATTTGACTGCGGCCATGCTGGAGCACCGCCTTTAGTCGAGCAAACTCGACCCCGGGACTTATTCTTTTGTAAGCCCAGTACTTATTCTATCGGTCTCTTTTGCCGAACCGCTAAGTTTACTCTTTTACTTGTTTCAGTCAAATCGACCCGGGGACTTATTCTTTGTAAGCCCAGTACTTATTCTATCGGTCTCTTTTGCTGAACCTCTAAGTGACGGGGACGTAAACACACCAGCATTGGTTGTCAAGCAATGCTAGGGGGACAAACACAGACACACACATATATATTTCTTTACTACCCACAAGGGGCTAAACACAGAGGAGACAAATGCATTAAGTCGATTACATCGACCCCAGTGCGTAACTGGTACTTAATTTATCGACCCCGGAAGGATGAAAGGCAAATTCTAGCTCAGCGGAATTTGAACTTGGAACGCAACGGCAGACAAAATACGGCAACGCATTTCGCCCGGCATGCTAACGTTTCTGCCAGCTCGCATATATGCGACAGGCTTCTTTCAGTTTCCGTCTACCAAATCCACTCACAAGGCATTGGTCGGTCTGGGGCTATAGCAGAAGACACTTGCCCAAGATGCCACGCTGTGGGACTGAACCCAGAACCATGTGGTTGGTTAGCAAGCTACTTACCACACAGCCACTCCTGCGCCTATGAATCTCTTTGTATGTACGTGTAAGTGACACTCACTTGCTCTCTCACACACACAAGCCCATAAATACATTTGCATGCGTCTTTTTTATGCATGTGGGAAAGAGAGAGAGTGCGACTGTTTCCTCATAACACATAGAAAATGGATTTGTTTGTCTGAGTAGAATTCTATGCATATGAGAAACGGAAGCAAATTGAAATACTGTCCAAAAATGACTCAAAATTGGGTGACCTAACCTAGTTTCCAAGGTTATTTAAGTTGTGCCCAAAACATTTATTGTTTGGTTCATAGATAAACAGCTTTCTATAGAACACTCATGTGACTAATTTGGAGAAATAATGCTTTCATTATTCACATGTCGTCACTCTTATAATCCAACACTTTTAGTTCAAATTGAAAGTGTGAAACTATTTTTCACTTCCTAATGAAACTTGGTTGTTGAGATAACGTAGAAAATCATCATCGTTTAGCGTCCGCTTTCCATGCTAGCATGGGTTGGACGGTTCAACTGGGGTCTGGGAAGCCAGAAGGCTGCACCAGGCCCAGTCTGATCTGGCAACATTTCTATGGCTGGATGCCCTTCCTAACGCCAACCACTCCGTGAGTGTAGTGGGTGCTTTTTATGTGCCACCGGCACAGGTGCCAGACGGGGCTGGAAAATGGCCAGTCGGATGGTGCTTTTTATGTGCCACCGGCACGGGGTCCAGGCAGGGCTGGCAACGGCCACGATCGGATGGTGCGTTTTACGTGCCACCGGCACGGAGGCCAGTCGGGGTGATGCTGGCAACGGCCACAATCGGATGGTTCGCTTACATGCCACCGGCACTAAAAAAACATTCTGTGCCGTATGAATATGTCCCTCGTTTAAGAAACAGATTGGGTTTATTTACATTTGTGAAGAAAAAAAGATACCCTTCCCCCTAACTAAACCTAAAGTATATTGAAATGCAATAGATCGATACTAGGATCATATCTATGGGTGACAATTTCATATGACACCGCTAGAAAAAACTGCCGTTCAAACAGAAAAGACCCAAAGTTACTGTGTCACCAAATGTAACAAAGTACAGAAAGTCAACAAGCGCAGGAGTGGCTGTGTGGTAAGTATCTTGCTTACCAACCACATGGTTCCGGGTTCAGTCCCACTGCGAGGCATCTTGGGCAAGTGTCTTCTGCTATAGCCTCGGGCCAACCACAGCTTTGTGAGTGGATTTGGTAGACAGAAACTGAAAGAAGCCCGTCGTATATGTGTATGCGTGTATGTTTGTGTGTCTGTGTTTGTCCCCCTAGCATTGCTTGACAACCGATGCTGGTGTTTATGTCCCCGTTACTTAGCGGTTCGGCAAAAGAGACTGATAAAATAAGTACTGGGCTTGCAAAGAATAAGTCCCGGGATCGAGTTTCTCGACTAAAGGCGGTGCTCCAGCATGGCCGCAGTCAAATGACTGAAAGAAGTAAAAAGAGTAAACTTAGCGGTTCGGCAAAAGAGACTGATAGAATAAGTACTGGGCTTGCAAAGAATAAGTCCCGGGGTCGATTTGCTCGACTAAAGGTGGTGCTCCAGCATGGCCGCAGTCAACTGACTGAAACAAGTAAAAGAGTAATGTATTTGGAACGTGTACTAAATGATATAAAATTCATGATTGAACAAATGTTAAGGTGAAGTAAGTCAAAGTCCAAGAAAATTCAGAAGGCAAAATTCAATTTTTCATACAAAAATAATTTATTTTACAATTTTGAAATAAATGCTGAACAAAGTGTATATAAAGGAAGATGTTGTTATGGATGTTTATTTAAAATATTTGCTAAAGGATGTATGTCTGCTCCTTCTCGAGCCATGCCTGGCTCATAAGGGCCGGTTTCCCGGTTTCTTTGGTGTATAGGTTCCCCACATGGACAGGACGCGCCGGTCCGTCGCAGGTGAGCTGCAAGATGCAGGAGAAAGAGCGAGAGAGTCAGCAGAAGTTTTGCCATTACCTTCTGCCGGAGCCACGTGGAGCTAAGATGTTTCACTCATAGACACACACATCGCCCGGTCTGAGATTCGAACCCGCGATCCCTCGACCGCTGCTCTAACCATGTGCTTCCACACACACATATATATATTGTTTGTCCCTTCTAGAGTCATGACTGGCTCATAAGGGCCGGTTTCCCGGTTTCCTTGGCGTATAGGTTCCCCACCTGGACGGGACGCCGGTTCGTCGCAGCTGAGCTGCAAGATGCAGGAGGAAAGAATGAGAGAAAGTTGTGGCAAAAGAGTCAGCAGAAGTTCACCATTACCTCCTGCTAGAGCCGCATGAAGCTTAGGTGTTTCGCTCATAAACACACACATCGCCCGGTCTGAGATTCGAACCCACAATCCTTCGACCGCGAGCCCAATGCTCTAATCATGTGTCTCCACACACACATATATATATATATGTTGTTTGTTCCTTCTCAAGCCATGCCTGGCTCATAAGGGCCGGTTTCCTTGGCGTATAAGTTCCCCACCTGGACGGGATGCTGGTCCGTCGCAGGTGAGCTGCAAGATGCAGGAGGAAAAAGTGAGAGAAAGTTGTGGCAAAAGAGTCAGCAGAAGTTCACCATTACCTTCTGCCGGGGCCACGTGGAGCCTAGGTGGTTCGCTCATAAACACAACCTGCGAACCCTCAACTGCGAGTCCACTACTCTAACCATGTGTCTCCACACACACACACACACATATATATATATGTATACATATATATATATATATATATATATATGTGGAGGCGCAATGGCCCAGTGGTTAGGGCAGCGGACTCGCGGTTTCGATTCCCAGACCGGGCGTTGTGAGTATTTATTGAGCGAAAACACCTAAAAGCTCCATGAGGCTCCGGCAGGGGGTGGTGATCCCTGCTGTACTCTTTCACCACTCTTTCTTCTGTTGGCCTGCTCGCTTAGCCAGCGGGGTGGCGTCATTTGAAGGCTAAAACAATGCGAACGCATTGTGACCAGCAATGTGTAACTACATCTGATGGACTGGTCGGTCACGTGATATATATATTGTTTGTTCCTTCTGCCGGAGCCGCGTGGAGCTTAGGTGTTTCGCTCATAAACACACACATCGCCCGGTCTGAGATTCGAACCTGCGATCCCTCGACCGCAAGTCCGCTGCTCTAACCACTAGGCCATGTGCCTCCACACAAAGGATCTATATAGCAAGATATAAATTAATCTGACATTACTATATACTTTTTTAACTGTGTAACGTTATAGGCTGCAGAATAAATAGTGACCAACACAGTAAAAATGTTGTGTGGTGTTGATACTCACAGTGATGACAAAACATAACAGAAATATGATAAGGACTTTTAAAAAAGCACTTCAAACAGGTTTGAAGGAGTGGAATAACATTTCTGTAATTATATTGAAAGAAATAATGAGGCTTTCTACTTTGACAAGTTTCTAAATCTCTCTATATATATAAAACTGAAGTAGTCTGTGTGTGTGTGCCAGGTTTGGTAGCCTTCAACTAACACTATCTCCTCTGAGACCCTGTGGCGCAGGCTGACCAAAATTGAGAGTATGATAGAAGAAGGCTTGCTCTTCATTCCGTAGAAGAAAAAATTCAAATCGGACCATGTTAACACCAAAAAGGTGCTTTTTTCTATGAAGAGCCCTATTTTTTTACGATCTTTTGACTGCTGTGTCGTCATTTTTCGGTGTATTTCAACCAGAAAAATGTTCACTTAAAGAGAATAACAAGCTACATAATGCCATATTTTTACTTTTCAAAAATTCCAATTCTAAAGGGTCGAAACAAACCCGAGCAACGCCGGGCGACACTGCTAGTTACAAAATAAAATCCTTTATATTCTGCCACACACAGACAACTTCAGCTTTATATATACAGAGAAGACCAAAAGCTTTCAAATTGATTGCTACATTTCTATATGAATATTTATGTGTGTAGTTAAGTGGCTTTTTTGAGAGAAGGATTTACCACAGATATCACAGTGATACGGTTTCTCGTCTGTATGAATGCGTTTGTGCGTCGTTAAATTACTTTTTTGCGTGAACGATTTACTGCAGACATCACAGTCGTATGGCTTCTCACCTGTATGAGTGAGCTTGTGTTTTGCTAAGATGTCCGTCCTGGAGAATGATTTACCGCACACAGAACATCGAAACAGCTTTTCCCCCGTGTGCGTGAGCTTGTGTGTGCTTAGGTAACCCTTTTGAGCGAACGAGGTCCCACAGATGTCGCAAGTGTATGGCTTTTCTCCGGTATGGGTACGTACGTGAGATGTCAGGATATGTTTCCGAGAGAAAGCATTACCACAAATATCACAGCGATACGGTTTCTCTCCTGTATGGACACGCTTACGGCTGGCCTTCACGCCATTTCGAGAGACTGATTTAGCATGGTCATCAGAGAGATCGGGCGAATCCTTGATATGAACACGCTTGTGTTTAGTCAACAGATTTCTCTGAGAGAACGACTTATCGCATACCTTACAGAAAAACGGTTTCTCGCCAGTATGAATGCATTTGTGTATAGTTAAGCAATGTCTAACATAGAACGCTGCCCCACAAATTTCACAGCGAAATGGTTTCTCCCCCGTATGAATCCGTTTGTGTCTAGTCAAACAGCTGCTATCGAAGAAAGATTTCCCACAAATATCACAATGATATGGTTTCTCCCCCGTATGGCTACGTTTGTGTTTGGTTAAGTGTTCATGCTGAGAGAATGATTTACCACAGATATCACAACGATATGGTTTTTCCCCTGTATGGATACGTATATGCATTTTCAAGTTACCGGTTTCAGAAAACGTTTTACCACAGATATCGCAGAAAAACGGCTTCTCTCCTGTATGAATACGTTTGTGAATAGTCAAGTAGCTACTCTGGGAGAAATATTTACAACAGATATCACACTGGTATGGCTTCTCTCCTGTATGTGTACGTTGGTGGTTGGTCAGATGGTTACGCCGATAGAACGTTTTGCCACAGACATTGCAATGATATGGTTTATCGACTGCGTGAATACGTTGGTGATAAGTCAAGTTTCTTTTGTGAGGGAATGATTTACCACAGACTTCACAGCTATGCGATACTTTAGCGGTCCCATTTTTTGGGCCCCTGGGAGTACGAACACTTTTAGGCTTCTTTTTAATTTGAACCGGGTTGTCACACGATTCGGTTTCCATAATTGCTCTCAGCTGGCAAAACTGAGTAGGACCTGTCTTTCAAAGGGCCAGCCCTGTCACAGTGAATCTCCCCCCAAGGACTATGTTAAAGCAGTGAGCTGGCAGAAACGTTAGCCCTCCGGGTGAAATGCTTAGCGGTATTTCGCGTGTCTTTACGTTCTGAGTTCAAATTCCACCGAAGTCGACTTTGCCTTTCATCCTTTCGAGGGTCGATAAATTAAGTACCAGTTACGCACTGGGTCGATGTAATCAACTTAATCCTTTTGTCTGTCCTTGTTTGTCCCTTCTGTGTTTAGCCTCTTGTGGGTAATAAAGAAATAGGTATTTTGTTTGTTGTTAAGTTCAGAGTTCAAATTCAGCCGAGGTCGACTTTGTCTTTCATCCTTTCGGGGTCGATAAATTAAGTACCAGTTACGCAATGTGGTTGATGTAATCGACAATCTGTGTGTCTGTCCTTGTTTGTCCCGTGTTTAGTCCCTTGTGGGTAGTAAAAGAAATATGTACATGTATCTGTGGAGTACTCAGCCACTTGCACATTAATTTCCTATCGATTGGATCAACTGAAATTCTTGTTGTCGTAACAGACAGAGCACCAGTTAATTGATCGTTATCCACAACAATAATCATGTATTTCTGTTCGGTTTTTGTTGATCCCTAACAAATATTTATATTTTCCATTGCTAGATTTCCATCACTTGTAACCTTTACCAATATGTACAAACTTTAACGACCTTTACAAACTCCTCTGTAATTTATAATCCACATTTAATTAGCATGTAAAATCATTCTGTAGACGTTCTCAATAATGATTAAAAGAAAAGCTGTAGTTCGTATCAGTTCAGTGGAATTATCTTACAGTAATTCTACCAAAAATTTATATGAACAGGATTGCGTCTGATCTTTGTAAACTCCATCGGCGGAAGCTGATAAATGTTGTTGATGAATCTGACGTGAACAATTCTTTGATGGCAACGTCATGGGTAATCTGAAATAATAAACAATAGTTTAAGATGGAGAAGATATATAAATTACATGGCTGAAATGTACAGCAAATGAAATACAGAGGCAGGTGAGGGAGCAACAAGGAGGTGTATGAATCATTTTGGTTTGAACGGCAGTTTTTTAAAATAATTTCCACGTGGCTGTGTGGTAAGTAGCTTGCTAACTAACCACATGGTTCCGGGTTCAGTCCCACTGCGTGGCATCTTGGGCAAGTGTCTTCTACTATAGCCCCGGGCCGACCAATGCCTTGTGAGTGGATTTGGTAGACGGAAACTGAAAGAAGCCCATCGTATATATGTATGTGTGTGTGTGTATGTGTTTGTCCCCCTAGCATTGCTTGACAACCGATGCTGGTGTGTTTACGTCCCCGTCACTTAGCGGTTCAGCAAAAGAGACCGATAGAATAAGTACTGGGCTTACAAAGAATAAGTCCCGGGGTTGAGTTGCTCGACTAAAGGCGGTGCTCCAGCATGGCCGCAGTCAAATGACTGAAACAAGTAAAAGAGTAAAAAAGAGAGTAACTAAACACTTTTAAACTTCGTATACTGGTAGAATATGTTTATAAAACATCATTTCCTCTTGGTTTTATTGAGAAAATTCTATAGTTTGTAAGATATTTCGTCTGAAATTACTTGCATTTTGGCAATTTTAACCAATCGCTGATATCCATTTAGGTAAATAACATTCTGTGCATAATGAATATGTCCCTCGTTTAAGAAACAGATTGGGTTTATTTACATTTGTGAAGAAAAAAAGATACCCTTCCGCCACCCCTAACCCTAAGGATCTCTTCGGTTTGAATGGCAGTTTTTTTTAAAATAATTTCCACGTAACTAAACACTTTTAAACTTCGTATACAGGTAGAATGTGTTTATCAAACATCTTTTTCTCTTGAGAAAATTCTATAGTTTGTAAGATATTTGTTTTTTTTTTTCTTCAATTTCAACCAATCAATGACGTCTATTGAGGTGAAAACATTCTGTGCCGTATGAAAATATCCCTCGTTTAAGAAACAGATTGGGTTTATTTACATTTCTAACCCTAACCTTAAAGTAGATTGAAATGCAATAGATCGATACTAGGGTCATAATTATGGGTGACAATTTCATATGACACCGCTAGAAAAAACTGCCGTTCAAACCGAAAAGATCCCCGCAGTCTAATAGCTGAAACAAGTAAAAGATACACAAAAGAATTCGGTGCTCGATTTAAAGTGGTATTTAGCTGTTATTTTTAGCATATGTCATGACCACTTCTTACCGTTCTCCTTTGTCAGTCGTATCTATTTTGCTAGGAATTTCTGCAAATTTGCATTCTACACACGGGAATTCATACGATTATGCAAATAACAACAAATTGGGGGTGCGTAATTCAAGGGGTATTTAGCTGCTATTTTTAGTATACCTCACGTCGTCCGCCTGTCCTTTTCGCTTGTTTGACACTCTGACGAACTGATGTTTTTTTTTCAATATTTTTCTCCCCTAAACACACTTAATGGCTTCTTGCAGGGGATTTTAGCGAATTTGCATCCTACACACGGGAATTCATACGATTATGCAGAACCCCTCCGCCAACTCCACACAATTTTTGGTGCATGATTTAAGGGGCATTTAGCTGTTATTTTTAGCATATGTCACGACCACCTCATACTTCCCTCGCTTATTTGTCAATCGTATTGATGTTTTTCAAAATTTTTCACCCCCATAAACACATTTAATGGTCTATTTTGCTAGGAATTTCTGCAAATTTGTATCCTACACACGGGAATTCATACGATTATGCAAATAACAAAAAATTGGGGGTGCGTAATTTAAGGGGTATTTAGCTGTTATTTCTAGCACACCGTGACCACCTCATCCTTTCCTCCACCCCATAAACACATTTGACCGTCTATTTTGCTGGGATTTAAACCAAAAATTCTGACTATCCGTATTTTAAAACTGTGATGTAAAAGGAAAAGGGTCCTACTAGCGAACAGTGGTCCCGGTGCGCGCACACGCGCAAACTAGACGTGACTAGTCGATCCTAGCTAAGTAAATAAAACACAAAATAAATAATTTCTTTTACACAAAGCAAATAATTTTTGTTAAACAAAATAAATAAAACACAAAGTAAGGATCGACTAGTCATGACTAACTGGCGCGGATGCGCGCACCCCGCCAGTAAATCTTCAACTTACCGTTTTCAGACGTAAACAGCGAAGTCAGAGCCTGATAAACAACAAGACAAGATTAATTACTGCTGTATTAATATTCTTCAAATGGTTTTAAAGACAAAGCTAGTCTACAAACACAGAATTTGTCTCTGCTGCAACCAGCTACAAAATGGCTCCCATTCAGCTCCCATCGCCTTTTATACCCGCTCACCACCTTCTATGCCTTCCCTCGACTGGAGAGCTACAAAGATATTAGGAAAACGAACGAGGGAGACATTTTCCCCACTCCACCATCACTGTTTTCGTCTTATTGTCAATAAAACCATCATTCAGCAAGCTCTTTTGCAGCACGGATTTTTGTCAGTGAACAGGTCGCGGTCTTAAAGTGACGAAAATATTTTGACAAATTAAACTTAAATGTTGAAGTGAATCGAACGGCTTTTGTGTGTTTCTTAAATGGCTTATAAACACCTTACAATATATATATATAGCATGGATTTTTGTCAGTAAACAGGTCGCGGATTTTAGCGACGAAAATATTTCGACAAATTAAACTTAAATGTTGGAGTGAATCGAAAGGCTTTTGTGTGTTTCTTAAATGGCTTACAAACACCTTCCACGCTGCAATTGTTTTCGTTTCAGCACACGATCTCAGATCAAATCACTTGCTATACAAGTATATCTCCGAAATATACTTTCTTTTCGTCAAAATACTAACCACATTCGATACTTCCAAAGTTTCTCTCTCTCTCTCTCTCTCTCTATATATATATATATATATATATGAAAGAAAAAAAGGTGTTCAGAATGCTGGATGGTTGTAAAAAAATATATTTATTTACATATCACATATTATTTCTTCATATTAGCACTGAGTAGTTGAAAGGTCCCATTCAGCTCCCATCGCCTTTTATACCCGCTCACCACCTTCTATGCCTTCCCTCGGCTGGAGAGCTACAAAGATATTAGGACAGCGAACGAGGAAGATATTTTCCCCACTACCACCATCACTGTTTTGGTCTTATTGTCAATAAAATCATCATTTAGCAAGCTTTTTTGTCCATCTTTACGTTGTACATATACAGGGTCAGGCAAAATGATCTGACACATTTGTAGGTTAAATAAAAGGCATTGTTTTTCGTTTCTTTTTCAGTTTCTGCCATGAATTAGACTGGTGAGCATCGCGCTTTCATTGTGGAAACGTTTATCAAAACAAACGATTCTGTAACTGCAACACAAAGAGCGTTCCGTTTGCACTTCAATCTTGGTAGACATGATCCCGTACCAGCTCGAAACACGATCTTGTTATGGGTTACCAACTTCAGAGCTATCACGGGATAACATATATCCAATATACTGCTAGTGAAGTACTCAACAAAGTTAATACATAAATGTTAAGGATTGCGATGCAATCAATTCATTTACTGTATTATATGGGCAAAGGTAAAATGATTTACCACAAATTCCTAATACAAAATAAGAAAATGGAGAAATACATCTAAATCAAATATCAATTACCAGATAATACTCAATCACATACTTTATTAAACCACCACATAAGAGACTATAGGGTTAAACATAAAAAGCAGAACAAATCAGTGTACATAAAGGAATGTACATAAAGAAGTGTACATAAAAGAGTAATGTTATACAATAAGTAGAATATATATAAGAGAATATAAATATAAGTAAATATAAATATAAATATAGATTACATCTTACAGCTGTTTCGGCCATGTAGATAAGTATGTCTCATTTTACTAATATTAGCCTTTTATGGTAGGTCAATATGTAGTTATAAATGAGACATTTACAAAAATATCATAAAGCCTCTTCGGAGATTATGTGATATAAATCAGTCTACATATATACCCATATGGGTGTGGGTACATACCCATAATACAACATATAAATATACATATGAGTGCATATACTCACACTCCTATACATATAAATATATACATATACATAATGATATAAATAATATATATATATATATATATCAATATATGGCTAATATAGGTTAAATGAGACATACCTATCTGCATGGCCGAAACAGCTGTCAGTTATAATGTATATGTATTTTTATATCTTGTTATATCTCTTTATATTGATTGTAATTATTGTACTGTATTAATGTCTAATCTTAATGCTCTTGTGTAGTGTTTTAATAAAGTATATGATTCGGTATTATCTGATAGTTGATGAATGATTTAGATATATTTCTTCATTTTCTTATTTTGTATATATATATATATATATATATATATATATATATATATATATATATATATATATATATATATATATTAGAAGGTTTGGAGATGATGTACAGGTATTTTATATTAGAAGAAATGAGGTACTCAGAAATTTGGATGGTTTTATATTTACAGATATTTATTTGCATATTACATGTTTTTATACATCATATATTATATATTAGCGCTTTCGTCCATTCTGGTGGAGTTAAAGCAGCAGAAATATAACAAAAGCTGTTACTTGGAGTTTCACATTCCTGTCTGACGAACAGGAACGTGAAACTCCGAGTAACAGCTTTTGTTATATTTCTGCTGCTCTTAAATAAATCATATTACTCTGCCTCTGGTATTTGAGTATTCTTTTTTCCACCTTGTTTCACATTTATGTGCTTACTCCAGTATATATATATATATATATATATATAATATATATATATATATATATATATATATATATATATATATATATATATATATATATATATATATATATATATTAGAAGGTTTGGAGATGATGTACAGGTATTTTATATTAGAAGAAATGAGGTACTCAGAAATTTGGATGGTTTTATATTTACAGATATTTATTTGCATATTACATGTTTTTATACATCATATATTATATATTAGCGCTTTCGTCCATTCTGGTGGAGTTAAAGCAGCAGAAATATAACAAAAGCTGTTACTTGGAGTTTCACATTCCTGTCTGACGAACAGGAACGTGAAACTCCGAGTAACAGCTTTTGTTATATTTCTGCTGCTCTTAAATAAATCATATTACTCTGCCTCTGGTATTTGAGTATTCTTTTTTCCACCTTGTTTCACATTTATGTGCTTACTCCAGTATATATATATATATATATATATATAATATATATATATATATATATATATATATATATATATATATATATATATATATATATATATATATATATATATTAGAAGGTTTGGAGATGATGTACAGGTATTTTATATTAGAAGAAATGAGGTACTCAGAAATTTGGATGGTTTTATATTTACAGATATTTATTTGCATATTACATGTTTTTATACATCATATATTATATATTAGCGCTTTCGTCCATTCTGGTGGAGTTAAAGCAGCAGAAATATAACAAAAGCTGTTACTTGGAGTTTCACATTCCTGTCTGACGAACAGGAACGTGAAACTCCGAGTAACAGCTTTTGTTATATTTCTGCTGCTCTTAAATAAATCATATTACTCTGCCTCTGGTATTTGAGTATTCTTTTTTCCACCTTGTTTCACATTTATGTGCTTACTCCAGTATATATATATATATATATATATATATATATATATATATATTATATTAAATTAGAGACAAAACCACTATTAGGCAAATCATACAATGAAAAACTTAAGCCAATACATAAGATTATTTAATTTCATCATCATCATCATCGTTTAACGTTCACTTTCCATGCTAGCATGGGTTGGACGGTTCAACTGGGGTCTGGCAAGCCCGAAGGCTGCACCAGGCCAGTCAGATCTGGCAGTGTTTCTACAGCTGGATGCCCTTCCTAACGCCAACCACTCCGAGAGTGTAGTGGGTGATTTTATGTGCCACCGACACAGGTGCCAGACGAGGCTGGCAGACGGCCACGCTCGGATGGTGTTTTTTATGTGCCACCGACACAGGTGCCAGACGAGGCTGGCAGACGGCCACGCTCGGATGGTGTTTTTTATGTGCCACCGACACAGGTGCCAGACGAGGCTGGCGAACGGCCACGCTCGGATGGTGTTTTTTATGTGCCACCGACACAGGTGCCAGACGAGGCTGGCGAACGGCCACGCTCGGATGGTGTTTTTTATGTGCCACCGACACAGGTGCCAGACGAGGCTGGCAGACGGCCACGCTTGGATGGTGTTTTTTATGTGCCACCGACACAGGTGCCAGACGAGGCTGGCAGACGGCCACGCTCGGATGGTGTTTTTTATGTGCCACCGACACAGGTGCCAGACGAGGCTGGCGAACGGCCATGCTCGGATGGTGTTTCTTATGTGCCACCGACACAGGTGCCAGACGAGGCTGGCAGACGGCCACGCTCGGATGGTGTTTTTTATGTGCCACCGACACAGGTGCCAGACGAGGTTGGCGAACGGCCACGCTCGGATGGTGTTTTTTATGTGCCACCGACACAGGTGCCAGACGAGGCTGGCAAACGGCCACGCTCGGATGGTGTTTTTTATGTGCCACCGACACAGGTGCCAGACGAGGCTGGCGAACGGCCACGCTCGGATGGTGTTTTTTATGTGCCACCGACACAGGTGCCAGACGAGGCTGGCAGACGGCCACGCTCGGATGGTGTTTTTTATGTGCCACCGACACAGGTGCCAGACGAGGCTGGCGAACGGCCACGCTCGGATGGTTTTTTTATGTGCCACCGACACAGGTGCCAGACGAGGCTGGCGAACGGCCACGCTCGGATGGTGTTTTTTATGTGCCACCGACACAGGTGCCAGACGAGGCTGGCAGACGGCCACGCTCGGATGGTGTTTTTTATGTGCCACCGACACAGGTGCCAGACGAGGCTGGCAGACGGCCACGCTCGGATGGTGTTTTTTATGTGCCACCGACACAGGTGCCAGACGAGGCTGGCAGACGGCCACACTCGGATGGTGTTTTTTATGTGCCACCGACACAGGTGCCAGACGAGGCTGGCAGACGGCCACGCTCGGATGGTGTTTTCTTTTATGTCTTATTTAATTTATATTATTATAATATATAAAAATTACCAAAAAGGCGCAGGAGTGGCTGTGTGGTGAGTAGCTTGCTTACCAACCACATGGTTCCGGGTTCAGTCCCACTGCATGGCACCTTGGGCAAGTGTCTTCTACTATAGCCTCGGGTCGACCAATGCCTTGTGAGTAAATTTGGTAGACGGAAACTGAAAGGAGCCCGTCGTATATATATATATGTGTGTCTGTGTTTGTCCCCCTAGCATTGCTTGACAACCGATGCTGGTGTGTTTATGTCACCGTCACTTAGCGGTTCGGCAAAAGAGACTGACAGAATAAGTACTAGGCTTACAAAGAATAAGTCCCAGGAAGGATTTGCTCGACTAAAGGCGGTGCTCCAGCATGGCTGCAGTCAAAGGACTGAAACAAGTAAAAGAGTAGAGTAACCAACCAGAGGGTTAACTCCCTAACCCGGACCCAAAACTCATTCGATCATCATTTATATTTTTAACCCTCATTCACAATGTATGTAAGAAGCGAGTTTGTACCCTGAATGTCCCTTGTCTGTCCTTGTAATGTCCCCCCAATGTAAAACCTTTACAGGTTAATAAAGAAATATCTCAAACATTCTTGAAGCTTCTGGTTGATGTGGAAGTCACTGACTTCTGGTTCATCCCACATATAAAGGAGTACATTCCTAAACTTGCGCTACTCAGGGTCTGCCGATTCTTCGACTAGCATTGAGTCAGGCCTCCCGCTACACACCCACATGTATGTACGTTTATCTCACTTTTGTGAAGACCCCTACTTGTGAAGACCTCTACTTTTGAAGACCCCTACTTGTGAAGACCTCTACTTTTGAAGACCCCCTACTTGTGAAGACCTCTACTTGTGAAGACTCCTACTTGTGAAGACCCCTACTTGTGAAGACCCCCTACTTGTGAAGACCCCTACTTGTGAAGACCCCCTACTTGTGAAGACCTCTACTTGTGAAGACTCCTACTTGTGAAGACCCCTACTTGTGAAGACCCCCCTACTTGTGAAGACTTCTACTTTTGAAGACCCCTACTTGTGAAGACCCCCTACTTGTGAAGACCTCTACTTGTGAAGACCCCTACTTGTGAAGACCCCTACTTGTGAAGACCCATACTTGTGAAGACCTCTACTTTTGAAGACCTGTTGAGGCAAGTGAATATGGAAATGAAAATCAAAATCAAAATCGATCAACATCAATGGAAATTGTAGCTGTGATACCAGTGCCGATGGCACATAAGGGAACCATCCGAACGTGGCCGTTGCCAGCATCGCTCCGACTGGCCTCCGTGCCGGTGGCACGTAAAATGCACCATCCGATTGTGGCCATTGCCAGACTCTTCTGGCACCTGTGCAGGTGGCACATAAAAAGCACTGACTACACTCTCGGAGTGGTTGGCGTTAGGAAGGGCATCCAGCTGTAGAAACACTGCTGTAAGACCTTCTATTTATGAATCTTCTGAAATCTTTACACCCTTAGATTTTTATCTCACTCTGTTAATTTATATATAAGGTGTGGCACGTAAAAAGCACCATCAGATCGTGGCCATTTGTCAGCCTCGTCTGGTACCTGTGTTGGTGGCACATAAAAAGCACCCACTACACTCTCGGAGTGGTTGGCGTTAGGAAGGGCATCCAGCTGTAGAAACACTGCCAGATCAGACTGGGGCCTGGTGCAGCCTTCTGGCTTCACAGACCCCGGTCGAACCGTCCAACCCATGCTAGCATGGAAAGCGGACGTTAAACGATGATGATGATGATGATGATGAGAGAGGATTGTAAAAAAGAATATGGCCATGTAATGTTACAAGCTTCTCCTTCATTTAACCGTTTGAGGATCAGAATGGAAATCGATCAATGGAAATTGCAGATGTGTTACCAGTGCCGGTGGCATGTCGAAACTCTACTTGTGAAGACCCGTTGAGGCAAGTGAGGATCAGAATGGAAATCGATCAATGGAAATTGCAGATGTGTTACCAGTGCCGGTGACATGTAAGGGAACCTTCCGTTTCGCGACCGTTGCCAGTACCGCCCCGTTTCGTGTCCGTTGCCAGCCTCGCCTGGCCCTCGTGCCGGTGGCACATAAAAAGCACCATCCGTTCGTGGCCGTTTGCCAGCTCTGTCTGGCACCTGTGCGGGTGGCACGTAAAAAGCACCCACTACACTCACGGAGTGTTGGCGTTAGGAAGGGCATCCAGCTGTAGAAACATTGCCAGATTAGACTGGAGCCTGGTGCAGCCTTCTGGCTTCACAGACCCCAGTCGAACCGTCTAACCCATGCTAGCATGGAAAGCGGACGCTAAATGATGATGATGATGATATATATATATATCGATGGCACGTAAAAAGCACCTACTACACTCACGGAGTGGTTGGCGTTAGGAAGGGCATCCAGCTGTAGAAACACTGCCAGATCAGACTGGGCCTGGTGCAGCCTTCTGGCTTCACAGACCCCAGTCGAACCGTCCAACCCATGCTAGCATGGAAAGCGGACGTTAAACGATGATGATGATGAGAGAGGATTGTAAAAAAGAATATGGCCATGTAATGTTACAAGCTTCTCCTTCATTTAACCATTTGTGTTAATGCATTACCTCCAGCAATAAGCATATTATGTCTTATTACATCTCGTGAATTCCTATTTTCCAGCTGTCAACTCCCTGCCAGATCAGACTGGGGCCTGGTGCAGCCTCCTGGCTTCCCAGACCCCAGATGCCAGCAGGGAAAACGGACATTAAATGATGATAAGGATGAAACCCGACTAGTAGTAAGAGCATAGCCAGGTGTGTGTGGGCATGAGTCAGGGAAAGCATTATAAGTTACGATCCTCCAGGATCCATACGGGCCCAACCCTCACGAGCAAGAGAATGCCATGGCAAAACTGTGCTATGGTGTGACAACTAAAATAGCTTTCCTGACTTGCTACAATATTAAATACTGGCAGAATCTCCAAGATGCCAGATTAATTGCTTAACAGCCTTTCGTTCGTAAATAGCCACCTCAGGGGATTAGGTTGGTGAAAACTTGTGAGTGGATTTGGTAAATGACACACATTCAATGAAATTTTTTCTATTCTGGGTAAAAGGATTGAAATTTTGGTGGAGGTGGCCATTTGCTTACATTGAACCCCAGTACACAGCTGGTACTTAATTTATCGACCCCGAAAGAATGAAAGGCAAAGTCAACCTCGCCGAGATTTGAACTCAGAGCGTAGCGGCAAACGAAATACCTATTTCTTTACTACCCACAAGAGGTTAAACACAGAGGGGAAAACAAGGACAGACAGACGGATTAAGTCGATTATATCGCCCCCAGTGTGTAACTGGTACTTAATTTATCGACCCCTAAAGGATGAAAGGCAAAGTCGAGCTTGGCGGAATTTGAACTCAGAACGTAATGGCAGACGAAATATGTATTTCTTTCCTACCCAAAAGGGGCTAAACACAGAGATGACAAACAGATTAAGTAGATTACATCGAGCCCAGTGCGTAACTGGTACTTAATTTATCGACCCCTAAAGGATGAAAGGCAAAGTCGAGCTTGGCGGAATTTGAACTCAGAACGTAACGGCAGACGAAATACGTATTTCTTTCCTACCCAAAAGGGGCTAAACACAGAGATGACAAACAGATTAAGTAGATTACATCGACCCCAGTGCGTAACTGGTACTTAATTTATCGACCCCTAAAGGATGAAAGGCAAAGTCGAGCTTGGCGGAATTTGAACTCAGAACGTAACGGCAGACGAAATACGTATTTCTTTCCTACCCAAAAGGGGCTAAACACAGAGATGACAAACAGATTACGTAGATTACATCGACCCCAGTGCGTAACTGGTACTTAATTTATCGACCCCTAAAGGATGAAAGGCAAAGTCGAGCTTGGCGGAATTTGAACTCAGAACGTAACGGCAGACGAAATACGTATTTCTTTCCTACCAAAAGGGGCTAAACACAGAGATGACAAACAGATTAAGTAGATTACATCGACCCCAGTGCGTAACTGGTACTTAATTTATCGACCCCTAAAGGATGAAAGGCAAAGTCGAGCTTGGCGGAATTTGAACTCAGAACGTAACGGCAGACGAAATACGTATTTCTTTCCTACCCAAAAGGGGCTAAACACAGAGATGACAAACAGATTACGTAGATTACATCGACCCCAGTGCGTAACTGGTACTTAATTTATCGACCCCAAAAGGATGAAAGGCAAAGTCGAACTTGGCGGAATTTGAACTCAGAACGTAACGGCAGAAGAATTACCATTAAGCATTTTACCCGATGTGCTTAGGTTTCTGCCAGTTACCTGCTTGACACATTCAAAGTATTGGTTCTAAAATAGCAGACAGCAGAAATATTTGTATATTTATTCAGAATACGTTGGAGGAAGATGAGAGGCAAAATATGTCAGTTGCAAGTCAAAAAGAAAAAAAAATTTCTCTTTGCTATAAATACTTGATTCCTCATTATTTAACATTTGTTTTCCATTCAGGCAGAGACAAAGGACCCTGTTGTACTCCTTTATTTTGAACTTCTGAACTTGCCTCAAAAGACAAGAGAACCTCGTCACAAATGACAAGAAGAAAAATTTTCAAAGATTAACATTCACAAAAATTCAGAAATTTTCTGCCCCGAAGTTGCGAAAATTACTGTTTGTCAAGAGACAAGAGTTCAAATCACCGTATAGACACACAATACCAATAATAAAAAACACATAGATGGAGTTCAGAGATATGTTAGTTGCTGTTGTGCATGTCAAAGGACAAGCGCTTCACCTTGCTAAGAATACTTCCGACATCGTTTAATGTTGTTTTCCATTCAGGCAGAGACAAAGGACCCTGTCGTAATCCTTTATTTTGAACTTGTCTCAAAAGACAAGAGAACCTCGTCACAAATGACAAGAGGAAAAATTTTCAAAGATTAACATTTCACAAAAATTCAGAAATTTTCTGCCCCGAAGTTGCGAAAATTACTGTTTGTCAAGAGACAAGAGTTCAAATCACCGTATAGACACACAATACCAATAATAAAAAACACATAGATGGAGTTCAGAGATATGTTAGTTGCTGTTGTGCATGTCAAAGGACAAGCGCTTCACCTTGCTAAGAATACTTCCGACATCGTTTAATGTTTGTTTTCCATTCAGGCAGAGACAAAGACCCTGTCGTACTCCTTTATCTTGAACTTGTCTCAAAAGACAAGAGAACCTCGTCACAAATGACAAGAGGAAAAATTTTCAAAGATTAACATTTCACAAAAATTCAGAAGAATACTTCCTACATCTTTTAATGTTTGTTTTCCATTCAGGCATATGTTGGATGCTTCAACCGGAGCTGACAAAGCCATGAGCTGCACCAGTTTCCCTTGTCTGATTTGGCTTTTCTACAGCAGAATGCATTTCCTAATGTCAACCCTTTTACAAAACCGTCAGGGCCCCCAAGGACCTTGCAAGACAAAATAGCTCAAAACTGGCAGGGAGGAAGGTAGTATTGAAGGAACGTCACTTTGTGCCAGTTGACAGGTTTAAGGGAGAAAGGGAACAGGGTCCAGATATAGAGCAAAAAAAAACAAGGACAAAATAAATATTTTATTCATTATTCTTTATTAAGAAATTCCTATAACTGATGAAAGGAAAAAGCCTGTGTTTTAGCAGACCAATTAGTGTTAATTATCGTTATGACTTAATAAATTTTGACATTGAGACAGAAACATGTCTCTGTGAATAGCCACATGTTTGTGCATGTGGCTTTTTCGAGAGAATCATTTGCCACACATGTCACACGGACATGGTTACTCTCATGTAGGGATTCGTTCATGTAGAGTTAAGTTAGGTCTATGAGAGAATGCTTTAACACAGACACGACCATTACATAGGTTGTGTCTGGGATGAACATTTCCGTGTGTAGTTACAACACCATTTGCAAAAAATGAATTACAACAACTAATGCAAGATTATGGTTTCCCCCCTGTATGTGTATGCGTGTGTCTGTTCAACTGATACCTTTGAGAAAATGATTTACCACAGATCTCACAATGATAAGGTTTCTCACCAGTATGAAGGCGATTGTGAGAAACCAATTGACTATTACTAGCGAATGATTTACCACAGATATCACAGCGATATGGTCTCTCTCCTGTATGAGTAAGACTGTGCCTAGTCAAGTTGCTACTTACAGAGAATGATTTACCACAGATATCACAATGATAAGGTTTGTCTCCTGTATGTGTACGTTTGTGCCTACTCAAGTGGTTACTTAGAGAGAATGATTTACCACAGATATCACAGTGATATGGTTTTTCTCCTGTATGTGTAGGCTTGTGATCAGTCAAGTTATTGCTGTGAGAGAATGATTTACCACAGATATCACACTGATAAGGTTTCTCTCCTGTATGTGTACGCTTGTGAGAAACCAATTCACTATTACAAGAGAATGATTTACCACAGATATCACAATGGTATGGCTTCTCTCCTGTATGAATACGTTTGTGTCTTTGTAAGGCACTACTTACAGAGAATGATTTACCACAGATATCACAGTGATAAGGTTTCTCTCCTGTATGAAGGCGATTGTGAGTAACCAATTGACCATTACGAGAGAATGATTTACCACAGATTTCACATTGATATGGCTTCTCTCCTGTATGAATGCGATTGTGATCAACCAAATGACTTTTACAAGAGAATGATTTACCACAGATATCACACTGATATGGCTTTTCACCAATATGAATCTTCTTATGGTTAGTTAAAGCTTTACGTTCACAGAATGATTCACCACAGATATCACAATGATAAGTTTTCTCACCAGTATGTGAAGGCTTGTGATTAGTCAAGTGATGACTTTGAGAGAATGATTTACCACAGATATCACAGTGATATGGTTTCTCTCCTGTATGTGTACGTACGTGATCAGTCAAGTGATGACTTTGAGAGAATGATTTACCACAGATCTCACAATCATATGGCTTCTCTCCGGTATGTGTATGTTTATGAACAGTCAAGCTATTCCTTTGAGAGAATGATTTACCACAGATATCACAATGATAAGGTTTCTCTCCTGTATGTGTACGTATGTGATCAGTTAAGATATTGCTTACAGAGAATGATTTACCACAGATCTCACAATGATAAGGTTTCTCTCCTGTATGTGTACGTTTGTGTCTAGAAATGTCACTACTGTAAGAAAATGATTTTCCACAGATATTACAGTGATATGGCTTTTCCTCTTTATCAAGGTTTTCTGATACAGTTAAATTATTCATTTTGAGAGAATTACTTATCATACACTTCACAATGATAAAGTGTTTTTCATTTCCATGAATACATTTCTGTTCACTTTTGTCACTTCATTCAGATAACAATTTAATGCAATGTTTCTTCCATACATTCCACAGAAAGAAAAATATTTCGCTGTTCCTTGTTATAGACTGTATTTATATACAGAGGTAGACTTATTCATGAATGCTCCTTATAAATATACTGTCTTCCTTTAGGTGATGAGAATATCAAAGACACTTCTGAATGGAGAGATTTCCTTCACGTCAACATGTTGTGATAATCTGAAATAGGAAAAGAAGCAGTAAGATAAAACTGGATAGTTCACCAACATAAGTAAATAAACATTGCAGATTTTATATCACTACCATTGTCATGCATTTACTGTCCATGCTTGCATAAGTAGATTGAGTTGGAAGGAGTTAGAAGCTAATGGGAATGGAGCTAGCCAAAACGAAAATATAGTGGGCATAACATGACCAGAGTAGTGAGTTGATGCCATACAGAATTTCGCAGAGCAAAGTTGCCACAAGTGAAATGCTGACTAATTAAAACTCCCACTTCTCTTCATGGGCACTGAACTTACCTCTAGGATCCATATATGCCCACCCCGATGGGCTGGAGAATGACATAGCAGAACCGTGCTATGGTGTAACAACTAAAATAGCTTTCCTGACTTGCTACAATATTAAATACTGGTAGAATCTCTAAGATGCCGGATTAATTGCTTAACAGCATTTCGTTCGTAAATAGCTTTGTCAAACTAGAGATAAAAGCAATCAGGAATGGGAGTGTGTCTGTGCATTGTTTATTTCTCTTCAATCAGGTACACACTGTGAGGGCGAGTACGATCGATCATTTGGGCATCTAGATGCCCCTCCCACCTAACCAGGAGTCCCTTATCTGAAGACCAGCTTGCTAGCAAGCCCACAGTGAAGGTCCCTCTTTATATTTTGTCTGTCATGAGTTGGTGCCCCAAACGTCTTTCCTTTCAAAGTATGACTTCCACTGAGGTCGACTTTCATCCTTTCGAGGTAAATAAAAGAAGCAGTAGAGCACTCGAGTCCCTGAAATTAATTTGTCCCCTTCCTACAAATTTCAGGTTTTTTACTTAAAAATACTAAAAGAAAAATCATTATTATTATTATTATCATCAACGTTAATATTTTATAAACCCCAAAAAGTAGAGTCGGCTCATGGAGCAAAATCCTGACTCCAAATACATCTTACAATTTCATGAGTCCTTCATTAAAAAAAGGGACAACGGTAATTATTCTCCTTCCTCTCGCAGGGGTTACGACCACTCACGGAAATGGCGACACACGTCTTTGTGAGCAGGGAGGATCTCCTCAGTAGAATCAATAGCTGCAAACCCTCTGAACACCTCACGGGTTGTGTCCGGGTAGAATGGATATAATTCGCCTCTACCCATCTATAGACAGAGATTTTCTTGTGGGGTGCTTGTAAAGACAAGAACATTACATACGTTGGTGAGACATCTAGAAGCATTGCAGGGGGATGAAATAAAAATTAGAGGCAGCATGACCACATAACCAGTCCTCCATACTCTACCAAAGGTACCACTCATAAAGAATGGTCCCGTTGCGCGCACTCGTGCTAGTCCGTCGTAACTGGTCGATCCTTCAACGACTACCTAGCGCGAGTATGCAAATTAACAGATGCGCGCATAATAATATATGTATATAATGGCTGAATATATATAAAATAAAATGGGTTTTGTCTTAAACAAAGTAAATAAAAGACTCAACAAAAGAAATTACTTACTTTGTGTTTTATTTTTCTTTTCTTTGTTTAAAAAAAATTATTTGCTAAAAAAAACCTCATGTCTAGCGAATGCGAGTGTGATTTTAGTCACGCACTCGCGTTACGTAGTCTTTGTAAGATCGACTAGTCATGACTAGCTAGCACCGGGACCACACTTGTAGAAAAGTACCCATATATATATATATAATATATATATATATATATATATATATATATATTATATATATATATATTATATATATATATATATTATATGTAAATATATATATATAATATATGTAAATATATATATATATATATTATATGTAAATATATATATATTATATGTAAATATATATATATATATAGTAAATATATATATATTATATGTAATATATATATATATATAGTAAATATATATATATATGTAAATTATATATATATATATGTAATATATATATATATATGTAAATATATATATATATATGTAAATATATATATTATATGTAAATATATATATATATATATATTCATACGTCTGTATATGTATGTATGGCGTTTACGCGCATCCTTTTGTGTATGTTGATATATATATGTGGATTTTAATATAAATATGTATTGCAGTATTTATAACAGGTTTAATTTCTATGCATTAATTTGTACTGTCTTCATTAACGGCAATAGGTTTTTTCCTCGGTTTTTTTCCTCGGATTTTATAATTTTTATAATTTTTATAAGTTTTTTTATATATATATACATATATTTTTGACCTTTTGTTTATCGCTCGAAGATTGACCGTTTTTTCTAAAGGGCCAATCAAACAAGTACATTTCTTTTTAAAGGTGTAGCGTTTGTAAGAGTATAGATTGAATTAATATATATTGTTCCATTCTAGCAAAAACTGTCTGATGAACGGCAACGAGAAACTCAGAGTAACAGATTTTGTTGAATTTTCTGCTTTAAATAAAGTATATATTATAATTATATATATATATATATATATATATATATATATATATAAATAGTATATATTTCATATATATATATATATATTGTATGTATAAGCATAAATCCATATATATACATACGTGTCTATTCATGCAAGCTGCCGCATACAGACACATGCACAGCAACAACAAAGAAACAGCTCCAATAATGGACAAGGTCAAGAACCAGTGAAGAGGTTGCAAGAATTAAGGAATATTTTAGAAAATAAATAACGAACGGTCCTCAAAAGTAAAACCCCCGAATTGTTTTGCCCCCAAATTCCTACCTTCTTCGAATCTATATCGTCCGAGGTATATTTGTAGAAAATTCATTTAAAAATATGACATCTATTTTCTTGAAAGTTAAGAAGAATTGAAGTTGACGCCGCTGAATTTTCCGAAACTCCTCACACCAAAAGCACTTTCCTACAAAAGTTTGTACATTCGGAATCTACATACTATAACAAATATTCGTAGAATATTTAATTAAACTTACGATCATCCAAAGTGGTGGGGCATGAATCTGTAGTTATGCCGGTTCTCCGTTCGTTTTTACTCGTTAATCACAACGTTTTCTTCTCATTTTACAAATAAATTTCCTCTATATCACATCTAACATCCGATCATAGGTTTTCACAAGCAACAAACCAACATTTCAGTTTGGAAGTTATTAATTAAGACGAGGTACGTTCTGAGTTCAAATTCCGTCGAGGCTGACTTTAACCTTTTATTCCTTCTGGGTGGATAAATTAAATACCAATCAAATATTGGAGCCGATGTAATCGACTATTGACCTCCCTCAAATTTCAGGTCTTGTATCTAAAGCCTTAAAGTAAATCTTTGTCAACTTACCCTGTTCAGATAGAAACTGCGAGTCAGCGATCGCTAATTACGCACCTTAATTAATAATTGGAGCTTGGTCGATGTAGTGTAGAAGTTATTTCCCTTTATATGATTGCATTTCTTGAATTCTCCACTAGATGTCTCTACTGATGGTGGGTTCGTTCCAGCATTTTTGTCTGTTCCCTTATATTGTTGTCTGTTCCCCAGCAGTGTAACCAAAACAAAACGAAACGAAATGCTGTAATGTGGATGGAAGCACTCCGTCGGTTACGACGACGAGGGTTCCAGTTGATCCGATCAACGGAACAGCCTGCTCGTGAAATTAACGTGTAAGTGGCTGAGCACTCCACAGACACGTGCACCCTTAACGTAGTCCTCGGGGATATTCAGCGTGACACAGAGAGTGACGAGGCCGGCCCTTTGAAATACAGGTACAACAGAAACAGGAAGTAAGAGTGAGAGAAAGTTGTGGTGAAAGAGTACAGCAGGGATCACCACCATCCCCTGCCGGAGCCTCGTGGAGCTTTAGGTGTTTTCGCTCAATAAACACTCACAACGCCCGGTCTGGGAATCGAAACTGCGAGTCAGCTGCCCTAACCACTAGGCCATTGCGCCTCCACTATATATATATATATATAGATATATATATATATATATATATAGATATATATATATATAAATACATTATATATATTATATATATATATATATATATATATATATATATATATATATAATATATATATAAATACATATATATATATATTATATATAAATACATATATAATATATATTAAATACAATATATAATTATATAAATACATATTATATATATATATAACTCCATATTATATAAATACATATATATAATATAAAATACATTATAATAATATATATATATATACATACACATATATATATATATATATATCTTTATATATATATATTATAATATATTATTATATATATAAACAAAGACAGAATGCGATAAAATAAATTTAATTATTATGCTGGTGTTTCTAGCACAGGCCATATATTATTCATATATAGTACATTAAGCGGCGAAGTATGTACTAGAAACACAGAAGCTTGATAAATTTAGTGAAATGAAAATAAAAACTTTTACTAACTCGGTTCTTTTAGACTGCAGTTTCGCCTTTTTCAGCAATAAAAATATTTATTTGCCTCAGGTAGGCTCTTCAGTAAGATTCCTGTTATCTTAAATCCAACCCGATAGACAACATGGCGTCTACTGATTTGCTCTTTCTAACTAATCAGATCACTGCGGCAGACGCAGAACGTACCCGACAAACTAGGGATTTCTGGTATAAGTCTAACGCTCAAAATTATCGAGAAATAGTAAACAAAGACAGAATGTGATAAAAATAAATTTATTATTATCGCTGGTGTTTCTAGCACAGGCCATATATTATTCATATATAAGTACATTAAGTGGCGAAGTAGTAGTATATATATATATATATATATTATATAAAGGTTAATCCAAACAAGGAAAGACACAAAAAAATACAACAACGCGAGGACGTGGAACAAATATAGTATTATTGGATGCTCAGGAAAGAAGGAAAGAAGGAAAGTTAAACGTTTCGAGCGGAGCTCTTTGTACGGAAACATAGGAGAGGAAAGATCCAGAGATATATGTTAGAAGTATTGGGGGTGATGTACAGATTTATACATATGAAAGAAAAAAGGTTTCAGAATGCTGGCTGGTTGTATATATATATATATATATATATATATATATATATATATATATATTATATATAATTATATATAAACGGCAGTTTGTCTGTGTGTGTTTCTGTGTGTCTGTTAGGTTGTACCCTCACCTGACCACGGCTTTCAACCGATTCTGATGAAACTTGACACAAAATAGCCAATCTCATAATTCAAAACTACGCAGCGAAAATTTTGAAAAGTTCCCCCAGTTCTGAAAAAAATCGATAAATTCGACATGGGGGTCGGAATCAGAAAAACACAAACCACAGACTGTCTAGGGGACGCAACTCGACCTTTTAACTAAAAAAAAAATTTACCCTCATTTTTTATTCCATTTTTTGGCTATAACTCTCTAAAAAATGCTTTATAGTTATTTCCCTTACAAACCCGACAACGCGGGCGATACTGCTAGTATATATATATATATATGGGGTCTATACATTTGCTAAAAATTCAAGGTGGTGCCCCAGCATGGTCGCAGTGAAAAGATAAAAAATTTTGCTGAAAGTAACACATGCACTGGTTAGCTGCCACTTCATTATTATTTGTCAACTGGTTAATTGTCCAACAAACTTATCAATTATTTGCTTAACTTGCTAATTGATATTGGCGAAATAACTCACTGTAGACACAACAAAATTTGTTTGAACACACTAATTCACATAATTTTGCAACTCGGATACAAAAACTAAGTATATATATATATATATATACTCTTTACTCTTTACTTTTTTACTCTTTTACTTGTTTCAGTCATGTGACTGCAGCCATGCTGGAGCACCGCCTTTTTAGTCTAGCAAATCGACCCCAGGACTTATTCTTTGCAAGCCTAGTACTTATTCTCTTGGTCTCATTTGCCGAACCGCTAAGTAACGGGGATGTAAACACACCAGCATCGGTTGTCAAGCGATGTTGGGGGGAACAAACACAGACACACAAACACACATACACACATATATATATATATATATACATATATATATATATATATTATATATATATATATATATATGACGTTCTTCTTTCAGTTTCCGTCTACCAAATCCACTCACAAGGCTTGGTCGGCCCCAAGGCTATAGTAGAAGACACTTGCCCAAGGTGCCACGCAGTGGGACTGAAACCAGAACCGTATGGTTGGTAAGCAAGATACTTACCACACAGCCACTCCTACGCCTATATATATAAGTTCTATTTACTTATATATAATTCTTCCATGGGTGCAAGTAAGTATCTCATTTATTTCCTTATCGTATTTATCGCTGATGAAGAGAAAATTCTAATTGAATTAACTCAGAAATTGGAACCGATCCGGTAATAACGAAATTTTTTAGCAATTTCTATCGGCTTGCTTTCGAGACGCGAGCTTATAGTGATAAATTATATGGTTATTGACGAATAAGTCTATTTCGGTATATGGCATTAGAGTTTTTTTCTTTTGCCCTTGTTTATAAGTTGTTTATAAAATTTAACCTTTAAAGGTATTTTCTTAATATGCTGGCCATTGATAAAATTTTTTCGAAAATTTTTATCCTATATTAGATATTTATATATACTCTTTTACTCTTTTACTTGTTTCAGTCATTTGACTGCAGCCATGCTGGAGCACCGCCTTTAGTCGAGCAAATCGACCCCGGGACTTATTCTTTGTAAGCCCAGTACTTATTCTATCGGTCTCTTTTGCCGAACCGCTAAGTGACGGGGACGTAAACACACCAGCATCGGTTGTCAAGCAATGCTAGGGGGACAAACACAGACACACAAAAATATATATATACATATATATGACAGGCTTCTCTCAGTTTCTGGCTACCAAATCCACTCACAATGCTTTGGTCGGCCTGAGGCTATAGTAGAAGACACTTGCCTAAGGTGCCATGCAGTGGGACTGAACCCAGAACCATGTGGTTTGTAAGCAAGCTACTTACCACACAGCCACTCTTGCGCCTATATACGATGGGTTCTTTCAGTTTCCATCTACCAAATCCACTCACAAGGCTTGGTCGTCCTGAGGCTATAGTAGAAGACACCTGCCCAAGGTGCCACGCAGTGGGACTGAACCCGAAACCATGTGGTTTGTAAGCAAGCTACTTACCACACAGCCACTCTTGCGCCTATATACGATGGGCTTCTTTCAGTTTCATCTACCAAATCCACTCACAAGGATTTGGTCGGCCCGAGGCTATAGTAGAAGACACCTGCCCAAGATGCCACGGAGTGGGACTGAACCCGAAACCATGTGGTTGGTTAGCAAGCTACTTACCACACAGCCACTCCTGCGCCTATAATATATACGACAGGCTTCTTTCAGTTTCCGTCTACCAAATCCACTCACTAGGCATCGGTCAGCCCGAGGCTATAGTAGAAGACACCTGCCCTAGGTGCCATGCAGCGGGACTGAACCCTGAACCATGTGGTTGGCAAGCAAGCTACTTACCACACAGCCACTCTGCGCCTATATACGATGGGCTTCTTTCAGTTTCCATCTACCAAATCCACTCACAAGGATTTGGTCGGCCCGAGGCTATAGTAGAAGACACCTGCCCTAGGTGCCACGCAGTGGGACTGAACCCGAAACCATGTGGTTGGTGAGCAAGCTACTTACCACACAGCCACTCCTGTGCCTTATATATATATATATAATATATATAAATAAAAATTTTAAAACAAAAAATAAAACTTCTTCCAGAAACCACATTCCTGTTGTTTATTACCCAGAAATACTAAAACATGAAGCAAAAACGACTCAATCCCTTGCTCTTTTTATCCCCCATGAGGCGGCGATAGCTATTATAGAAATCTACCATACAGGTTAATATATATCTGCCAGGGGTCACTTAACATAATGGTAGAGTGCTTAACCAGTGTTTAAGAAGTACAGGGTTCGACTCTCTGTAGAGCATGCTGGTCACACTCTTTTGGTCTGTTTGACATGATGTAATATGTACAAGGACTTCATCATATTCCAGTGTCTGCTGAGGCATGGTTTCTATGGTGCTATGCCTTACCTAATGCCAGAATGGACTGGATGCTTTTTATGTGGCACCAACACCAGTGGGGTTTGCTTTGGCATGGTTTCTTATTTCTTTATTGCCCACAAGGGGCTAGACATAGAGGGGACAAACAAGGACGGACAAACGGATTAAGTCGATTACATCGACCCCAGTGCGTAACTGGTACTTTATTTATTGACCCCGAAAGGATGAAAGACAAAGTCGACCTCGGCAGAATTTGAACTCAGAACGTAATGACAGACGAAATACCTATTTCTTTACAACCCACAAGGGGGCTAAACATAGAGGGGGCTAAACATAGAAGGGACAAACAAGGACAGACAAAGGGATTAAGTCGATTATATCGACCCCAGTGCGTAACTGGTACTTTATTTATCGACCCCGAAAGGATGAAAGGCAAAGTCGACCTCGGTGGAATTTGAACTCAGAACGTAACGACAGACGAAATACCTATTTCTTTATTACCCACAAGGGGCTAAACATAGAGGGGACAAACAAGGACAGACAAAGGGATGAAGTCAATTACATCGACCCCAGTGCATAACAGGTACTTTATTTATTGACCCAGAAAGGATGAAAGGCAAAGTCAACCTCGGCGGAATTTGAACTCAGAACGTAACGGCAGATGAAATACCGCTAAGCATTTCGCCTGGAGTGCTAACGTTTCTGCCAGTTTGTCACCTTAGCATGGTTTCTATGGATGGATGATCTTCCCGATGCCAACCACTTCACAGAGTGCAGTGAGCGCTTTTTTGAGATCACCACTATTGAGGTCAACATGCATCTTGCTGATGAACCCTGTATAATGAAGGTATGTCAGATTCTATCCGGCGGCGAGCTGGCAGAATCGTTAGCACGCCGGGCGAAATGCGTAGCCGTATTTCGACTGTCATTACGTTCTGAGTTCAAATTCCGCCGAGGTCGACTTTGCCTTTCATCCTTTCGGGGTCGATTAAATAAAGTACCAGTTTCGCACTGGGGTCGATATAATCGACTTAATCCCTTTGTCCTTGTTTGTCTCCTCTGTGTTTAGCCCCTTGTGGGTAATAAAGAAATATATCTATATATATAAAACTCTAGTTGTGTGAGTGTCTGTCCCCTTCGATTTAGATTCCTAACTCCTCCCACATTTTGCGGTGCAGTTTAACCAAATTCGGGTATCTTATAGTCGTGATTCATATCGAGCCCGTCTGACTATTAGCGCGCGTCAACGATGAGTCTACGATTTTAAAAATAATTTAACATCATTTTTTATTCCATTTTAATGCATAAAATGCATCGTGTGTCGATGGCGGCGGGTTGGCGTCAACCTCCAGCTGCACCTGTTTTCTTCTCCCCCTTTCCCTCCCTCGTGAAGCTGTGGGGAAGGAGTGTAAAGAAATCAACGTCGTAATGCGTTGTGAAGGAAACCAGCGTTCTTTTAGAACAACGACTCATGGCTTGAAGACACCAAAACAAAATGGCTAAGAAAGCCCGAATTTATAAGGGAAGTAACTCTCTAAAAATGCTTATATAGTTATTTCCCTTACAAACCCAAGCAACGCCGGGCGATACTGCTAGATATATATAAAGTGTTCTAATAAATGTTATGTTCCCATTAAATCAGGGTTGTTCACCAAATGCTCTTTGCTCTTTTTTTTTGTCTTTCAGATTTGACGATCGACGAACAAGGATCAAGTGTTTGGTGGATTAATAGCCATTTCCTCTGTCCTGTAAAATAACCCCCAACCAATTAATGATGTAAATTGTGGCTCAAATGAAATATTTAATGATGAAAGGATGGAAGATCGACCCTGAAATATGTACTCACCTTATTTTACCCCCAAGACATTAGTATTTACCTTAATATTCATATTACCACACGATATAATGTAATTATCTGCGCTAATTACTAACATACAAAATCAAGCGGTGCTGTTGACAATTTGCCGTCACCGAATGACTCCGGTGACATTAGTTACAAGTCCCTAATATAAATTTAACTCATTCGCGGAGTGGTTGGCGTTAGGAAGGGCATCCAGCCGTAGAACACTGCCAGATCAGACTGGGCCTGATGCAGCCTTCTGGCTTCACAGACCCCAGTTGAACCGTCCAACCATGCCAGCATGGAAAGCGGATGCTAAATGATGATGATGAGGATGATGATGATGATATATATATATAATATTCCGATTCATAACAGAATTTACAAACTCTGTGCTGGAATGACCATCATAAATACTACTGGAACCTTAATCACAAGTACAGGAATCTTATATGTATAACCTTCTGCCTAAATAATAGAACTTAAGATACAATATCCCTGCATATCTCATGTCTATTTTCATTCCTCCACTTCACTCTCTATTCTCTCTATCGTATCTTATCTAAATTAACTATGACTTAACCATTTTCTCACACCGTCTCTCATCGAGGTCTCCGATGAAGGGATATAATAATATCCTTGAAACAGCTGTAAGACCTTCTATTTATAAATTTCTGAAATCTTTACACCCATAGATTTTTATCCATCACTCTGTTAATTTATATATATAGTCCGAGAAGGGACTTGCACCAGCACAGATCTGGTCAGTGGCTCTCAGCAGGTTGTCCCTTAGAACGTCCAGTTGCCCTCTACCCCACTGTGATACTCTATCCCCTTCTACTTCGTTAAAGGTTCAAGTAGCATGTCCCTAAATCTCTGTCCATTCGCAGGATCCTTAAGCTTCCAGATCCTTCTTCTCCATGTGGTCGTCTTCTGGTGTCCTCCTAGTCCTGATCCTAAAGTCACTAACTACCACAGTCTATGTTGTGGGGTACATTCTTCACCTGGGAAGTTTTGGCATTTATAAGCAGCCATCTCTCCCTTTGCTTGCAAGGATGTAGTCAATTTGGCTGGTATGTTGGCCCGATCGGTAGGTGACTAGGTGGCTTGTAGGTTTCCTGAAGTTAGTGTTGCAAAACATAAGATTATTTGCATCGCAGAACTCTCAGCAGCCTGGTTCCCTCCTCGTTGCGGGAACCATAACCGTAGCCTCCATGTACGCCATGAAGCCCCCAGCATGTCGTCCACGTGACCCTTGAAGTCACCAGCCACAAAGAGAAGGTCTCTGTCGTTCGTCAACGAGGTAGTCTGCATTAGAGTGTCATAGAATCAGTCTTTCTGTCCATCGGGTAGCCCCGACTGAGGAGCATAGGCTGATATAATGGTTGCTAACTATGATGAAGCACTAATCTAATCTTAAGTATTCTGTCACATACTCTGATATATATATATATATATTATATATATATATATATATATTAATATATATATATTAAATTAGAGATAAAAAAAACCACTATTAGGCAAATCAAACAGTGAAAATCATAACCAATACATAGAAATAAATAATTAATAAAAGATATATAAAATATAAAAATCAAATTTAAATTATTTAAATATAAAGTTAAATTAAAAAAATTATTTAATTAATAATTTGTACTTATAAATTTTTATATATTATTATTATTATTATTATTATTTTATTATTAGTTATTTATACTATATATATTTATACCATAAAATTAGATTTAATCTAAATCTAATTTTTCCCGGTAAGTTTGGATTTACTTCCTAATATCATATATATATATATAATATATATATATATATATATATATATATATATATATATAAATATACGGTTTAAGTGATTGAGATTCAAGTGAATTCTAATGAATTCACATGAGTATGGTCCTTAACTAGGATGCACCGGAAATCTATATGGTGTTAACCATACGACAAGTGGGGTGATTACAAATAGGAAAAAAGCAACAAGAATGGATTAAAATCTCGGTACATTGTTTCGTACGAGGACATCTTAATAAGCTTATTTTGTAGCTTATTAAGATGTCCTCGTACGAAACAATTGTACCGATATTTTAATCCATTCTTGTTGCTTTTTTCCTATATATATATATATGTATTTGTTTGTTCCTTTTCGAGCCATGCCTGGCTCATAAGGGCCAGTTTCCCGGTTTCCTTGGCGTATAGGTCCCCCACCTGGACGAGACACCGGTCTTTCACAGGTGAGCTGCAAGATGCAGGAGGAAAGAGTGAGAGAAAGTTGTGGCAAAAGAGTCAGCAGAAGTTTGCCATTACCTTCTGCCGGAACCACGTGGAGCTTATAAACACACATCTCCCGGTCAGAGATTCAAACCCGCGATCCCTCGATCGCGAGTCTGCTGCTCTAACCACTAGACCTCCACATGTGATGGCATACATACATATATATATATATGTATGTATATATGTGTGTATATGTATGTATGTATGTATGTATGTATGTATGTATGTATGTATGTATGCAGCAGTATAGGGTATTAATAGTTATCGCCAAGCTAGCATGGCAGTCCAGAAAAATAGGACGAATGCTGCTGGTGATTAGCTCTAAGAGGCCATTGCCTCCAGCTAGCTATGTGACACACAAGCCTGTGTCCATTACAATAAGATAATAACTTTACTTATCAAAAAATGCTATGAGGATAAAAATAAACCTTCTTCTCTGTAATGTTATTCAATGAAGCAACAACCTTCAGCTTCAACAATTGCTTCTATATGAGATCTAAATCATCTACATGCTTGAATCAAGTGGTTCCTGGTTCATTTTGGACATACTACTGACTGTGGCAGTTTCAAGAATCTTTAGTGTTATGGGTGTGCTCATTGACCTCTCTCTCAACACACTCCACATGTAAGAGTCCAATGGATTGAGATCTGGAGAATTAGGAGGCGAAATGTTAGGGGTTATGTGATCATGAAAATTTCCACCCACCCACCCATTCTTGTATTACTAAAGCCATGTGTGATAGTGCAGAGTCTTACTGAAACACTTATGGCCTTCCATTGCATACACTGTCTATCCAGGGTTTAACAATTATTTCCAGGACCTCAGTGTAGGAGGCAGAGTTAACTCTAAGGCCTTGTGGAAAGAAGTAAGGAGGCATCACATGTCCTTCATTGCTGACAACCCATAAAACCATGACAGTTGCAGGAAATTTTGTATGCATGACACTTGGAACTTCAGAAGGGTCTGCACATAACCATCTGTCATTTCTTCAGTTAATGTATATGTATTTGTTTGTTCCTTTTCGAGCCATGCCTGGCTCATAAGGGCCAGTTTCCCGGTTTCCTTGGACGACACACCGGTCCGTCGCAGGTGAGCTGCAAGATGCAGGAGGAAAGAGTGAGAGAAAGTTGTGGTGAAAGAGTCAGCAGAAGTTCGCCATTACCTTCTGCTGGAGCTGCGTGGAGCTTATAAACACACACATCTCCCGGTCAGAGATTCGAACCCGCGATCCCTCGATCGCGAGTCTGCTGCTCTAACCACTAGACCTCCACATGAGATGGCATACATACATATATACATACATTTAAGCCCCCCTCCCCCAAAAGACCCCCCCAAAAAACAAAAAAGCAAATCAAACCTTCTGCTGGATTTTTCAATTTAAGAGCCTTTTAGATCTGATGTACAGATTTTGTTTTGTTTTTTTTTCTGACAAATTGACCCTTCCTCATCATATAAGACCCTTCCTCATCCGATGTCTTCGTGGACGACATCTCTGACTGTTCATTCTGACACATGCAGATCCTTTGCAATTGACCTCATGGACTTTCTGGAATTGTAATCAATGGTCTGTTGAACTTACGAGATAAATTCAGGTGTTCTGATGATTTCAGAGTGTTCAGAATGCTTTTTATGCTTCGATATACGTATTTCTTTCCTACCCATAAGGGGCGAAACACAGAGATGACAAACAGATTAAGTAGATTACATCGAGCCCAGTGCGTAACTGGTACTTAATTTATCGACCCCTAAAGGATGAAAGGCAAAGTCGAGCTTGGCGGAATTTGAACTCAGAACGTAACGGCAGAAGAATCACCATTAAGCATTTTACCCGATGTGCTTAGGTTTCTGCCAGTTACCTGCTTGACACATTCAAAGTATTGTTCTAAAATAGCAGACAGCAGAAATATTTGTATATTTATTACCAATACGTTGGAGGAAGATGAAGGCAAAATATGTCAGTTGCAAGTCAAAAAGAAGAAAAAAAATTTCACTTTGCTATAAATACTTGATTCCTCATTATTTAACATTTGTTTTCCATTCAGGCAGAGACAAAGACCCTGTTGTACTCCTTTATTTTGAACTTCTGAACTTGCCTCAAAAGACAAGAGAACTCTCGTCACAAATGACAAGAAGAAAAATTTTCAAAGATTAACATTCACAAAAATTCAGAAATTTTCTTCCCCAAGGGCGAAAATTACTGTTTGTCAAGAGACAAGAGTTCAAATCACCGTATAGACACAACAATACCCAAATAAAAACACATAGATGAGATTCAGAGATATGTTAGTTGCTGTTGTGCATGTCAAAGGACAAGCGCTTCACCTTGCTAAAGATACTTCCGACATCGTTTAATGTTTTTTTTTCCATTCAGGCAGAGACAAAGGACCCTGTCGTACTCCTTTATTTTGAATTGTCTCAAAAGACAAGAGAACCTCGTCACAAATGACAAGAGGAAAAATTTCAAAGATTAACATTTCACAAAAATTCAGAAGAATACTTCCTACATCGTTTAATGTTTGTTTTCCATTCAGGCAGAGACAAAGGACCCTGTCGTACTCCTTTATTTTGAACTTGTCTCAAAAGACAAGAGAACCTCGTCACAAATGACAAGAGGAAAAATTTTCAAAGATTAACATTTCACAAAAATTCAGAAGAATACTTCCTACATCGTTTAATGTTTGTTTCCCATTCAGGCAGAGACAAAGGACCCTGTCGTCTCTCCTTTATCTTGAACTTGTCTCAAAAGACAAGAGAACCTCGTCACAAATGACAAGAGGAAAAATTTTCAAAGATTAACTTTCACAAAAATTCAGAAGAATACTTCCTACATCGTTTAATGTTTGTTTTCCATTCAGGCATATTTTGGATGCTTCAAACCGGAGCTGACAAAGCCATGAGCTGCACCAGTTTCCCTTGTCTGATTTGGCTTTTCTACAGCAGAATGCATTTCCTAATGTCAACCCTTTACAAAACCGTCAGGGCCCCCAAGGACCTTGCAAGACAAAATAGCTCAAAACTGGCAGGAGGAAGGTAGTATTGAAGGGACGTCACTTTGTGCCAGTTGACAGTTTAAGGTAGAAAGGGAACAGGGTCCAGATATAGAGCAAAAAAAAACAAGGACAAAATAAATATTTTATTCATTATTCTTTATTAAGAAATTCCTATAACTGATGAAAGGAAAAAGCCTGTGTTTTAGCAGACCAATTAGTGTTAATTATCGTTATGACTTAATCAATTTTGACATTGAGACAGAAACATGTCTCTGTGAATAGCCACATGTTTATGCATGTGGCTTTTTCAAGAGAATCATTTGCCACACATGTCACACGGACATGGCTACTCTCATGTAGGGATTCGTTCATGTAGAGTTAAGTTAGGTCTATGAGAGAATGCTTTAACACAGACACGACCATTACATAGGTTGTGTCTGGTATGAACATTTTCGTGTGTAGTTACAACACCATTTGCAAAATATGAATTACAACTAATGCGAGATTATGGCTTCTCTCTTTCATGTGTATGCGTGTGTCTATTCAAATGATGCCTTTGAGAAAATGATTTACCACAGATCTCACAATGATAAGGTTTCTCACCAGTATGAAGGCGATTGTGAGAAACCAATTGACTATTACTAGCGAATGATTTACCACAGATATCACAGCGATATGGTCTCTCTCCTGTATGAGTAAGTCTGTGCCTAGTCAAGTTGCTACTTACAGAGAATGATTTACCACAGATCTCACAATGATAAGGTTTGTCTCCTGTATGTGTACGTTTGTGCCTACTCAAGTGGTTACTTAGAGAGAATGATTTACCACAGATATCACAGTGATATGGTTTTTCTCCTGTATGTGTAGGCTTGTGATCAGTCAAGTTATTGCTGTGAGAGAATGATTTACCACAGATATCACACTGATAAGGTTTCTCCTGTATGTGTACGCTTGTGAGAAACCAATTCACTATTACAAGAGAATGATTTACCACAGATATCACACTGATATGGCTTTTCACCAATATGAATCTTCTTATGGTTAGTTAAAGCTTTACGTTCACAGAATGATTTACCACAGATATCACAATGATAAGTTTTCTCACCAGTATGTGAAGGCTTGTGATTAGTCAAGTGATGACTTTGAGAGAATGATTTACCACAGATATCACAGTGATATGGTTTCTCTCCTGTATGTGTACGTACGTGATCAGTCAAGTGAGGGCTTTGAGAGAATGATTTACCACAGATCTCACAATCATATGGCTTCTCTCCGGTATGTGTATGTTTATGAACAGTCAAGCTATTCCTTTGAGAGAATGATTTACCACAGATATCACAATGATAAGGTTTCTCTCCTGTATGTGTACGTATGTGATCAGTTAAGATATTGCTTACAGAGAATGATTTACCACAGATCTCACAATGATAAGGTTTCTCTCCTGTATGTTTACGTTTGTGTCTAGCAATGTCACTACTGTAAGAAAATGATTTTCCACAGATATTACAGTGATATGGCTTTTCCTCTTTATCAAGGTTTTCTGATACAGTTAAATTATTCATTTTGAGAGAATTACTTATCATACACTTCACAATGATAAAGTGTTTTTCATTTCCATGAATACATTCTGTTCACTTTTGTCACTTCATTCAGATAATTTAATGCAATGTTTCTTCCATACATTCCACAGAAGAAAAATATTTCGCTGTTCCTTGTTATAGACTGTATTTATATACAGAGGTAGACTTATTCATGAATGCTCCTTATAAATACATCGTCTTCCTTAGGTGATGAGAATCAAAGACACTTCTGAATGGAGAGATTTCCTTCACGTCAACATGTTGTGATAATCTGAAATAGGAAAAGAAGCAGTAAGATAAAACTGGATAGTTCACCAACATAAGTAAATAAACATTGCAGATTTTATATCACTACCATTGTCATGCATTTACTGTCCATGCTTGCATAGTAGATTGAGTTGGAAGGAATTAGAAACTAATGGGAATGGAGCTAGCCAAACGAAAATATAGTGGGCATAACATGACCAGAGTAGTGAGTTGATGCCATACAGAATTTCGCAGAGCAAAGTTGCCACAAGTGAAATGCTGACTAATTAAAACTCCCACTTCTCTTCATGGCACTGAACTTACCTCTAGGATCCATATATGCCCACCCCGATGGGCTGGAGAATGACATAGCAGAACCGTGCTATGGTGTAACAACTAAAATAGCTTTCCTGACTTGCTACAATATTAAATACTGGTAGAATCTCTAAGATGCCGGATTAATTGCTTAACAGCATTTCGTTCGTAAATAGCTTTGTCAAACTAGAAATAAAATCAATCAGGAATGGGAGTGTGTCTGTGCATTGTTTATTTCTCTTCAATCAGGTACACACTGTGAGGGCGAGTACGATCGATCATTTGGGCATCCAGATGCCCCTCCCACCTAACCAGGAGTCCCTTCTCTGAAGACCAGCTTGCTAGCTAGCCCACAGTGAAGGTCCCTCTTTATATTTCGTCTGTCATGAGTTGGTGCCCCAAACGTCTTTCCTTTCAAAGTATGACTTCCACTGAGGTCGACTTTCATCCTTTCGAGGTAAATAAAATAAGCAGTAGAGCACTCGAGTCCCTGAAGTTAACTCGTCCCCTTCCTACAAATTTCAGGTTTTGTACTTAAAAATACAAAAAGAAAAATCATTATTATTATTATTATTATCATCAACATTAATATTTTATAAACCCCAAAAAATCCTGACTCCAAACACATCTTACGATTCATGAGTACTTCATTAAAAAAAGGGACAACGGTAATTATTCTCCTTACTCTCGCAGGGGTTACGACCACTCACGGAAATGGAGACACACGTCTTTGTGAGCAGGGAGGATCTCCTCAGTAGAATCAATAGCTGCAAACCCTCTGAACACCTCACGGGTTGTGTCCGGGTAGAATGGGGCGATCTTTCGTTTGTAGTAGCACGTTTCCATCGATGATTTCCGTACAAATTATTTTATTTTTTTACGTATGGGCTTGCGAGAACATTTGAAGTAATGAGAGCGAAAGAGACTAAGAGGAAGCGATTTTATGACGAGGGAATTTCTTTTTGAAGTCCCCGTGTGTGTGTTTGACGGGGTGTGGGAGACAGACAGTATGTTGTGTAAGTGAAGTGCTTCTGTTAGTGTGTGTGTGTGAAGAGACAGAGAGAGTAATGTGTGAAAGAGAGAGATAACTGAAATTTTTTACTCGGTGTATGTTATATGTATGTATGCTTGTATGTGTGTGTGTGTGTAGTGTTATGTATGTGTATGTGTGTGTGTATGTATGTGTATGTATGTCTATGTATGTGTGTATGTGTGTGTGTTATGTATGTAGGTACCCGATCAGTGTAATTTTTTTACTCGGTGTGTATGTGTATATGTATGTCTGCATGTATGTGTGTGTGTGTATGTATCTATGTATGTATCTACACATACATACCCGAGTAAAAAATTTCAGTTATCTCTCTCATTCACACATTACTCTGTCTCTGCACACCACACACTAACAGAAGCACTTCACTTACACAACATACTGTCTGTCTCCCACACCCCATCAAACACACACACACACATGTACATAAAGGCTTTGATAACTTCAAAAGAAATTCCCCCTCGTCATAAAATCGCTTTCTCTTAGTCTCTTTTCGCTCTCATTCTTCAAATGTTCCCGCAAGGCCATATGTAAAAAAATTTAAGTTTTCTACGGAAATCGACGGAACGAAACGTGCTACTACTACAACGAAAGATTGCCTAACAATTAATATTATCTTAATTTTAATGATTCTTAATACTATTTTAGTTAACAGTATGTAGTGTATGTTGTTGGCATCGTTTTTGTCTCGGGACAATGAGTCTATGTCCAGGAGTTAATATAAATAGTCCAGTCCGCTTTACATATTTCATGTCCTGACACATTTCCTGCTGTGGCTGTGTAGTCCTATCATCTGACAAACAACCTCTCGCAGGTACCGCAAATGTAGCGAGAACTGTTCCTGGCTGGTTGTAATGTCATAGTTTCTTGTTGATGACGTCTTTTGTCTGTCTTTCTCACTTTCTCTCTTCTCTCTCTCTCATCTCTCTCTCTCTCTCAGTACTGCATTTTACCCGGTACGTCCCCCAATCTCCACGGTTGCTGGCAATTGTTTCCCAACTGCTAATATTGATGTTGCAGGCCTTCATGTCCCTTTTGCAAACATCCTTGTAACGTAAGAGCGGTCTACCCACAGACCTAGTACCCCTAGCAAGCTCTCTGTAGAGTATGTCCTTGGGGATTCTGGCATCTTTCATACGGCTAACATGCCCAAGCCATCTCATACGTCTTTGTGTGAGGAGTGCAAACATGCTTGGTATTCCTGCTTGCTTGAGGACATCTTTGTTGGGGATATGATTCTGCCATTTGATGCGGAGGATTTTCCGGAGTCAACGCAGGTGAAAGATGTTTAGGCGACGCTCTTGGCGTGTGTATAGCGTCCGCTAAGTACACATGCCTAGTAGATCTTCATTTTCGTGGTCTTGGCCAGCTTATTGTTGTCCCACGCCCGTTTGGAGAGTTGGGCCATCGCAGCGGCTGCCTTGCCAATGCGTATATTGAGCTCAGCGTCAAGGGATAGGTTGTAGGTGACAGTAGAGCCAAGATAGGTAAACTTCTCCACCTCCTGTAATCTGTGGTCTCCAATATGTATGTTTGGGATGTCCAGTGTAGCCTGACCCATGATGTTGGTCTTCTTAAGGCTGATAGCTAAGCCAAAGTCGTTACATGCTTGCTCAAAACAGTTAATGAGCTTTTGGAGGGCTTCTTCTGTGTGTGATACCAGAGCGGCATCATCAGCAAATAGCATCTCCTTGATCAGGACGTTTCTGATTTTGGTCTTGGCACGCAGGCGCGAGAGATTGAACAGTTTCCCGTCACTTCTACTGTGCAGAAACAGTCCTCTCTTGATTTTGGAGAAATCGATCAATTTTTCTCCAAAGAAAATGTTATTTGAGATCTAAAACAAGAAGAAATATCCTCTGGCTTGTTATGACAGTAAATAATCTGTAAATAGATTGAAATGCAATAGATCGATACTAAGGTTATAATTATGGGTGACATTTTCATTTGACACTGCTAGAAAAAATTCCCATTTTCCATAGCGGTGTCATATGAAATTGTCACCCATAATTATAACCCTAGTATCGATCTATTGCATTTCAATCTATTTTAGATTTAGGGTTAGAGTTAGGGTGAGTCATGGTTAGGGGTGGGGGAAGGGTATCTTTTTTTCTTCGCAAGTGTAAATAAACCCAATCTGTTTCTTAAACGAGGGACATATTCATACAGCACGGAATGTTTTCACTCAAAATAGACTCCAGCGATTGGTTAAAATTGCCGAAATGCTTGAAATTAAAGTGGAAATATCTTACAACATATAGAATTTTCTCAATAAAGCCAAGAAAAAATGATGTTTTATAAACACATTCTACCAGTATACGAAGTTTAAAAGTGTTTAGTTAACTAGAAATTGTGTTGACATGTGCCGTTCAAAAGGAAAAGATCCGTTGTTGTGTTTTGGGATTGATGAGAAATCTGCCTTCGATCAGTTTGTCTATAATTGTCAGACATTCTCTCTTTCACAAAACGATTTTCCTTCATTATATAGTTATATAATCTGTGACGATCTCTCTAATATGTGTGTATATTCTGCTAAATGCAGTATTGGGTAGACATGAGAAGAAGCTATACATTGTGGGATGTATAAACTAAAACTCAAGATGGTCTTGCTGGGTCGAAAATATGTATACATTATACCTTCACCTATTAATATATTTGCTGTATATTAAGATTACATTCATGAATATACACATTTCAGTTGCTCAAATTTCTCTCTCTCTCTCTCTCTCTCTCTCTCTCTCTCTCTCTCTCTCTCTATATATATATATATATATATAATATATATAATAATATATATATATATATATATATATAGATATCCATATAGGATCTTTTCATTTTGAAGGCCAGATTTTCCTAGTTAACTAAACAATTTGAAACTTCGTATACTGGTAGAATGTGTCAAAAGAAAACATTATTGAAAACAAAATTGAAAACAAAATTGTAATTCGTAACTTAAACGTAGTTTAACTTTAAGAATTTTAACCAATGAAATCGCAGCATTCGAGCTCAAATTATTTACCTCTTCTTCTGTCTTCTACATGTGCTAGAAATAACAGCTATATCTCTTAAATCGATTAATTTCGTCGCCCAATAAAAATATTAACGATATTTTTTGAATATTTTCTTTATTTTTTTTTACCAAAAAGGCTTCTCCCATGGTTTTGAATGGCCAGAAACAACAAAAACAAAACAATAATATGCCTAAATCGGTCTCGAGTTTGCGCGTGGAGTGTGAGTCGTATTGTAAAAATTTGCGAAATATTTTTTCATAAAATGATGCCCCCAGCTTGTCGGAAGCTGTGATATAAATTGGGGAAAAATCCTCGACACCAGTGCGTAATTGGTACTTAATTTATCGACCCCGAAACGATGAAACATTGACCCCCCCCCTTCTGGTTTATTTACCTTTTGTGCAAATTTGTTGCGGCAAGGGGCAAAACACGAACGTGTAATGTATGCTTGTGTGCGTATGTGTGTGTATGTATATGTCCGTTTGTATGTGTGTGTACGCTTATATATTAATTACTATGTGCTTGTGCAAATGTATATGCATGTGGCTGAGAGAGAGAGAGAGAGTTGTGTGTGTGTGTCGTTGTGATGTGTGTGTACGCTTATATATTAACTAGCAGTATCGCCCGGCGTTGCTCGGGTTTGTAAGGGAAATAACTATATAAGCATTTTTAGAGAGTTATAGCCAAAAAAGCAAAAAATGCATTAAAAATTGAAAAAAAATTAAGGTAATTTTTTTTAAAATCGTTGACACATCGTAGATATTTTTAGAGTTACTTCCCCTATATAAAAGCGAAAAAATGCATTAAAAAGGAAAAATATGATGGTAAATTTTTTTAAAATCGTAGACTCATCGTAGACGCGCGCTAATACCCAGAAGGACTCGATATGAATCACGACTATAAGATACCCGCTTTTGGTTAAACTGCACCGCAAAATGTGGGAGTAGTTAGGAATCTAAATCGTAAGAGACAGACACACAACTTCACTCTTATATAAAGATGCTTTTTTTTCAGTCATAGAGTTAGATTTATGAAGGTCTTCAGTAGAAAATCCTTCGAATTCTGACTCGCTGCTTGATATAATGAAATTCGTATCCATTTTTTGTCAGAATTACAAATTTGAAAACACAATAGGAACAATTTCGGAAAAAAATCTCCCATAATTCACGGAATTAAAATTACACTTCGATTTTTGTACAAACTGTAGTTGAAGTGTTTACGAAGTATAATAGTGTTTTCACGAATGTACTAAAGAGATTTGCTCTGATATTCTCATTTAAATATGAATAGTTAAATTCGGGCGGTTTGGTAACGAAAGGGTTAAACGGATGCATACATTTATTAATCTCTTATTATAATAACTATATATAAGTGTCGTCTGTTTATACACAAACACTGTTTCATACTGCAATTATATATACATATATCTATATATAATATTATATAATAAAATATATACAGAGTAAAATAAAAACCAATTTACCTTTTCTGTATTGTTATAGCAATTCCACCGTCTGTGTGTCTTTGCAAATGTGTTGGAATGATAAGTGAGTTGTGTTTTGGCGCCTTTTTTACTAATTTTGTATGTAGTTGTTTGAAACGTTTGTGTTTCCACTCTCATATATGTATGTGTATGTGTGTGTGTGAGGAATGACACACACACACTCACGCCCGCACACATGTACATCAATGCTTTCGGAGTGATATGTTAAAATATTGAGTTTTCTCGAATTTTGTCTTAATTGGTGGTAAAATGGAAAGAAATTTTTTATGGCATCACCCACTGAAGTACTCTGAAAAATCATGGGTACACTCTAATTGAAGAAATTGTGTGAGGAGTAAATCGGTATGTATTTATTTGTTTCCGTTTGCTGTGTTTTTTTATTTTTTGAGTAGTGGTTTAAATACTTTCAGTTTAGTCTTCCTCAAATCACTCAATCGCTATTTACTTTCATTTTATTCGTTGCACACTGTGTGTGTGCGTGTGCGTGTGGTGTAAACCACATTAAGAAAAGCATTTGACATACACACCAGAATGTGAGTTTTCTGTAAATTTTGCTTAATTGGAGTTTAAATTTTTAAAACTGGACCTGGCATGACGCGATGCATTCTATTCTTAAAAATGCTAGGTAAATTGTAATTGAAGAAATCCTATATTGTAGATTTCTATAAGTTACAAAGGGAGGCAGATAAAATCTGCCTTTTATAATAAGAGATTACTATGTGCTTGTGCAAATGTATATGCATGTGTTTGAGAGAGAGAGAGAGAGTGTGTGTGTGTGTGTGTCGTTTGTATGTGTGTGTACGCTTATATATTAATTACTATGTGCTTGTGCAAATGTATATGCATGTGTTTGAGAGAGAGAGAGAGTGTGTGTGTGTGTCGTTTGTATGTGTGTGTACGCTTATATATTAATTACTATGTGCTTGTGCAAATGTATATGCATGTGTTTGAGAGAGAGAGAGAGAGAGAGAGAGAGAGAGAGAGTGTGTGTGTGTGTCGTTTGTATGTGTGTGTACGCTTATATATTAATTACTATGTGCTTGTGCAAATGTATATGCATGTGTTTGAGAGAGAGAGAGAGTGTGTGTGTGTGTGTGTCGTTTGTATGTGTGTGTACGCTTATATATTAACTAGCAGTATCGCCCGGCGTTGCTCGGGTTTGTAAGGGAAATAACTATATAAGCATTTTTAGAGTTATAGCCAAAAAATAGCAAAAAATGCATTAAAAATGGAAAAAATATGATGGTAATTTTTTTTTTAAATCGTTGACTCATCGTAGACATTTTTAGAGAGTTACTTCCCTTATATAATAGCGAAAAAATGCATTAAAATGGAAAAAAACGATGGTAAATTTATTTTTAAAATCGTAGACTCATGTAGACGCTTTCTTAGCCATTTCTGTTTTGGTGTCTTCAAGCCATGAAGTCGTTGTTCTAAAAGAACGCTGGTCTCCTTGACAACGCATTACGACGTTGATTTCCTTACACTCCCTTCCCCACAGGTGCAGGTGTGAGCGTGGACGCCAACTCCGCCGCCATCGACACACGAAAAATTATGCATTAAAATGGAATAAAAAATGATGTGAAATTATTTTTAAATCGTAGACTCATCGTAGACGCGCGCTAATACTCAGACGGGCTCGATATGAATCACGACTATAAGCTACCCGAATTGGTTAAACTGCACCGCAAAATGTGGGAGTAGTTAGGAATCTAAATCGAAGGGGACAGACACTCACACAACTACAGTTTTATATATATAGACATACATAGCGCAGTAGTGGTGAGATGTGACAGCAAAGAAAAGCATACATTCACTCTCTGCATGCAATTAGACTCGGAAAGTTCGTGAGGAACCC